>NW_010964379.1:245024-267224 GCF_000463585.1 Tarenaya hassleriana | reverse complement strand
TAGAGCTCCTAGATCTAACCGGTTTCTGTGCAATGATTAACATAATCCGAATAGACCATCCATTCGATTATGTAATCCCAATCTCGAAGCTCCCACTCAATCAAGCATATCTAATATCTCGATTAAGTTACATGCATTCATTCACTATGGACCATCCATAAGATTAAATCATGTTGTTCTGAATCATAGTTGATCGGATTCAGCTACTATTGCTCAAATCAGATCGCAAAACGAAGAACCAAAAATTTTTGGTTTCACCCGGGACGTAGACCGGTCTGTCCACGTGAATTCGGTCCGTTCGGTCTGGACTGGTCAGTCCGTTCGGTCTGACTTTCTAGACCGTTCGGTCCAGACCAATGGTCCGGACTCTCGCCCCTTCGGTCCGTCTCTCTGGGACCAGTGACCTAGATCGGACGGACTGACTAAGTAGTCCGTTCGGTCTAGACACCTTAGTCCGTTCGGTCTAACAACTTGGTTCGTTCGGACTGGATCATCTAGTCCGTTCGGTCCAACAATTGGTCCGTTTGGACTGGATAATCTGGTCTAGAGAAATGACGAACCCTAGACCGTCCGGTCCAGATGACCAGACCGTTCGGTCTAGGCAGAAAAACGCGATCAGATCACGTTCTTCGTCGTTTCGGCCCCGATTCAGATCCGAATTCCATCCGGTTTTCGCTAGTGAACTCAGAACAGAAGCCTCTTGCATATTATTCAACAAAGAACACGAAATCTACTCTAGATTCACAATCAATTCATGCATAGTATCAAAGCAAACATGGATTCAAACAATTCAAATCCTAAAACGTGCGTGATTGGGTTCTACGAAATCAATACAGAGCAACTAGGCCCTGATACCACTGTTGGTTTCCTGGGATCTCAAGAGCGAATCCTATTACTAAGAGATCGATTCTAGGGTTTGCGCAGCGACTGTAAAACAAAAAATTTAATAAACCCTAGAACCATGCTTCTATGAATCGTAGAAACGTTAGAACGCTTACCTCAATCGATTCGGGGCCTGTATCAACTGAAGAATTCGTCTGATCACGAAAGGGAGGAAGAATACCTCGCCCTCTACACGTATCCACACCTCGGGATGGATTCCAACCTTTGGAACTTGTCTACTAGGACTCGAATCTTCTATTCGATGATGTGCTTTGAGAAAACGAGACTTAGATCACTTCTTAGACCTCTAGACTCTTCAAAAAGGTCTTTCAAGTTCTCTTGGTCGGCCACCATTTATTAGGGTTATAAATCTCCTTTCATTAAAGTGATTAACCCTAATTCCGGATTTTAAAATTAAATCCGAAATCTAGACCGAACGGACTGGCTAAGTAGTCCGTTCGGTCTGGACACTTGGTCCGTTCGGACCAGTCACAAAACACAGTCCGTTCGTTCGGGCTGGTCAGTCCGTTCGGTCCAACATTTGGTCCGTTCGGACAGGATCCTCTAGTCCGTTCGGTCCAACAATTTGGTCCATTCGGACTGGATCCTCTAGTCCGTTCGGTCCAACAACTTGGTCCGTTCGGACTAGATGCTCTGGTCCGTTCGGTCCACTCCTGGGCCGAATGGTCCGGACCTCTTGTCCAGATTTCTCGACGTTTTCTCGTGCATTTGTCCTTCCCTGCATGTGTGACCCTGTAGGCTCATTCGATATAGCAGTATAACCCGAAATCTCTATTCCAGATATACAAGTCATAGGCGGTCTCTAGCAAGACACTATGACTACCTATCTCGAATAGAGTTTGTTCGTGATCTTACGAACGCCAGTGATGATTCGGGTTGATGATCCTTTTGTCCCGCGATATCATATGTCGAACATAAGGCATGGACAAGCCACCTTATCTGATTCGACTGCTTTCTCGTTCACTGAGTTCGATTGTCTGAAATAGATGACGTTCGTCTATAGTGCGGCCACACATTTCTACAGTCTCGCGAGGAGCCCAGCGATATCTCTCTCTTTTACGAGAGGTACAAATCCCGTCTTGACTATCTACAATGCAGCACATGATTCGTTTCGCACCTGATACACGCCTTTATAGTCCTCCTGTTACGCAGGACGTTTGACGTAATCAAAGTACGCAACTCCTCATGTTGGATTCCGTAGATATCTCAGGTCTTAGGATACAATCACGGAACCGCCATTTGAGATTCAAGTCATGACGCTAGACCATGTGATAATCTCATGCGGGTCAATCCAGTATTCTGTTCTCCAACGAATATCTATGATTGTGATCGTATCCAATACCTATGATCATTTATATGATCATCAATCACATATCATACTAGTCTTAGTATATCATTATTCCCACAATGATACATGAGTAGGGAGTTTAGTATTGTTCATAACAATACATGGATATCATCACACATCAAGTATGCCAAAACATGTAATGAATAAAAACACTCATCCATAAACTCATAGAAAGTGTAAATACATCAAATGTATCCAAATAAAGCTCATGTAGTAGTACATCATAGAGCACTAAACCAACACGATAGGTACACATTTCTACAGTCTCGCTCACACGAGGGGCCCAGCGATATCTCTCTCTTTTACGAGAGGTACAAATCCCGTCTTGACTATCTACAATCCAGCACATGATTCGTTTCGTACCTAATACATGCCTTTATAGTCCTCCTGTTACGCAGGACGTTTGACGTATTCAAAGCACATAACTCATGTTGGATTCCGTATATATCTCAGGTCTTAGGATCCAATAATGGAACCATCATATGAGATTCTAGTCATGACGCAAGTCCATGTGACATTCTCATGCGGGTCAATCCAGTATTCTGTTCTCCAACGAATACCTATGATTGTGATCGTATCCAATACGTATGATCATCTATATGATCATCAATCACACATCATACTAGTCTTAGTATATCATTATTCCCATAATGACATATGACTAGGGAGTTTAGTATTGTTCATAACATTACATGGATTTCATGACATATTAAGTATGCACAACATGTAATGAATAAAACACTCATCCATAAACCATAGAAAGTTTCAATACATCAAATGTATCTAAATAAAGCTCGTATAACAGTACATCATAGAGCACTAAACCAACAAACTCCCACTTACTCTAATCATGGACTGCTAAACATCTAATGCCCATATCCCTAACATGACCCTCATAATTCGACGAAGGCATTGTTGTCATCTGTCGACACTCTACAAATGTGCACGTCTCCTCTGTCTATGATCTCTTTGATAAGGTGAAATCGACAATGTTGTCATCTGTCGACACTCTACAAATGTTGTCATCTGTCGACACTCTACAAATGTGCACGTCTCCTCTGTCTATGATCTCTTTGATAAGGTGAAATCGTCTGAGTATGTGTTTGGATCGTTGATGGGATCTGGGTTCTTTCGCTTGTGCGATCGCTCCATTGTTGTCACAATACAGAGCAATGGGACTATCAACACTAGGAATGACACCCAAGTCGCCAACAAATTTCCTGATCCAAACAGCTTCCTTTGCTGCATCCGACGCTGCAATATACTCATCTTCTATAGTAGAATCTGCAACGGTCGCTTGCTTAGAAGTCTTCCAGATAACATCGCCTCCGTTCAAGCAGAAAACATAGCCAGAGTGCGATCTGTAGTCATCCGGGTCTGAGTGGAAACTAGCGCCGGTGTAACCCCTTACAGCGAGCTCGTCTTCCGACCCACCGTATACCAAGAACACATCCTTAGTCCTTCTCAAGTACTTCAGGATGTTCTTGACGGCGATTCAGTGTGACTCACCTGGATCTGACGGGTATCTACTCGTAATGCTCAATGCATAGGATACATCCGGTCGAGTACCAAGCATGGCATACATGATTGATCCAATCGTCGAAGCATATGGGATCCGATCCATGCGTTCTCGCTCATCAGGTGTTGTAGGACACTGACTCTTGCAGATAACTGTGCCACTGCTCATCGGTAAGGTTCGTTTCTTGGAATCTTGCATCTTGAACCGTTTCAAGACCTTATCGATGTAAGTACTCTGACTCAATCCTAGGAGCCGCCTCGATCTATCTCTATAGATCTTTATGCCTAAAATATAGGCCGCTTCTCCCATGTCCTTCATAGAAAACTGCGTTCCTAGCCAAGACTTTACGTCTTGCAAGGTAGGAACGTCATTCCCTATTAGGAGAATGTCATCCACGTACAGCACTAGAAATACTATTGTGCTCCCACTGACCTTCTTGTAAACACATGGCTCATCTTCGTTCTGTGAGAAACCAAACCTTTTGATTGTCTCATCAAAGTGAAGATTCCAGCTCCTCGAAGCCTGCTTCAGTCCATAAATGGACATCTAAAGCTTGCACACCATCCTCGGGTTCCTGGGATCGACAAAACCTTCGGGTTGTGTCATGTACACATCCTCGGTCAAGTTCCCGTTAAGGAACGCGGACTTGACATCCATTTTCCATATCTCATAGTCGTAATATGCGGCTATGGCAAGCAGGATCCTGATGGACTTCAGCATAACTACGGGGAAAAGGTCTCATCATAGTCAATACCATGAATTGGACGGAATCCTTTCGCCACAAGTCGTGCCTTATATGTGTGTACGTTGCCATCCATGTCGGTCTTCTTCTTGAAGATCCACTTGCATTCGATGGGTTTTATCCCTTCAGATGCATCAACCAGAGTCCATACTTGGTTGTCTGACATGGATTGCATCTCGGACTTCATAGCCTCGCGCCATTTCTCGGAATCGGGACTCACCATAGCCTCTGAGTATGTGGTAGGCTCATCATGTTCTAATAAAACGATCTCCTCATTCCCAGTCACGAGAAATCCGTATCTCACAGGTTCTTGGCAAATCCTGCCTGATCTCCGAGGTTCACTAGTCGAAGGTTGAGTCACAACCGACAGTGAAACGGGTTGAACGTCTTCAACTTGTTAACTTGGCTCAGCGTCTGCTTGTTGCTCTCGAACTTCCTCAATTTCGATCCTACTCCCACTGACTCTTTTGGAGACGAACTCTCGCTCCATAAAAGTCGCATTCCTAGCAATGAACACCATGTTCTCTACCGGAATGTAGAAGTAGTAACCCTTAGTTTCCTTAGGGTAGCCTACAAATAAACACTTGTCAGATTTGGAGGATAACTTATCAGACATCTGAAGCTTCACGTAAGCGTCGCAACCCCAAATTATGACTAACGACAACATGGGACGCATCCCCGTCCGTATCTCATATGGCGTCGTTTCAGCTGCCTTCGTTGGACTCCTAATCAGCAGGTACGCAGCGGTCTCTAAAGCATAGCCCCAAAAGGACTAAGATCTGTTTGACTCATCATCGACCGAACCATGTCTAACAGTGTTCGGTTCCTCCGTTCAGACACGTCATTCCACTATGGCGTTCCAGGAGGAGTTAATTGTGATACAATACATCAATCAACCAGATAGTCAGAGAACTCTTGGCTCATATACTCGCCACCACGATCAGATCGAAGTGTCTTGATCATCTTGTCAAGCTGGTTCTATACTTCGTTTCTGAAAGTCTTGAACATTTCAAGTGTTTCAAACTTATGTCTCATTAAATAGACATAATCATATCGACTGAAGTCATCAGTGAACGTAACGAAATACAGATAACCTCCTCTACCTCGACAGCTCATTGGTCCGCATACATCACTATGTATGAGAGCCAATAACTCCGTCGCTCTCTATCCTTTCCCCTTTAAAGGATGCTTCGTCATCTTGCCCATCAAACAAGATTCGCACGATTCAAGAGACTCAAAGTCAAATGAATCCAGAAGACTTCATGATGAAGCTTCTGAATGCGTTTCTCGTTTATATGGCCTAGACGACAATGCCAGAGGAAGGTCGCGTTTAAGTCGTTTGGCTTAAACCATTTAGTACTCACGTTATAGATGGACGATGTCGAGTTCGAAGGCTGATCATTCAAGACATATAAACCATTCACAAGATAACCATTACCATAGTAAATACTGTCTCGATATATCATCAAACTCGAGTTCTCAATCACAAATCGAAAACCATCCAAATCCAGACATGAAATAGAAATAATGTTTCTGCTAATCGCAGGCACATAGTAACAATTACTTAATTCTAAAACAAGTCCAAAAGGAAGATGCAAATCATAAACGCCAACATACAATGCAGCAACTCTTGCTCCATTTCCGACGCGTAGATCCGCTTCTCCCTTAGCTAGCATCCTACTTCTTCTTAGTCCCTGCACATTTCCACAAATGTGTGAGGCACTTCCGGTATCCAATACCCACGAAGATGTAGTACAGATGTTAGCTTCTATAACATGAATACCTGAGGCAGAAGCTTCACCAAGCTTCTTATCCTTCAGATCCTCCAAATAAAGGTGACAATTACGCTTCCAGTGTCCAAACACTCCGCAGTAATGACAGTCACCCTTATCGGGCTTAGGCTTAGACGTAGAGGCAACTTTTGTCTTTTTCGCCGCCTTCTTTTTGGCTTTACCCCGCCGCTTCTGGATGAAGTTTTTCTCAACAGCAAGCACAGTCTTGGGCACCACGATATCCTGCTCGGCCGATTTCAGCATCCCATGCAGTTCGACTAAGCTCTTAGTCATCCCGTGCATATGGTACTGCATCACGAACTAATTATAGTCCTCGGGCAATGACATCAGGATCAAGTCCACGGCCGAATCTCCATCGAGCTTCACTCCCACACGCTCAAGTTCCTCAATATGAGCTCTCATGTTGAGGACGTGGGTGTTGACAGAGCTACCTCTCGGCATCTCCGTCTTCACCAGAGCTTTCAGCGTCTTGTACTTTTCAGTACGCGCTAGCTCCTCAAACATGGTCTTGAGCTGATTGATCATATCAAACACGTTCTTTCCCTCAAACTGCCTCTGCAGATTCGGGGCCATGCTTCCCAACATGAGACAGGAGATCTCAATGTCGTCAGCCTGATGTTCAACCAAGCATCCCTGACGGCTCTCATGGCATTGGCCGCAGACTCTGGTGGTAGAGCCCCTTCCAAGACGTACGACTTCTTATCGTGCTTGAGAACTATTCTCAAGTTACGATACCAGTCCAAGAAGTTCGTCCCGGTCAGCTTATCCTTCTCAAGGATAGATCGCATTGTCAAACTAGGTACACTACCGGTTGACGCTATGTCCTACAGAAAAAGACAAAAAACAGAACAAACAAAAACAAAATGCAGATTCTATCAATGATCTACTACCAGCTAGTCCATCATCAATCAACGACAATATAGATGCACATACAAGCTATACTCCCATACAGAAAAATAACCCTACAACAATTCTCTATATGGGACTAAGATCCGTATTTCACATAAGAATGAGTTGTTACACTCAGCCTTACGTTATTTAGGTAGACATCTAATGTCAATCACATCCAATGTAACTCTTAGATCCTTTATGAGACTATGATATCAAATATCATTGCATACTTGTCTCATCTGTACCGTTAAGTCTCAAGTCAAACTCGACAACTTAACCTAAGGTAAACAATATTCAAGCTGTGGGAACCACGATTTCCCACCATGCCTCACAAAGATAATCCGACACGCTCAGCTTTGGCATGACCCGTGTTACGGACGATCGATGCCTTGACAAGTGCTCTAATAATGGAAGGTACACGCTTAGCATTACATAAAAGGAATTTTCAAAACCACACTTAGATCAAGCATATACTTTCAAGCTATGAGAACCACCATTTCTCCATTTTGCCTCACCAAGATAGCACGGCACACCCAACTTTGGCATGGCCCATGACACGTAAGATCGAGGCCTTGACAAGTGCTTTACTCGTAAAGCTCCTAGATCTAACCGGTTTCTATGCAACGATTGTACAAATCAAATCAAGGATCAACCATTGTTCCTTGATCAAATGTATTACATAATCCGAATAGACCATCCATTCGATTATGTAATCCCAATCCCGAAGCTCCCACTCAATCAAGCATATCTAATATCTTGATTAAGTTACATGCATTCATTCACTATGGACCATCCAAACGAACGATTCATGCTATTCTAAATCACAGTTGATCGGGATAAGCAACGATTGCTCAAACCAGATGTCGAAACGAAGAATGAAAATTTTTGGTCAAGACCCTGGACCGATCGGTCTACGGAATCCGATCTGATCAATCTGGAACGGTCCATACCTTTCGGTCTGAGCCTCCAGACCGTTCAGTCTTGGTCTAGACCGATCGGTCCACAGTTGGACCGGTCGGTCCAGACCCGTCGGTCCAACCAACACCGAGAAACCCTATACCGGTCGGTCCAGAAGACCAGACCGATCGGTCCAGGCGAAAACGTGATCAGATCTCGTTTTCGTCGTTTCTGCCCTGTTTCAGACCCGAACTCAGAATTCGAACCTCTTGCACATACAACAATGAACACAAAAATCTACTCTAGATTCACAGTCAAATCATGAATAGCATCTAAGCAAACACGGATTCAAACGATTCAAATCCTATAACGTGCGTAATCGGGTTCTAACAAAATCATACAAAGCAACCAGGCTCTGATACCACTGATGGAATTCCTGGGATCTCTACAGCGAATCTAATTCTTAAGAGATCGGTTCTAGGGTTTGCGCAGCGGATGTAAAACAAAAATTTTATAAAACCCTAAAACCTATCATGCATGATCTTGTAGAAACGTTAAAACGCTTACCTCAATCGATTTGGGGTCTGTATCAATTGATGTGTTCGTCCGATCACTGTAGACAGGAAGAATACCTCGCCCTCTATACGTATCTACACGGCAGAAAGGATTCCAACGGTTGGAACTCGTCTGCTAGGACTGAAGAACACTTTCTTCTTTGCGCAAGGGTTTCAGGGATTAATCTCTTAGGTTACTCTCTCTCAAAATCTCTCAAAAAAGTCTGAAAGTCGTGCCAAAGAGGTTGGGAGGCGTTCCCCTAAGTTCCTTAACCTTAAAACCCTAGTTTGAGCGAGTTAATGAAATCCCGACATCTGGACCAATCGGTCTGGAGCTTATTACATGTGGACCGATCGGTCCAGGCTCTAGACCGATCGGTCTGGAACATTTTCTGGACCGAGCAACATTTGCACGTTACCTTTGGACCGATCGGTCCACGTGTCTGGACCGATCGGTTTGGGCTGGTTGGATCGATCCGTCCAGACCTTCTGGACCGGTCGGTCTGGCCTCCGCTCCACCGGGAAATTCTCGTCTTTTTTCGCACGTTTGTCGTTTCCTCTGTGTGTGACCCTGTAGGCTCATCCGATATAGAAGTATAACCCGAAATCTCTATTTCGGTTGTACAAGTCATAGGCGGTCTCTAGCAAGACACTATGACTACCTATCTCGAATACAGTTTTTTCGTGATCTTACAATGCCATTGATGATTCCGTTTGATGATCCTTTTGTATCACGATATCATATGTCGAACATAAGGCATGGACAAGACACCTTATCTGATTCGACTGCTTTCTCGTTCACTGAGTTCGACTGTGTGAAATAGATGACATTCGTCTATAGTGCGGCCACACATTTCTACAGTCTCGCTCACACGAGGGGCCCAGCGATATCTCTCTCTTTTATGAGAGGTACAAATCCCATCTTGATTATCTACAATACAACATATGATTCGTTTCGTACCTGATACACGCCTTTATAGTCCTCCTGTTACGTAGGATGTTTGACGTATTCAAAGCACACAAATCCTCATGTTGGATTTTGTAGATATCTCAGGTCTTAGGATCCAATCATGGAGCCGTCATATGAGATTCTAGTCATGACGCAAGTCCATGTGACAATCTCATGTATGTCAATTCAGTATTCCGTTCTCCAACGAATACCTATGATTGTGATCGTATCCAATACGTATGATCATCTATATGATCATAAATCACACATCATACTAGTCTTAGTATATCATTATTCCCATAATGATATATGACTAGGGAGTTTAGTATTGTTCATAACAATACATGGATTTCATGACATATTAAGTATGCACAACATGTAATGAACAAAACACTCATCCATAAATCATAAAAAGTGTCAATACATCAAATGTATCTAAATAAAGCTCTCATAATAGTACATAATAGAACACTAAACCAACACTTCTCTCAAGGAAAAGCGATTTTTTTTTTAAAAAAAAGCAATTCGATGTCAAAGATAGTGGACATGACTTATCAAAATGAGAGAATAGAACGAGAGATCGAGGCATCCACTAGGAGGTTGACTCACTCTACTCATCAACGTCTTGTCCATGATGATAAGAGTAAGGGAAAGACTCTTATGCATCCTTATGTAGTTGAGATTTCGACGTACTCATGATGTGAAAAGCGCCATTTAGGAGAATGTAGGTTATTACTCATCACTTGTTACCGTTGTAGAAAGGTTTGATATTACAGAAACGTCTGTGTTGAGTTGCAAAGGCAAGCACATAAAAGGATTGAACAAAGGTCAATGCCACAACTATCAACTTCCAAGAGACAAGTGGTGAAGTCTAAAGTCTATACACTAGGAACTGAGGAGTAAGATGAAAAAGAAACAACAGTAATCATAGGTACATCGAGTTCTGAGGGTGAACAAGCACATAACCTTTTTGATATAGGGGAGGCACACAGTTTTGTTTCGTCTACACACGTAGATCGTATGGAGATTACACCTGATATTAACAGTGGTAGAATATTGGTTCATACTCCTGGTGGGGATGAAATGAAATCGAAAGGAATGCTTCGTGATGTATACATAACTTACATGTTGATCTGATAGTGGTACCAATCAAGGGTTATGATGTGATTTTGGGTATGGATTGGTTATCGAATCATTGAGTCACTTGGATTGTAAGAGAGATAGGATTCGTTTTGAATAACAGGGATCCTTGACACTAGAGTTTGAGGGTGCAAGGAAGACTTCAAGTTTGACTTTTATTTCAGCAGTATGGGTAAACCGACTAATTCAACAAGGGAGTGAGGCATATTTGGTTATAATAGAATTAAACGGACCAGAAACATCAAGTAGACAGGAAGACATATTAGATGTTAAAGATTTTTCTATTGTTTTTCCAGAATATCTGTATGGAATACCTTCTATAAAAGAGATATTTTTTCCTATTGAGTTGAGACAAGGAGATGATTCTCTAGAGTCTCTTATCGCATGATTGTTTTAGAAATAATTGAGTTGAAGAAACACTGGTAGAGTTGATTGAATAAAGCTTTATAAGATCTAGTGCTTTCTTGGGGTGCTCAGGTACTATTCGTAAAGAAGAAAATGGAAGCATGAGGTTAAGCATTGATTATCGGGGATTGAATCGGGTAACAGTAAAGAACACATATATGCTCCCAAATATTGATAAGTTGTTAAACCAACTTCAAGTGCTAGTTGGTTCTCTAAGATTGATTTACGATCAGATTACCATCAAATACATGTTCTAGATGACGATATCAAGAAGATAACTTTTAGAACAAGGTATAATCACTTTGAATTTGTGGTTATGTCGTTTGGACTTACTAATGCATCTGTAGTTTTTATGAAGTTGATGAACAGAACATTCAAAGATTTTATGGACGAGTTTGTTATCATCTTCATTGATGATATCCTCATATACTCAAAATCTTGTGAAGACCAAGATCCATCTGGAAAAAGTGTTAGAACAATTGAAAAGTGAAAAGTTATATGCAAAACTGAGTAAGTATAGATTTTGGATACAAGAAATGAGATTATTGGGTCATGTTATGTCTGCAGAAGGAGTTAAAGTAGACTCATCCAAAGTGTCAACTATATAGTTGATTGGATGAACAGTCTAATGTCAATGAAATTAAAAGTTCCCTTGTATTAGTTAGATATTACAGGAAGTTTTTTAAGGGTTTTGCCAACCTGTCTAAGCCATTAACAAGATTGATTAGAAAATGTGTGAAGTTTGAATGGAACGATAAATGCAAAAAAAGTTTTGAGGAGTTAAAGAACAGATTGATATCAACTCATATTTTGACATCACCAACGTCTGAACAATCTTTTGTTGTGCATAATGATGTCTCTCACCAAGGATTTAGTTATCGCATAAGCATCATGCCAACTGCAGAGACATGAAGAAAATTACTCTACTCACGATTGGGAACTTGCCGTTGTGATTTTTGCACTTAAGATTTGGAGATCTTAGTTGTACGGACAAAATGTTCAGGTATACATTGACCGTAAAAGTCTCAAGTATGTGTTATCTCTAGAGGAACTTAATTTGAGAACACACAGGTGGATGAAATTAGTGGCAGATTATGATGTGGATATTGCCTATCACCCCGACAAAGCTAATGTAGTTGCAGATGCCTTGAGTATAAAGACGGTTGAGTTATCTACTATGAGATTAGTAGGTGATCTAACAATGAATTCAGTGCAATGCAGATATCGACTCAAAAAAACCGAGATGAGTTGGAAACTAGTGATATGGAATGAAAGAGTTTGTTGGAAAAATATGAAAATGGCTAGAGAACCGATGAAAAGACGAAACAGTTGATGGAAAAGCCCGAAGATTTTACAAGGGCAGGTTATTCCACTCCAAATGATAGGTTGATACTATTGAGAGGTTGTGCTTATATGCCTAAAGATGAAGAGTTGAAGAAAGAAATATTGAAAAAGGCACATAATACGTGATATTCACTACATTTGGGTACTACAAAAATTTATCGAAACTTGAAATAATACTTTCTCTGGCATGACATGAAAAATAATATTGCAAAGTTTGTTATTCATTGTCTAACATGTCAGTCACTTAAAGGCGAGTACGAAGTACCTGCAGTAAAACTAGTGGAGATGAGATTTAGTAACAATGGATTTTATAGAAGGTTTACTAAGGACATCAAAAGGAAACGATGTACATATGGGTTATCGTAAATCGCTTGACTAAGTCCACACAATTCATGTCAATTAAAAGGACATTTCTATACCTCATTTAGCACAGTTCTACATAGAAGAAGTGATAGGACTTCATGGAGTACGTACTAGTATTGTGTTGGACAGAGATTCAAGTTTTATTTTGAGATTTTGGAACAACTTCCAAGAGACTATGGATACAAAGATACGATTGAATACGATTTATCATCTCCAAATGGATGGACAGTCAGAGAAAGCGATACAAACGTTAGAAGATATGTCATGTGTTTATGTATTGGATTAGGGGAAGAGATTGAGATCGTCATTTACCACTAGTTGAATTTGCTTTCAACCATAGTTTTCATTTAAGTATTGGGATGTCACCCTTTGAGGCATATGGAAGACATTGTATAGAAGTTGGGGAAACTTCTCGAGATTGTGAACCTGGGATCGACGATTAGAGCGAATCTTTTGGATTCATCATTTAGATCGAGGTCAGGAAACTTGACAGAATTCCTCTTTGTTCTATTCATATAGGCATGAAAAATAGAGAACATAGATATCATGCGGTTAGGACTTCAGGATAGATGCTTTAAATTTTCTTGCGAATTTATGATGTATGTTGATTGTTGATTGATGATTAATGATTGATGAATGATGATTGATGATTTCTATTAATTGATGACTGGCCTGTAACGGATATGTTATGTGATGATGTTTCTTTTTCATGGATTTATTGGACTGTTAGAATGAGTTGTATTTGTTATGTTGATTGAACTTTTATATGACACTTGGAAAAATAGAAGAAGTAAAGAATTGAGTTAGGGACTACGATGTAACCTCAGACTGTGCTAAAAATATTTCAAAGTGAGTTTTGAGACCATGTGATACGTGTGTACCGAGTCTAAAATCTATAACCCGATTCACAACTCACCGCAAGGTTACGGATCGTCGTAACACGGGGTCGAACACGAGGACCGGTAGCTTAATCTAAATATAATCGAAGCTAAATCAGAGCAAGCAAGCAAGTAATGGTAGAAATATGTGAAAAGAATAATAACTAAGATAAGAAAGCAATAAAAAATGAGTGACCTATCAATCTAAGATGACCACGGGTGTCGGGATCGTATTCGAGTGTATGGGTATATGCTAAGCATGCGAGAATAACAATATCGTAGTTGTATTCAGGAATCGTCAAGCAACGAAAATAGAGAATTCACCTCTCGGTCTACTAACTCACTACCTAGAATAACTCGTCAATCTCTCGATCTATTCAAGTTAATCCTAGATGCATGAAGAATGTTATCATCAACCCTAGATCGATTAAACCATATCTCTATGTGAATAATACGATCTATCCTATTGATTTTGATCCGAAACCAAACGCATATCTCTATGTAGTTTAGAATCTAAGATAATTGACCAAGGGATTAGCAAATATCAATCCAATAAAAGCGCAAATCAATAGAACCGAAACAAATCAAAACCAAAATCCAATTTAGGGTTCAAACGTACCCAAAACACAAATGAATCCCTAACCCATAGTCGTGGATCTACTCACGGTTCATGGAAAACAACAAAAAGCTCAAAAGAAAAGAGATAAAAGAGATGAAAGAAAGTCTCATGCAGATGTGTAGTCTCCACGATCGAATCTTCCTTCTTCTTCCCGAAATCCCGTGAACTCTTATTCTTCTCTCACCAAAAGCTCTCCAAAAGTGTGTATCTAGGTGTTCTCTAAGGCTCTCCTCTGTACTAGGACGTGGCTAGGGCTTTTTTATAACCCTAGGGCGGCTCCCAAGAGTCCTACTCTCAATCAGATGCTGAAAATCGCAAAATAGGGTTTTTGGCTAGATCCGGGCCGTTTCCAGGTGGATCCGGACCGGATCCAGATTCCTAGGCTCGAGCTCAGCTGTTTTGATTCGGACTGGATTCAGTTGGATCCGGTCCTGCACTGGCAGTTTTCTGGTCTTCACGAATTCGCTCATAACTTTCTGTTCCGGTGTCGGATTTACGCGATTTTGGTGTCTACGTGAAGCTCTTGAAGTGCTCTTTCCAATGGTATTGACGATTTGGACATCTGTAGAGAAAGTTATTGATGTCGCAACATGAGTACCTCATCCAGACTTCTCCTTTAATGCTTCAAATAGCTCCTTTTCGAGTCCAATCATCTTCGAAACCTGTAACTCTGCAAAACTATAGCAACACCGGGTTTTGTGTCCTAACACGCCTAGAATGTCTATGAATACATGTGATTATCCCGTGAAACCTAGACAAACTCTCATCAAAATATAGAGAAAAATAGGAGTTATCACCATGGTACGACGGCTGTAATACCCCGAATCCGGATTCAAATATTTAATTAGTTCCGGAAAAAAAAGAGAAGAATTAAATCGACGGGCTTTAAAAACCTTAAAAATGGACCATAAGGTGTCAGGACAAGGCCCGGGAATCACCACGTGTGAAAGAGACGAGAAAACAGTGAAAAGCAGGAAATAGGACGTCTGGACCGACCGGTCTAAGAGACGGACCGACCGGTCCAGCCCGACAGACACGTGCAAATCCAACTCGAGTTGTCGACTTCAGACAGGCTTTTCTCCGTGCATGGAGCACCAAATGACGCATCTCGACCACCCTCGAACTCTCCATGATACAGCTTTGCAATGGGCTTAGGCTCCATTTTCTTCCTCTTCCTTGGTCAAAACCCCTAGGGAAGATGGCATCTCAGCCATTCCTGTGCAGTAGAGGAAACATAAGAGAAATAAAGAAAGAGAGAGAGAGGAAGAGAAAGAGAGAGAGAGGGGAGGAAAGGAGCTCGTGGAAGCAAAAAGAGGAGTCTTAGAAGGTCTAGAAGGATCGCAACAAAGGAATCGCCGGAAAACACCACGAACTCCGGCCAAAAATCAGATCCGAATCTGATTAAGGTGAGTGGCTTGATTTGCATCTTTGTGAGCTCGTTTTCATCATTGTTAGTGTGTCAAATCGATGAAACTGATGCATGATTAGAAAGAGGGAGTTGCAAAGAACATTTAGAAACAAACGGTGCATGATTTGGTTGAGAAATGAGTGAGATATGATTGAATGAAAACTGAAGAAAAACTGGAGAATGCAGAAACGTGAATCTATCTTACATAACTGCGAAGCATTACCCATGATGTCACTGCAGTATTTTGATTAATTGTTGTTTGGAATTGAAAGAGGACATTTCAATGATTATTTAGATACAAACGGGGCTCAATTTGGATAAGAAACGAGTGAGATATGAGCAAACGAAGTCGGACCAGAATCTGAAAATCGCGAAATCGCGATCTGATTTTGCGCCCAGCCTCTGGACCAACCAGTCTAGACCGACCGCCCAGACCGACCGGTCCAGACTCTGAAAATGCCTGGACCGACCGGTCTAGACCAGAAAAATGCTAAAAATGAATCGAAAGGTCTTGAGAAGAAATATAAACCTGGGAATGAGCAAACTATGGAAAAATAAGCCCGGAACAACGAGAATACGTAAGGGGGAAAGACATAAATAAACCAAATAACATGAATGCATGGTAAGGCGTGAGACATACACCGAGTGAGTCGTTGTGTGTTTACTAATCAGGTAGCATTGTATGACATTGACCAGTAGGTCAGTTGGGGATCGAATACAAAGATATGCGTGATTGTAGCGGGGATTGTAGATGTACGTTTTACGCAATGTTTGTACCTTGTTCGTGCGATGCGGGTCAAGTGTGATTGTGTATGTTTAGTCGTACAAGTGGTTGGTGCCAGTACCGGTCAGTACTGTGCAGGTCGATGGTGCCAGTACCGGTTGACGAGCGAGTCAGTACTGTGCAAACGTGTGTTGCCAGTACCGGTTGATGAGTGAGTCAGTACTGTGCAAGTGGTGGATGCCAGTACCGGTCGACGAGTGAGTCAGTACTGTGCTATCGTTCTGGAATAGTACTGGTGGACGAGTGAGTCAGTACTATTTTTAGAATGGAGTACCCTGTAATTAGTACCGGTTGACGAGTGAGTCAGTACTATTACATGGGTAAGAAACAGTGGAGTCAGTGTCGGTCGATGAGTGAGTCAGCACTGCACGAGACGGTGGTTTCGTGTTGCCTAGTGACATCGGTAGATGATTGAGTCAATGTCACTACGCAGGTCGGTGATTCCGGTGACTCACGTAGCGTACTAGTGGACGAGTGAGTCAGTACTACTACGTGGGTGAGTTCCAAGGAAATACTTAAACGTATCGGTCGACGAATGAGTCAGTACAGTTATGACGGTGAGGGCTAGTGTGGGTACCGGTGGATGAGCGAGTCAGTACCACACCTCTGGTAGTCTCCGACATGTCACACGAGTAATACCGGTTGATGAGTGAGTCAATATTACTCTGTGACATTGTTTGCTTGATTTCACCCACTAGGGTCTATGGCAAACCCTATGATGGACTCCATATGGGTGTGATTGTGATTGATATGACTCTGATGTATGTTAGGTGATGAGCATGTTTATTATTGTTCAATGTGATCCTGATTTATCGTTTTAACACCGTTCTCGCTTACCGGGTTCAACCCGAGTCATTCACTAAGCGATTGTGCTTAGTCCTCATTGATTAATCTTTTTCAGGTAACGAGAGGCACGAGTAACAATTGGATAGCGACTGAAGAGGACGCGACATCACGTACGGATTTGATTGGTGTTAAATTTTGAAAATGATGTTTTCATTGCATTGTATTTTAAGATCGGACGTGTGGTAATTAAAGGTTGTATTAAGCTATTCCGCTGCGTGTTTATAAAATAAAAGTTTTAAAATTCTCGTATTTTGGGTTGGCATTATTTTATTAGTTTTAGTCCATGTGGCGCATCCTGTTTACGGGAAGCGGGATACGGGTGTCAAGCGGCCATCCGTATGTGATGGTATGAACAACCCGAGAATGACTGCGATTCATGTGGAGCTATAACCTCGACTACGGCAACAATCCGTAGAGGGTTGACTATTGGTTGAGTTTTGAGGCCATGGTACGGCGGCGATCCGTATGTAATGGCATAATGACCCGGGCATGGTGGCGATCCAAGTGGAGTGGTAACCCTGACTACGGCGACGATCCGTAGAGGGTTACAACAATATTTTTCGTTTTGTTTTATAAAAATGAGTTTTAAGCTAAGTCTGAGGGATACTAAATAATCCTAGAATTTGGACTATAACGAACGAAATATTTTTTTAAAAATAAAATAAAATAAGAGTTGTGGGTAAGGTGATAAAATTAAAAGTTCTGGAAAAATCTGTTATTGAGGATATCTTAGAACGAAATAAAAGTTTGGGCAGAATTCGAAAATTTCAGAAAATATGGGATTGGACTGCAATTTTTGCTAGGGTTTCTTCTTCTTCTTCTTTTTCCTCCTCCCATGGTCGACCCTAACACCATTGTTACTATCTTCCACTCTGATTTGCCTCCTTGCTCGCCGTCGACCGTCAACCACCGCCCCGTGGTCACCGCTTCATCACCGTTGGTCCGTTTTTCCTCTCTCTTCTTAGTTTTTTGTCGGATTATTTTTCTCCTCCTTCACCACCAAACTTTGTAGATTTCCGGTGAACGGAAACTCGGTTTTGGTTGAGACTTGAAGGTTTGAAAGCACTTGACGAGTCGAATCTTTTCTGGGTAGTGTCGTCGCCGGAAACGGTGAAACATCCGTATGTGATGGTATGAACAACCCGAGTATGACTGCGATTCATGTGGAGCTATAACCTCGACTACGGCAACAATCCATAGAAGGTTATGACTATTGGTTGAGTTTTAAGGCCATGGTACGGTGACGATCCGTATGTGATGACATAACGATCCGGGCATGGCGGCGATCCATGTGGAGTGGTAACCCCGACCACGGCGGCGATCCGTAGAGGGTTATTACTATTGGTCGTGTTTTGGTAACCCCGACTATGACGGCGATCCGTAGAGGGTTACAAAGATATTTTTGGTTTTGTTTTATAAAAGTGTTTTAAGCTAAGTCTGAGGAGTACTGAATGGTCCTAGAGTTTGGACTCATTTTAACGAATCGAATAAAGAAAAGTTAGGAGAAGAATGTGAATCGATAGATTGATTTTTGTTTGAGTCGAATGTTGATTGAATTTGTTTTCTATTTGATTGTCTATGTTGGGTACGGAGGCGAGGTTTATAGTCTTGCAACCTTACTGAAGTATTCGCGTAGCTCACCCCTTCCTTTTTCTCCACAGGTGAAAGGTGGAGCAGATTATTTTGGTTGGATTCGATAGTTTTCCAGAAAGACGAAGATTTAGAATTTTTGTTTCCTTTATTCAATTTATTCATGAAATTAATATTCAGACTTAAGTTATTGAAATTCATTGTTTTAGACTTCCGTTGTAGAGCCTGATTTTGATGGTTGATTTTAGAATAAATCAGATTTTTTTTATAACCCAAGTGACGATTCAACGATATCTGAAATACCGAATTTTGGTTTGTTACAGATGGTATCAGAGCCCACTCTTTCCATCGGACTTTAAACAAAAATCTTCGTATGGTGTTAGAGACTCTGTTTATGGTGAAATAATCATTCTAAAATTGTTTGCCATGATGTGAACGTAGGATGGCACCTGGTCGTGGACGAGGAGTCCAGTCCCAGAGGAGGGGAGATGTGGAAATCCTCCCAGCCTGATCATATGTTGTTGGTTTAGTGCTCTATGATGTACTGTTATGCGAGCTTTATTATGATACATTTGATGTATTGACACGTTCTATGGTTTTATGGATGAGTGTTTGATTCATTACGTATTATGCATACTTGATATGTTATGAAATCCATGTATTGTTATGAATAATACTAAACTCCCTAGTCATGTATCATTGTGGGAATAATGATATACTAAGACTAGTATGATGTGTGATTGATGATCATATAGATGATCATAGGTATTGGATACGATCACAATCATAGGTATTTGTTGGAGAACGTAATACTGGAATGACCCGCATGAGATTGTCACATGGACTAGCGTCATGACTTGAATCTCATATGGCGGTTCCATGATTGGATTCTAAGACCTGAGATATCTACGGAATCCAACATGAGGAGTTGCGTGCTTTGAATACGTCAAACGTCCTGCGTAACAGGAGGACTATAAAGGCGTGTATCAGGTACGAAACGAATCATGTGCTGGATTGTAGATAGTCAAGACGGAATTTGTACCTCTCGTAAAAGAGAGAGATATCGCTGGGCCCCTCGTGTGAGCGAGACTGTAGAAATGTGTGGTCGCACTATAGACGAAAGTCGTCTATTTCAGACAGTCGAACTCAGTGAACGAGAAAGCAGTCGAATCAGATAAGGTGGCTTGTCCATGCCTTATGTTCGACATATGATACCGCGATACAAAAGGATCATCAACCGGAATCATCACTGGCGTTCGTAAGATCACGAACAAACTCTATTCGAGATAGGTAGTCATAGTGCCTTGCTAGAGACCGCCTATAACATGTATATCCAGAATAGATATTTCGGGTTATACTGCTATATTGAATGAGCCTACAGGGTCACACACGTAGGGAAGGACAAAACCACGAGAAAACGACGGAAAAACCAAGACGGAAGGGTCTGGAACGGACGGTCCGCCAGGTTTAGACCCGATGGTCCAGAACGGACTGTCCGTTCAAGAAGGTCCGTTCCAGAAGGTCTGGAACGAACGGTCCACTAATGGCAGACCGTCCGTTCTACGTACTGGAACGGACGGTCCACGTGTATTTCTGGACCGTCCGTTCCGGGTTTCGGGTTTTTCGAAAATTAAACCGAATTAGGGTTAAATCACCTTATAAGAAGGAGAAAAAACCCTTAATGAACGAAGAGACTTTGAGAGCCTTCTTTGGCAGAATTTCAAGTGCTTTTGGTGAGATCCAAAGAGTTCAAGAAATTCTAAGTCTTGTTTTCTTGGAGCACAAAAAACCGAATAGCAGATTCGGGTCCTAGCAGACAAGTTCCAACCGTTGGAATCCATCCCGAGGTGTGGATACGTGTAGAGGGCGAGATATTCTTCCTCCCTTTCGTGATCAGACGAATTCTTCAATTGATACAGGTCCCGGATCGATTGAGGTAAGCGTTCTAACGTTTCTACGATTCATAGAAGCATGGTTCTAGAGTTTTATTAATTTTTGTTTTACATCCGTTGCGCAAACCCTAGAATCGATCTGTTAGGAATAGGATTCGCTCATGAGATCCTAGGAAACCCCAACAGTGGTATCAGAGCCTGGTTGCTCTGTTTTGATTTCGTAGAACCCAATCACGCACGTTTTAGGATTTGAATTGTTTGAATCCATGTTTGCTTTGATTTCTGTGCATGTTTGATGATTGAATCTAGTGTAGATTGCATGTTTCATGTTGCATAGAGTGCAGGAGTTCGAATTTTGGGTGTACAAGAGAATTCGAATCAGTTACGGGTCTGATCGGGGCCAAGAACGCCGGAGAACGTGATCTGATCGCGTAGACAAATCCTAGACTTAGTGTAGATTGCATGTTTCATGTTGCATAGAGTGCAGGAGTTCGAATTTTGGGTGTACAAGAGAATTCGAATCAGTTACGGGTCTGATCGGGGCCAAGAACGCCGGAGAACGTGATCTGATCGCGTAGACAAATCCTAGACTGTCCGTTCTGGGTAAGCCAGACCGGACGGTCCGGGGTGGCGGACTGCACAGATCAGAATGGATGGTCCGCTCTGGACCGTCCGTTCCGTCTGCTGCGGACCGTCTGTTCTGGCTGGTTGAGACCGACCGTTCTGCCAAACCTGGAACGTCCGTTCTGTTGGATTTTATCTACGGGTTCCTAGCATGCGATCATATCGATCTAGTGTTTGGTTTGACGCTTCACCAAAATTTGATTTTGCGTTTCGGGATCTGGTTTGAGCAATCGTCGCTTAAAACCGATCAACTGTGATTCAGAATAACATGATTCTCTCTTATGGATGGTCCATAGTGAATGAATGCATGTAACTTGATCAAGATATGGGATATGCTTGATTGAGTGGGAGCTTCGAGATTGGGATTACATAATCGAATGGATGGTCTGTTCGGATTATGTAGAATCGTTGCACAGAAACCGGTTAGATCTAGTAGCTCTACGAGTAAAGCACTTGTCAAGGCCTCGATCGTACGAGTCATGGGCCATGCCAAAGCTGGGTGTGCCGTGCTATCTTGGTGAGGCAAGATGGAGAAATGGTGGTTCTCATAGCTTGAAAGTAGATGCTTGATTTAAGTGTGGTTTCGAAAATTCCTTATTTATGTAATGCTAAGCGTGTACCTCCCATTACTAGAGCGCCTATCAAGGCATCGATCATCCGTAACACGGGTCATGCCAAAGCTGAGCGTGCCGGATTATCTTTGTGAGGCAG
>NW_010964379.1:238626-243695 GCF_000463585.1 Tarenaya hassleriana | reverse complement strand
CGGAGTGTCTGGACACTGGAAGCGTAATTGTCACCTTTACTTGGAGGATCTGAAGGATAAGAAGCTTGGTGAAGCTTCTGCCTCAGGTATTAATGTCATAGAAGCTAACATCTGTACTACATCTTCGTGGGTATTGGATACCGAAAGTGCCTCACACATTTGTGGAAATGTGCAGGGACTAAGAAGAAGTAGGATGCTGGCTAAGGGAGAAGCAGATCTATGCATCGGAAATGGAGCAAGAGTTGCTGCATTGTGTGTTGGCGTTTATGATTTGCATTTTCCTTCTGGACTTGTTTTAGAACTTAGTAATTGTTACTATGTGTCTGGGATTAGCAGAAACATTATTTCTATTTCATGTTTGGATTTGGATGGTTTTCGATTTGTGATTGAGAACTCGAGTTTGATGATTTATCGAGACAGTATTTACTATGGTAATGATTATCTAGTTAATGGATTATACGTCTTGAATGATCAGCCTTCGAACTCAACGTCATCAATCTATAGCGCGAGTACTAAACGGTTTAAGCCGAACGACTTAAATCCGACCTTCCTCTGGCATTGTCGTCTAGGCCATATAAACGAGAAGCGCATTCAGAAGCTTCATTCTGAAGGTCTTCTGGATTCATTTGACTTTGAGTCTCTTGAATCTTGCGAGTCCTGTTTGATGGGCAAGATAACAAAGCATCCTTTCAAGGGGAAAGGACAGAGAGCGACAGAGTTATTGGACCTGATACATAGGATGTATGCGGACCAATGAGTTGTCCAGCTAGAGGAGGTTATCTGTTTTTCGTTACGTTCACTGATGATTTCAGTCGATACGTTTATGTCTATTTGATGAGACATAAGTCTGAAACACTTGAAATGTTCAAGGCTTTCAGAAATGAAGTACAGAACCAGCTTGGCAAGACGATCAAGACACTTCGATCGGATCGTGGTGGCGAGTATATGAGCCAAGAGTTCACTGACTATCTGGTTGATTGTGGTCTTCTGGATTCATTTGACTTTGAGTCTCTTGAATCTTGCGAGTCCTGTTTGATGGGCAAGATAACAAAGCATCCTTTCAAGGGGAAAGGACAGAGAGCGACAGAGTTATTGGACCTGATACATAGGATGTATGCGGACCAATGAGTTGTCCAGCTAGAGGAGGTTATCTGTTTTTCGTTACGTTCACTGATGATTTCAGTCGATACGTTTATATCTATTTGATGAGACATAAGTCTGAAACACTTGAAATGTTCAAGGCTTTCAGAAACGAAGTACAGAACCAGCTTGGCAAGACGATCAAGACACTTCGATCGGATCGTGGTGGCGAGTATATGAGCCAAGAGTTCACTGACTATCTGGTTGATTGTGGTATTGTATCACAATTAACTCCTCTTGGAACGCCACAGTGGAACGACGTGTCTGAACGGAGGAACCGAACATTGTTAGACATGGTTCGGTCAATGATGAGTAAGATTGATCTTCCGAAGTCCTTTTGGGGCTATGCTTTAGAGACCGCTGTGTACCTACTGAACAGGAGTCCAACGAAGTCGGCTGAAACGATGCCATATGAGATATAGACGGGGAAGCGTCCCGCATTGTCGTTTTTTAGAATTTAGGGTTGCGACGCTTACGTGAAGCGTCAGATGACTGATAAGTTATCCTCCAAATCTGATAAGTGTTTATTTGTAGGCTACCCTAAGGAAACTAAGGGTTATTACTTCTATTTTCCGGCAGAGAACAAGGTGTTCGTTGCCAGGAATGTGACTTTTATGGAGCAAGAATTCGTCTCCAAAAGAGTCAGTGGGAGTAGGATCGAACTTTGAGAGCAACAAGTAGACACTGAGCCGAGTGAACAAGTTGAAGATGTTCAACCTTTTTCACTGCCGGTTGTGACTCAACCTTCGACGAGTGAACCTCGGAGATCAGGCAGGATTCGCCAAGAGCCTGTGAGATACGGATTTCTCGTGACTGGGAATGAGGAGCTCATGTTATTGGAACATGACGAGCCTACCACATATCCAGAGGCTATGGCGAGTCCGGATTCCGAGAAATGGCGCAAGGCTATGAAGTCCGGGATGCAATCCATGTCAGACAACCAAGTATGGACTCTGGTTGATGCATCTGAAGGGATAAAACCCATCCGATGCAAGTGGATCTTCAAGAAGAAGACTGACATGGATGACAATGTGCACACGTATAAGGCACGACTTGTGGCGAAAGGATTCCATCAGATTCATGGTATTGACTGTGATGAGACCTTTTCACCCGTAATTATGTTGAAGTCCATCAGGATCCTACTTTCCATAGCCGCATATTACGACTATGAGATATGGCAAATGGATGTCAAGACTGCGTTCCTTAACGGGAACTTGACCGAGGATGTGTACATGACACAACCCGAAGGTTTTGTCGATCCAAGGAACCTGGGGAAGGTGTGCAAGCTTCAGAGATCCATTTATGGATTGAAGCAGGCTTCGAGGAGTTGGAAGCTTCGTTTTGATGAGACAATCAAAAGGTTTGGTTTCTCACAGAACGAAGACGAGCCATGTGTTTACAAGAAGGACAGTGGGAGCACAGTTGTATTTCTAGTGCTGTACGTGGATGATATTATCCTAATAGGGAATGACGTTCCTACCTTGCAAGACGTTAAGTCTTGGCTAGGAACGCAGTTTTCTATGAAGGACCTAGGAGAAACGGCCTATATTTTAGGCATCAAGATCTATAGAGATAGATCGAGGCGTCTTCTAGGATTGTGTCAGAGTATCTACATCGATAAGGTCTTGAAGTGGTTCAAGATGCAAGATTCCAAGAAAGGAACCTTACCGATGAGCAGTGGCATAGTTCTCTGCAAGAGTCAGTGCCCTACGACACCTGATGAGCGAGAACGCATGGATCGTATTCCATATGCTTCGGCAATTGGATCGATCATGTATGCCATGCTTTGTACTCGACCGGATGTATCCTATGCGTTGAGCATTACAAGTAGATACCAGTCAGATCCAGGTGAGTCACACTGGATCGCCGTCAAGAACATCCTGAAGTACTTGAGGACTAAGGATGTGTTCTTGGTATACGGTGGGTCAGAAGACGAGCTCGCTGTAAAGGGTTACACCGATGCTAGTTTCCAGTCAGACCCGAATGACTACAGATCGCAGTCTGGCTATGTTTTCTGCTTGAACGGAGGCGCTATTAGCTGCAAGAGTTCCAAGCAAGCGACCGTTGCAGATTCTACTACAGAAGCTGAGTATATTGCAGTGTCGGACGCAGCAAAGGAAGCTGTTTGGATTAGAAAGTTTGTTGGCGACTTGGTTGTCATTCCTAGTGCTGATAGCCCCATTGCTCTGTATTGTGACAACAATGGAGCGATCGCACAAGCGAAAGAACCCAGATCCCATCAACGATCCAAACACATACTTAGACGATTTCACCTTATCAAGGAGATCATAAACAGAGGAGACGTGCACATTTGCGGAGTGTCGACAGATGACAACATTGTCGATCCGTTGACGAAGCCTCTCCCTTCGTCGAAGCATGAGGGTCATGTTAGGGATATGGGCATTAGATGTTTAGCAGTCCATGACTAGAGCAAGTGGGAGATTGTTGGTTTAGTGCTCTATGATATATTGTTATGCGAGCTTTATTATGATACATTTGATGTATTGACACGTTCTATGGTTTTATGGACGAGTGTTTGATTCATTACGTATTGTGCATACTTGATATGTTATGAAATCCATGTATTGTTATGAACAATACTAAACTCCCTAGTCATGTATCATTGTGGGAATAATGATATACTAAGACTAGTATGATGTATGATTGATGATCATATAGATGATCATAGGTATTGGATACGATCACAATCATAGGTATTCGTTGGAGAACAGAATACTGGAATGACCCGCATGAGATTGTCACATGGACTAGCGTCAAGACTTGAATCTCATATGGCGGTTCTATGATTGGATCCTATGACCTGAGATATCTACGGAATCCAACATGAGGAGTTGCTGCTTTGGATACGTCAAACGTCCTGCGTAACAGGAGGACTATAAAGGCGTGTATCAGGTACGAAATGAATCATGTGCTGGGTTGTAGATAGTCAAGACGGAATTTGTACCTCTCGTAAAAGAGAGTGATATCGATGGGCCCCTCGTGTGAGCGAGACTGTAGAAATGTGTGGCCGCACTATAGACGAACGTCGTCTATTTCAGACAGTCGAACTCAGTGAACGAGAAAGCAGTCGAATCAGATAAAGTGACTTATCCATGCCTTATGTTCGACGTATGATATCGTGATACAAAAGGATCATCAACCGGAATCATCACTGGCGTTCGTAAGATTACGAACAAACTCTATTCGAGATATGTAGTCATAGTGTCTTGCTAGAGACTGCCAATGACTTGTATATCTGGAATAGAGATTTCGGGTTATACTGCTATATCGAATGAGCCTACAGGGTCACACACGCAGGGAAGAACAAAACGCAAGATAAAACGACGGAAAAACCAAGACGGAATGGTCTGGAACGGACGGACCAGAAGTCCGGAACAGACGATCTGCCAGGTCCAGATCCGACGGTCCAGAACGAACTATCCGTTCCAGAAGGTCTTGAACGGACGGTCCATTAACGGCAGACCATCCGTTCTATATACTGGAACGGACGGTCCACTGCATTTCTGGACCGTCCGTTCCGGGCTTTAGGTTTTTCCAGAATTAAACCGAAATTAGGGTTGAATCACTTTATATGAAGGAGATTATTAAATTTTTGTTTTACATCCGCTGCGCAAACCCTAGAATCGATCTCTTAGGAATAGGATTCGCTCTAGAGACCCAGGAAACCCGACATATGCAAGAAATGAGGAATTTACTGATGGAGCTCATCACTACTATGAGACAACAAGGAGCAGCACCAGCTCCACAACCGGTCCCTGCACCACCACCACCTTATGTACCACCACCACCTCCTGTACAACCGGCTGCAACTCTTGTACCTGCACCACCTATGATGAATGTGGAATTTTTCCAATTTCTTGATCGAGTAGAGCGTCGCAAGACGTTAAGTCTTGGCTAGGAACGCAGTT
>NW_010964379.1:237961-238479 GCF_000463585.1 Tarenaya hassleriana | reverse complement strand
TGTCAAACTCGGTACGCTACCGGTTGACGCCATGTCCTACAAAAAAGACAAACAGAACGTACAAAACAAATGCAGATTCTATTAATGATCAACTACCAGCTAGCCCATCATCAATCAGTGTCTACATATCTATGAACTACTACCAGCTAGTCCATCATCAAACAATGACAACATAGATGCAAAAACGAGCTATATTCCCATACAGAAAAATAACCCTATCATAATTTTCTATATGGGACTAAGATCCATATTTCGCATAAGAATGGACTGTCACACCATCTTTATGCAATTTAGGTAGACATCTAATGTCAATCACATCTAATGTGACTCTCAGATCCTTTTATGAGACTATGATACCAAATATCATTGCATACTCGTCTCATCTGTACCGTTAAGTCTCAAGTCAAAACTTGACAACTTAACCTAAGGTAAACCATGTTCAAGCTGTGGGAACCACGATTTCCACCCTGCCTCACAAAGATAATCTGGCACGCTCAGCTTTGGCATGACCCGTGTTA
>NW_010964379.1:236670-237698 GCF_000463585.1 Tarenaya hassleriana | reverse complement strand
TGCAACGATTGTTCATAATCCGAATGGACCATCCAGTCGATTATGCAATCCCAATCCCGAAGCTCCCACTCAATCAAACATATCTAATATCTTGATTAAGTTACATGCATTCATTCACTATGGACCATCCATAAGAGAGAATCATGTTATTCTGAATCACAGTTGATCGGTTTTAAGTAACGATTGCTCAAACCAGATCCCGAAACGCAAAATCAAATTTTGGTGAAGCGTCAGGTCCTAGACCGATCGGTCTAGGCCTAAACCGATCGGTCTAGGCAGTTCGGTCTTCGAGTCTGCGTCGGTCCAGACCTTTCGGTCCAGAATGGTCCAGACCAATCGGTCTTGGTCCAGAATGGTCCAGACCGATCGGTCTTGGTCCAGACCGATCAGTCTACGCATGCAGACCGTTCAGTCCGGACCTTCGGTCCAACCGACTTGCGAAACCCTAGACCGATCGGTCCAGAGGACCAGACCGATCGGTCCAGACGAAAACGTGATCAGATCTCGTTTTCGTCGTTTTTGCCCCGTTTCAGACCCGAATTCGACCCCGTTTTCGTCTGCGAACTCAGAATTCGAAGCTCTTGCACATCATGCAAATGAACAGAAAATCTACTCTAGATCCATAATCAAATCATGCATAGTATCAAAGCAAATAATTCAAATCTTATAACGTGCGTGATCAGGTTCTAACAAAAATCATGCAGAGCAACCAGGCTCTGATACCACTGTTGGGTTTTCCTGGGATCTCAAGAGCGAATCTAATTCCTAAGAGATCAGTTCTAGGGTTTGCGCAGCGGATGAAAAACAAACTTTTGATGAAACCCTAAAACCTATCATGATGATCTTGTAGAAACGTTAGAACGCTTACCTCAATCGATACGGGGCCTGTATCAATCGAAGAACGCGTTTGATCACTGTAGACAGGAAGAATACCTTGCCCTCTACACGTATCCACATGGCAGGATGGATTTCAACCTTTGGAACTTGTCTGCTAGGACTCGAATCTTCTATTCGATGATGTACTTTGA
>NW_010964379.1:225161-236574 GCF_000463585.1 Tarenaya hassleriana | reverse complement strand
GACGTCTGGACCGATCGGTCTTGAGCTTTTTAACGTCTGGACCGATCGGTCCATGTCTGGACTGATCGGTCTGGAACAATTTCCGGACCTCACACATTACCTCTGGACCGATTGGTCTACGTCTAGACCGATCGGTCTGGGTTAGCTGGACCGATCGGTCCAGACCTTCTGGACCGGTCGGTCTGGTCTCCGCTCCACCGGGATTTTCTCGTCTCTTTTCGCGCATTCGTCCGTTCCTCTGTGTGTGACCCTGTAGGCTCATCCGATATAGCCGTATAACACAAAATCTCTTATTTCGGTTACACAAGTCATAGGCGGTCTCTAGCAAGACACTATGACTACCTATCTCGAATAGAGTTTGTTCGTGATCCTACGAACGCCAGCGATGATTCCGTTTGATGATCCTTTTGTATCACGATATCATATGTCGAATATAAGGCATGGACAAGCCACCTTATCTGATTCGACTGCTTTCTCGTTCACTGAGTTCGACTGTCTGAAATAGACGACGTTCGTCTATAGTGCGGCCACATATTTCTACAGTCTCGCTCACACGAGGGGCCCAGCGATATCTCTCTCTTTTACGAGAGGTACAAATCCTGTCTTGACTATCTACAATCCAGCACATGATTCGTTTCGTACCTGATACACGCCTTTATAGTCCTCCTGTTACGCAGGACGTTTGACGTAACCAAAGTACGCAACTCCTCATGTTGGATTCCGTAGATATCTCAGGTCTTAGGATCCAATCATGGAACCGTCATATGAGATTCAAGTCATGACGCTAGTCCATGTGACAATCTCATGCGGGTCAATCCAGTATTCCGTTCTCCAACGAATACCTATGATTGTGATCGTATCCAAATACCTATGATCATCTATATGATCATCAATCACACATCATACTAGTCTTATTATGTCATCATTCCCATAATGACACAAGACTAGGGAGTTAAGTATCATTCATAATGATACATGGATTTCATAACACATCTAGTATGCAAGAACATGTAATGAATCAAATACTCTCATAAACCATAGAAAGTATCAATACATCAAATGTATCTCAATAAAGCTCACAAACAGTACATCATAGAGCACTAAACCAACAATAATGAATACCAGATTGATGAGGTATGCATGAATAATATAAGCTTCTTGCATGAATGCCTGTGATTGGGGATTCGGGCAGTTGGCATGGCATGAGATAATACTTCGGAGGGTCGGAGTGTTGTCGAACGTATGGTTGTAGCCGGATATTAAGATGATATCCTGATTATTGCTTTGTTTGAGATCTCCTCTTTATGACCCTTAATGCGGGTCAAGTTTCATATTGAGGAGACATGATTGTGATTGATCCCCTATGGACGGAGCTTGGAGTCGATGATTCACGTCGATAGCCTTGGAGTGATTCGAACTATCACGGGATGAGGAAACCTTACGGTTACTCTCTGACCGCGCCGACGTTCCACATGCTATGGAAGGATTCAGAAGTGATTCCCGGCAAAGACTGGCATACATTTACCCGTGACTCGGGGTTGAGAGATTCTCCCGATGAGGTTATGCGGAATTACTCTGAAAGACCTAAGTTCGGGTTTGATGAACATTTTCTGTTGGTTGTAATGCTCTACGATGATCCGTGATATGAATTTTGACTATGAATTGATTCATTGGTTTATGAATGCATTATTTTTTCCGTTATATGATTGGCATGTTTGTTATATTTCGGTAGATATCCTTGAATCATTGCAGATGATTCTAAACTCCCTGGTCAGTTGTCATTGTGGGAACAATGATAAATTAAGACGAGCATGAGGTGTGACTGATGATGGTAAGATCATATGCATTGGATGCAAATCACAATCATAGGTCCCCGTTTGGAACGAGTGACTGGATGACCCGCATGAGATTGTCATATGGACATGAGTTATGACTTGAATCTCATACAGTGGTTTGTTCTTAGATCCTCAGACCTAAAATGTCTAGAGTATCTGATATGAGGAGTGGCGTGTCTTGACTACGTCAAACGTCGTCTTTAATCGGATGATCATAACGGCATTGCTCAGATACGTTCACGAATCATATGGAGATAGTAGAATGCAATACGGGACTTGTCACCTCCTTAGCAGGAGAGATGTCGCTGGGTCCCTCGTGGAAATCGGACTGTGAAAATGCGTGGCCACGCCATAGATAAAGTTACATCTATTTTGTCAGTCGATTTGCCAAGACGAGTAAGCGGTTGAACTTGAAGGGTGGCTCATACCATGCCCTTGTTCAACATATGATATCGTGAGACAAAGGATCAGAATTCGAGCTATTGCTGCCTTGGTTAGATCACCTCTAACCATGATTTTTGGTTCGGGAAAGGGTTTCCGAAGCCATTACCACTTCGAATGGGCCTACAGGGTCACACACCATTAGGGATGGACCACATGTGAAGAGTACGATGCGAGAAGGAATGACGGAACGAGGTGGAAGAGTTCCAGATGGGCCAGACCGTCAGGTCCAGACCTGAACCGATCGGTCCAGCCGTGTCGGTCCGTCCGTTCTGCTGGAGATAGACCGCCCGGTCTACAGGGGTCAGATCGTCCGGTTCAGACCCAGACCGGACGGTCCGACTTTCGGGAAAAACTTCCTTTTTCGCATAATTAGGGTTTTAGGCAATCCTATTAATCATGGGAGCCGTCCCAAACCCTAGGTAATCAACCTAAGACGTCCTAGACACTTCCTAGAGCATTAGAGAAGCTTTCTCTTGAGTTCTAAACCCTGGAATATCGATTCCAAGTCAAGGACGCCGTTTTCTCTTCACAAATCCAAGCTGATATATTCCAAATTATTGGAATCCTTCCCGCCGATGTGGATACGTGTAGAGGAGTTGTACTTTCAGCTCTTGGTGATTAAAACAGGCCCTAGATCAATTGATACTTTCAGATCTTGATAGAATGATGTAAGTATTCGAATCCCACGGTGATATACACGTTCTTTCGGGTTATTGCACAATTGGTTTTGTATGACGTTTGGCTAGGTTTAGATCTTTTCTTCCGCTGCATGAAACCTAGAAACCAAACCCTAGATCGATGAGATCGTATGCTAGGAATCCATAAATAACCTAACAGTGGTATCAGAGCCTGGTTGACAGTATATCGTCGTGCCTGTTGCTTGTTTGCATGATTTTCATTGTTAAAGTGCATGTAAACAATAGTTATTTGTATGTTTGCATGATTTTAATTGTTAAAGTGTATGTAAACAATAGATCTTTGCATGTTTTCATGATTTTAATTGTTAGAATGCATTTAAATATTAGATCTATGCGTGTTTGATTATTTTGATTGTTGAATGATGCATGGATGAGCGAGGGTTTTTGGGTGGCTTGACGGGCGTCGAAACGGGAGTGAAAACCCTTGTTTTCGGGACCCGAAACCGAGATCCGAAGTCTGTCCATCGCGTGGACTGATCGGTAGAGTATAGACCGATCGGTCTACGCGTGACGGCGGCTGTTCTTTTTAGGTCAAAATTAGGTCAGACCGATTGGTCCAAGGGTTGGAACGACCGGTCTGGACCTCTGACCACAAGAGGACAAGTCGGATCACGTTCGACAGACCGACCGGTCTGGTTTTGGGACCGATCGGTTTGGGGCTGTTGAACGATCGGTCTTCTGTGTCAGTCTGATCTAGGTCCGAGAAGCCGGACCGATCGGTCCAATAGTTGGAACGACCGGTCTAGGACTCAGAGATCTGTGATCAGTCCGTTCGGTTTGAATAGGTCTGGACCGGTCGGTCCAAAGGTTGGACTGACCGGTCTGGACCTCGGACCAAGATCGAACGACTCATAACGGGTTAGAACGGTCTGTGCTGTTCAGACCGATTGGTCCGCAGTCTGGACAGGTCGGTCTGGACCTGAGACAATCCGAGATTCCAAAATTCAGGTTTTTGATCGAAAAATCGGTGTGTCGGATCGATTATCAGAATTGGGATCAAAGCCTAACATAAGACCAAGCTCAATGACAATCCAGAAATTCAGAATTTTGATTATGCAATCATTGTCTCGAATTAAATATCTGAATTAGGATCTTGAGAGGGTTCTGGTACCGAATCTAAGGCAAACAATTGTTGTTTGGCCAAGGGATTCTGCACATAGACGACTCAATCGAACTAAGAGTAGTTCAACTGAGTTGAACAGAACAACTTGACTGGAATGACTTGAATTCAGTCAAGGTTTCCTGGTGTTCAAGTCAAACGAAGCCTCACGTTTAATCTCAAGCTATTACCGCCCATTAGTAGAGCAACTGTCAAGGCCTCGATCATCATGGTTACGGATCATGCCCTAGTTGAGCATGCCTGACTATCTTGGTGAGGCAGTATGGAGAAATCGTGATTCTCATAGCTCAAATATGGTTGAGCTGGAATTGGATTATGAAGTCGGACTTGGACTTGATGGTAAGGATGAGATGAGGAACATGTGGTGGTAATGTATCACTATCCCATACTCATCTAGGAATCGCATAGGATGTGATTGACAATGTGTTGTCTACATAAATGGCATGGTTTTGAGCGTTATGCCCTAGCTGACTAAAAAACATGTGAAATATGGATCCTACCTCACTTAGAAACTCATTGAGGGTGTTTTTCTTAGTGGGAGCCTGTCATATTGCATCTATTGTCTGTGTTAGTATGTGTACTAAGTGACTTGCATATTTTCTGTCTGTTTGTTTGTCCTTTTCTGTAGAACATATTTGTTGCAGGAATCTGGTTAATCTCACCATGCGATCTATCCTTATGAAGGATAAGCCTTTGGCCACGGCTTCTGGATCGATCATTGATGCTTATTGGAAGCATGAGGATGATGATCTGGACGTGTCCAACTTGATGCTTGGAAAGATGTCTTCGGAATTGCGTGAACAATTAGATGATATGGACAATTCTTTGATGGTTGATCAGTTGAATGTGTCATTCCAAGAGAAAGCTGAGAGCCAAGGGAAGAATGATGTGGTAGTTGTTGGAAGAGTTCCAGCAAAAGGAAGCGTTCCAAACGTAAGGGCAAGAGAAATTAAAGTGACAAGTATTGTCACTAAGCCTAAGCCTAAACCCAAGAAGGAAGAGTGTTATTTCTGTCATGCTGTTGGGCATTGGTATAGAAATTGCAGACTTTACCTAGAAGATCAGAGGAAGAAGAAGCTTGCAGAAGCTTCAACTTCTGGTATCTTCATTATAGAGGTTAATTTGTTTACTTCTACGTCATGAGTATTAGTTATCGGATGTGCCTCGCACATTTGTGCAAATGTGCAAGGACTGCGGGGAAGTAGACAATTGGCGAAGGGAGAAGTAGATCTCCGCGTCGGAAATGGAGCAAAAGTTGCTGCATTGACCGTCAGGACTTACGATCTGACTTTACCTTCTGGCCTTATATTGGAGTTGCATGATTGTTATTTTGTACCTGCCATCAGCAGAAACATTATATCGATTTCATGTTTAGACTCGGATGGTTTCAGATTTGTTATTGAGATTGGATCAGGAACATCATATCGATTTCATGTTTAGACTCGGATGGTTGCAGAGTTGTTATTGAGATCAAATGTTTGTCCATTTATAGAGGCGATTTATTCTATGGTAAGGATTACCAGTTTAATGGCCTTTATGTTTTGGAAGATGAACCATCTAGATACAGGTCGATCTATAACATTAGTACCAAGCGATTTAAGCCGATCGACTTAAACCCGACCTATCTCTGGCATTGTCGACTTGGCCACATCAACGAGAAACGCATTGCGAAGCTTCATTCTGATGGACTTCTTGATTATTTTGATTATGAGTCTATTGAATCATGCGATTATTGTTTGATGGGCAAGATGACAAAATCTACTTTTTCTAGAAAAGGAGAACGGGATACAGAGTTGCTAGAGCTCATACATAGTGATGTATGCGGTCATATGAGCTCGCCCGCTAGAGGAGGTTATCTGTATTTTTTTATGTTCACTGATGATTTCAGTAGGTACGGTTATGTCTACTCGATGGGACATAAGTCTGAAACGCTTGAATTGTTCAAGAATTTAACGAGGTGCAGAACCAACTTGGCAAGACGATCAAGTTGCTTTGATCTGATCGAGGTGGCGAGTATATGAGCCAAGAGCTCACTGACTATCCAACAGATTGTGGGATTGTCTCACAGCTGACTCCACCTGGATCGCCACAGTGTGTGAGAGGAGGAACCGGACCCTATTAGATATGGTACGGTCTATGATGAGTCATGTCGATCTTCCAACAAAGTCGGTTCAGAAGACACCATATGAGATATGGACTGGGAAGCGTCCCAGATTAGCATTCATGAAGATTTGGGGATGCGACGTTTATGTGAAACGTCTAGCTTCTGATAAGCTATCCGCCAAGTCTGATAAATGCATATTTGTGGGTTACCCTAAGGAAACCAAAGGGTACTGATTCTACAATCCATCTGAGAACAAAGGCTTTGAATGGGGATGAATTTTATTTTGGGTTTTTAGTTTTAGTTTTTGGATTTTGTTTTTTAGCTTTTGGTTTTTGGTTTTTGGATTCTATAATATTTGAAAACTAAAAAAAAAGTAGCTTTTAATTTTTCTTTGATTTTTCCACTAAAATGGATTTCCAAGTTTTTAGGAAAAGTAATTTTGTGAAAGCTTTAATGATAATGTTTTTAGTTTTTGGATTTTAAAAACTCTAAAAACTCCAACCATTCAAGGCCAAAGTGTTTGTTGCTCAGAATGGATCTTTCTTAGAGAGAGAGTTCGTCTCTAAGAAAGTTAGTGGGAGTAGAATAGATCTCGCAGAAGTTCGAGAACCATAAATAGTCGAAGAAGGTGAACAGGTCGAAACAGTTCAACATGTGTCACAAGTTGTTGAGACAGCACCTCCTAGTGGACCTCGGAGATCTGGTAGAATTCGTCAAGAGCCTACAAGATACAGGTTTCTTTTGACTGGAAACGACGAACTCATGTTGTTAGAACATGACGAGCATATGTCGTATTCAGAGGCTGTGGTGAGTTCCGATTCCGAGAAATGGCACCAGGCCATGGAGTCTGAGATGCAATCCATGTACGACAACAAAGTGTGGACTTTGGTCGATTCGTTCGATGGTATTAAGACCATTGGATTCAAGTGGGTTTTCAAGAAGAAAACCGACATGGATGGCATCGTGCATACCTATAAGGCACGACTCGTCGCGAAAGGGTTTCGGCAGATTCATGGTATAGACTATGATGAAACCTTTTCACCAGTTGTGATGCTTAAATCCATACGGATTCTGCTGGCCATAGCTGCGTATTATGATTACGAGATATAGCAGATGGACGTGAAGACCACATTCCTTAGCAGGAATTTGCTCGAAGATGTGTACATGACACAACCCGAGGGTTTTGTCGATCCTAAGAGTCCGAGGAAGGTGTGCAAGCTTCAGAGATCCATTTATGGACTGAAGCAGGCTTCGAGGAGCTGGAATCTTCGATTTGACGGGGCAATCAAAACGTTTAGCTTCCTGCAAAACGTAGATGAGCCATGCGTTTGCAAGAATGTCAGTGGGAGCGCAGTGGTTTTCCTTGTACTTTATGTGGATGATATATTGCTCATCGGAAATGACGTTCCTACTTTGCAAGGAGTAAAATCCTGGCTAAGATCAGTCCTTTTGATGAAGGACTTAGGAGAAGCCGCCTATATTCTAGAAATCAAGATCTATAGAGATAGATCGAGAAGGCTTCTTGGTCTAAGTCAGGGTACATACATTGACAAGGTTTTGAATCGGTTCAAGATGCAAGACTCCAAGAGGGGTGCCTTGCCAATGGGACATGACGTGGCTCTCAACAAGACTCAGTGTCCAAAGACATAGGATGAGCGAGAACGCATGAGTAGGATACCATATGCCTCGGCAATTGGATCTATCATGTACGCCATGTTGTGTACTCGTCCGGATGTATCATGTGCATTGAGTATGACTAGTAGATATCAGTCTACACCAGGTGAGGGTCACTGAATTGTGGTCAAGAACATCCTTAAGTACTTGAGAAGGACTAAGGATTTGTTCTTGGTGTATGGCGGATTGGAAGACGAGCTCGCTATAAGGGGTTATACCGATGCTAGTTTCCAGACCGACAGAGATGACTTCAGATCGCAGTCACGTTACGTTTTCTGCCTGAACGGTGGGGTTATTAGCTGGAAGAGTTCCAAACAGCCAACCGTTGCATATTCGACTATAGAAGCCAAGTATATAGCAACATTGGATGCAGCTAAGGAAGCTATTTGGATCAGAAAATTCGTGGGAGACCTGGGCGTCATTCCTAGCATTGCAGATTCCATTGAGTTGTACTGTAACAACAATGGTGCGATCGCACAAGCTAAGGAACTCCGGTCACACCAAAGATCCAAACACATACTCAGGCGATTTCACTTCATCAGAGAAATCATCGGCAGAGGAGACATGAAGATAAGCAGAGTGTCGACAGATGATAATATTGCCGACCCACTGACGAAGCCTCTCTCTTCGTCAAAGCATGATGGTCATGTTAGGGGTATGGGGATTAGATGCTTGTAGGATAGATCGTAGAGCATAGTGGGAGATTGTTGGTTGTAATGCTCTACGATGATCCGTGATATGACATTTTGACTAAGTATTGATTTATTGGTTTATGAATGCATTATTTTTCCCGTTATATGATTGGCATGTTGTTATATTTCGGTAGATATCCTTGAATCATTGCAGATGATTCTAAACCCTAGATCGATGAGATCGTATGCTAGGAACCCGTAGATAACCCAACATTTTCGTGGCAGATGGCCGGTAAGAGGTTGTTAGTTGATGACTGACTTCGCTCGATATAGTCAGTGGTGGCCTGGAGGAGGCACCTGACGCTTTGGTATCGAGAGGTGACATCGTGATGTAAGCCTCGAACTCGTGGATATAAGCTGGCCCGAACAACGCAATCACCGGCACAAGTATTGGCACTCGAATTCACGTGTTTCGGCTAAGGATGTTGGATGGAGTGGGATGGGAATGTTAGCTCAATCACCGGCCTTGTGAGGCACTCGAATTCAAGCTAAGATTCAGTGGGTGAGATGGGAATAAGGAGGAAAGGTTTTCGGACAAACCGAAAACTGGCTCGGACACACCGAAGCCCTTCGTCGGACACACCAACGGGGATAACGGTTTGGAGATTACAACTCAACAAACACAGCAAGCTTGAGCTCGAAAATGGCAATAGATTTCTTAGGTAATGAGTTCTGAAAACTTACAAGGATAAATAGCAATCTCAAACATTTTCAACAGCTCTTAGCATTCAAAGCTAGATGAGCATGCAAGCTAGGTAATTAATGCTCTCTTAAGTACACAATATAGCTGTTGGATAATGACATAATTCTAATGTGTTTCTTCAGCAACATCATGGACCGAAATCTTCAATAAGTGGCGTGCATGGGCTGCTCCAAGATGGGCTGGGCTCATGTCCTTGGAACGAAGTTCGTCCATCATGTCGGAGATGAACAAGGTGATGCGTTCGCGAAGGGCACGCGCCTTGGCTCGAGTAAAGTGTGGATCGGGCCTGTGGTTTGGGCGTGTATGCCTTGGCCTTGGCTCAACTAGAAGTTTCCCATCACTATTGAAGATATGATCGGCATTAGGCAGCTCCTTGCGTTCCAAGCTATCCTGCTCCCGCTCCGTGCGCTCCAAGCTATCTTGCTCCCGTTCCGTGCGTTCCAACTCTTTGTCCGTGCATCCGGTCTCTATGTCCTCATCATTCCCTCCCTCTTGAGAAGTTTTCGCCCACGAAAATTCATGACCTGCATCAAAGGGAAGTAAATCAGCAACGTTAAAAGAACTAGACACGTTATACTCACTTGGAAGTTCGAGTCGGTAGGCGTTGTCATTGATGCGCTCGATAACTCGGAAAGGACCATCTCCTCTGGGCGCGAGTTTGGACTTGCGTTTATCTGGAAAACGCTCGGGCCTAAAGTGTAGCCAAACCCAGTCTCCCTCCTTAAACGTCATTGCTTTCCGGCCTTTGTTAGCTTGACGGATGTATTGCTCCGTCCTTCGAGCAATATTTTCCCGGACCTTTTGATGGAGTTGCTTGATGAACTCAGCTTTCTTTTCTCCATCTAAGTTCACTAATTCATCATTAGGTAATGCTATAAGGTCCATAGGCGTGATGGGGTTGAAACCGTAGACGGTCTCAAATGGCGAATGCTTAGTCGCGGAGTGTGAGGCCCGATTATAGGCGAACTCGACGTGTGGAATGCAGTCAACCCAATTGCCTAGATTTTTACCGATGGTGGCGCGCAGGAGTGTAGACAAGGTACGATTCACGACCTCGGTTTGTCCATCCGTCTGTGGATGACAAGTAGTCGAGAAGACGAGCTTAGTGCCGATCCTTTTCCATAAGGTCCGCCAAAAATGCCTGAGGAATTTAGAATCCCGATCGGACACTATTGTCTTAGTAATACCGTGTAGCCTTACGACCTCCTTAAAGAATAGGTCGGCTATGTGCTTGGCATCGTCCGTTTTAGCACACGGAATGAAATGAGCCATTTTGGAAAACCGATCGACCACTACAAAGATGGAGTCCTTATGTTGGATCTTAGGAAGTCCTAGGACAAAATCCATTGATATGTCTATCCATGGCTGCGTAGGGATTGGTAATGGCATATAAAGTCCATGAGGTTGTACTTTTGACTTAGCTCGGTGGCACTCGACACACTTAGCACAAAACCTCCTAACGTCTCGCTTAAGGTGCGGCCAAAAGAAATGCTCTTGCACGATGGACAACGTCTTATCTACTCCGAAATGGCCAGCTAAGGCACCACCATGAGCCTCACGGAGTATCACATCTCGCATTGATCCTTGCGGGATGCATAACCTCTTATCTCGAAAGAGATATCCATCATGTAAGTAAAATGGTCCATAAGCACCGTTCCTACATTCTTCTATGATGGATTTGAAATCGTGATCAGTCGAATACTGCTCCTTAAGGATTTCAAATCCTAGCATCCGAACCTCCATGACTGATATCAAAGCATGTCGTCGAGACAATGCGTCGGCTACGACATTGTCTTTTCCCTTCTTGTATTTTATGATGTAAGGGAATGTCTCGATGAACTCCAACCACTTAGCATGTCTTCGCTTAAGTGTGGTCTGACCCTTAAGGTGTTTCAATGTTTCGTGATCCGAATGCACCACGAATTCCTTGGCCAACAAGTAATGTAGAACTTTAAATGCTTTCTCTTGTGCTTCTCCCCATTCAAATGTCACGTCCTTCTTTATGTTCGCGGTAAGGGGAGCTGCTAGACTACTAAAGTCTCGCACAAATCGATGGTAGAAACTAGCCAAACCGTGAAAACTACGCACTTGTCCTATCGTGGTAGGAGTCGGCCAATCTTTAATGGCTTTGATCTTTTCCTCG
>NW_010964379.1:213095-223821 GCF_000463585.1 Tarenaya hassleriana | reverse complement strand
TGTCTTGCGGGGTTCTATTCTCATGGTTCTCTCGTCGAAAGGGTGGGGGAGGTCTAGTGTTTGTCGTAGTTCCACTAGAGTATGCCTTCGTCTTACTTAGCCTAGCGTTCTTATGCTTTTCTTGTTGTTCGACTTGCACGGCTAAGTGTAAGAGCTGTTGGAGGTCATGGTATGATTGTCGCTCAACTTTTCGAGCAACCTTATCCTGCAGCCCATCTAAGAACTGGGCCATCACCGTTTCCTCGTCCTCGTCTAACTCTAGTCGGCTCCTAATGTGTTCGAACTCTTCGAAGAATTCTTCTACCGACCTTGTACCTTGCGCTAGACGCCTATACCTTCTTTGAAGGTCTCGATGGAAGTGCGGAGGGACGTAACACTTACGCATGAGATTCTTCATCTCACGCCACGTCTCAACCTGAGCATAATGTCCACGTGTCCGCTCGGTTACCTCACGATCCCACCAGGCCAGGGCATGCTCGGCTAATTGGGCGGCAACATATTGCACCTTTCTACGCTCCGAATAGGAATAACAATCGTAAATGTTATCCATCCGTCGCTCCCAATCTAGATATGCCTCGGGGTCTACTTTTCCTAAGAAAAGGGGAGGTTTAAGCTTGAGCTCCGTTTGCCCATAATGGCCACGAGGTTGGTCTCGGTTTGGTTCATTCTAAGCCTTTGCGGCTCGCCATAATCCGATTCATCCTCATGTACTCTAGCTCTTGCTCTAGGGGCTCTACGCCTAGGGGGTTCCTCTCGTTCCGACACATCAACATATTCTCTCGCTCTAGGTCGGGGTCGTGACTCATATTCACTCTCGGGATTCACTATGGGATCCAGAACAATAGACCGCCTTTGCCTTGAGGGGCCAATATGTTCTCGTGCATCTATTTCCTTACCCGGTCTCACTTGAGGCCTCGACTCCTCTATCTTGTCTAGCCTATCCATAATCTGTTTAAGGGCTCGGAAAATATCATTTTGGCTAGATCCGACCTCGGCACCATCATTAGACACATTGTTTACACTCATCGCTCCCTTACCACAAGAAAGAACGTGCAATTTAGATTCACAAACGACGTGCGAGTTTGGGCAACAAGTAACGTGCAACAACCAATTCTAAATGTGATTCCAAGCAACACTCAAACGTGCAATACACAGCACTATCAATCAATCTATATTCCCTCAAAACAGAATTCAAACGCGATGCAATATAGAGCAAGAAGGATGATTATACCAAATGATGCCAACTGCGATTTCTATTCTGATTTATGGTCCGAAAATGTTTCTAGAGTAGTTTTCTATCGATGGAGCAACAAATTAACAGTCCACAAGCAGCAATTTGATTGATCAAACACAAGAATTCTGCAACTTCTAAACCGAAAAGGCACAACAAGCAACACAATCAGATTATAGGGAGTTGAACAACCACTTTTGAGTTGAATTTCGATCTGAAGGTGAGGTGATTTCGGTTTGCACAGTATGAGATGGATAGATGATTGAATTACGATCAAATGAAGATCAAATTCGTTTCAAAACGCAATCAATAGCCCACTCAAACACAAACAGAATTCTGCACACACCGAAACAGATTTTTTTTTTCGAACAATATGAGATGAAAACTTATAGAGATGGAAAGATATCACTGAGGGGAAGCTGCGACGTCCTGTGGATAGTTGAAGCACTGATACCAAAATGATGTAAGCCTCGAACTCGTGGATATAAGCTGGCCCGAACAACGCAATCACCGGCACAAGTATTGGCACTCGAATTCACGTGTTTCGGCTAAGGATGTTGGATGGAGTGGGATGGGAATGTTAGCTCAATCACCGGCCTTGTGAGGCACTCGAATTCAAGCTAAGATTCAGTGGCTGAGATGGGAATAAGGAGGAAAGGTTTTCGGACAAACCGAAAACTGGCTCGGACACACCGAAGCCCTTCGCCGGACACACCAACGGGGATAACGGTTTGGAGATTACAACTCAACAAACACAGCAAGCTTAAGCTCGAAAATGGCAATAGATTTCTTAGGTAATGAGTTCTGAGAACTTACAAGGATAAATAGCAATCTCAAACATTTCCAGCAGCTCTTAGCATTCAAAGCTAGATGAGCATGCAAGCTAGGTAATTAATGCTCTCTTAAGTACACAATATAGCTGTTGGATAATGACATAATTCTAATGTGTTTCTTCAGCAACATCATGGACCGAAATCTTCAATAAGTGGCGTGCATGGGCTGCTCCAAGATGGGCTGGGCTCATGTCCTTGGAACGAAGTTCGTCCATCATGTCGGAGACGAACAAGGTGATGCGTTCGCGAAGGGCACGCGCCTTGGCTCGAGTAAAGGGTGGATCGGGCCTGTGGTTTGGGCGTGTATGCCTTGGCCTTGGCTCAACTAGAAGTTTCCCATCACTATTGAAGATATGCTCGGCATTAGGCAGCTCCTTGCGTTCCAAGCTATCCCGCTCCCGCTCCGTGCGCTCCAAGCTATCTTGCTCCCGTTCCGTGCGTTCCAACTCTTTGTCCATGCGTCCGGTCTCTATGTCCTCATCACATCGATATCAGAGGGGATGGTTGTGTGATATGTTTTTATGAAGTGTTAGCCTGATTGTTGTATTTTTATTATTTCGGTTTCGACTGAGGTGAGTGAGGGGATTGTGCGATGCACATGGAGAGTTTTCACCTATGCATGTGATGCACCCATAGAGATGATTTGACGGTTTTCGATATTATTGATAGACCCAATGGGTCGAGATATGACTTGTATATGTCCTGGACTGGTGATACCATGATCCGCATGCTATCATGTGTGTGATGCACATAGAGATGATTTGACGGTTGATGTCCGATGACTTGTCATCTGGACTGATTGTGTTTGATATATGGGTTACTGTTGATTGAGTTAGCCCTATTATATGCATGGCATGTTGTGTATATATATATTATACATGTATATATATTGCTTTTGGTTGACCTTTAGCAATTTGAATATGATCCGCGGGTTTAATCCAAAGTACTCACTAAGCATATAGCTTATGGACGTTGTTATGTAACGTTTCAGACTCGGAGTAGCTTTGGTAGAAGTAGGACGAGGGCACTGATGACGTGTGACACTTTTGCGGGATCATGTATATTTTCTCCTTGGACGTGTATTATTTTCTTTTGTTATCGGTAGTGCATACTGACTTTGTTATCGTTGGTGCATACTATGGCTTGTATACGTCTACTATAGACTTGGGTGTGGTATGTATGTACATATTTTCGCTGTGTATATTTAATATAAAAATATTTTAAATTTCTGCTACTTTCGGTACGTGGTTTCGATCGTCCATGTGATGCAACTTGTGGACGAGACTGTGACACCCGAAACTCGTATCCCGCAATACGAGTTGCATCACATGGACAACTAAAATAAAAACACAATTCCAAAAATCCGCGAGAATTTAAAATTTTTCTTTTTCAGAGTTAGTGGAAGAAAAACATTCATTCATACATATATGATACATTATTCTAGAGATAATTATACATAGCGAGTGGTAGCGAATTCATTATTACAAACCTTAAAAGTCTACCACCGATATAATATAAAACCGTTTTTCCAAAATCATAAGCGTATCATAAATATATAATTAATGTTAACATCATGTCAGCTACCCAGTCACACGTACTTATATAGTTATTTACTATACATGCATTTCCGCTTGCGTAGTCTTTTAAATTCATTTATATATATTTTCTTTGAGTCTTTCTAGTTAAATTACCAAATTGTACCTCCGGTTTGACCTATCTGGCCGGTTCACCCGGATAACCAGTTCGGTTCATTCCGTAGTTTTTAGGCTTACATGTTATCCATTTTGGGTTCAGACTACGTGGGGTCCGGTCTGACCCGTATTTTCGGTTTATTTTTCACTTTTCACTTTTTCACTATATTGAGTCAGAGTAATATTAGGTCCGATTAGTCTAGTTTTTCACTTTCTCACTTGGTGAAATTTCAGCGTCCCGTTACTCTTTTTTTTTCGGGCTGATTTTTGTTCAGACCGATCGGTCTAGCTCCTAGACCGATCGGTCCAGTCGGTCCTGAACGGACGGTCTGGACTTCGTTTTCAACCTCTGGACTTCGCATTTTCTCCCTCAGTCCTAGACCGGACAGTCTGACCTCAGACCGGACGTTCTAGTCCTCAGATTTCATCAAAAACACTCAAACATGCACGATTCACTATGGGTAATACACTAAAACTCATAAAATCTCATGTTTAACATGAATCAAGTATCAATTTCGCATGAAACACACAAAACCCCAAAACCCCATGTCAATAGACTTCCGAATTAAACTCGAATTCACTCACCTCGGGTTAATCTCGTACTCTGAGTGATGGATAGGAAGCTTGGTGATGTCTCCCTTGCTCTGTAGAAACCAATTTGAGCGTAAATGATTCGGTTTCAAGAGAGAATTCTGAGTTTGAATGATGAACAAGTGAGGGAAGTATGGATGATTAAATAGAACTCGGATTAGGTAGATTTTCGGCATAAATTAAGACCCAGGGTGGACCAAATCACGCATAGGGTCGAAAAGTCAGGTTTTCTGGTCGGAATGGTGCGCACAGGTCGCTTTCAGGTCAGACCCGAAAGAAAATCGCGACTTTTGTCGCTGCCGACAGTCTGGTCCATCCGTTTCGGACCTTCCTGTCTGATCGTGGTCCGTCCGGTCTGGAATCTCTGGACCGGACGATCCAGAGATTTTTTTTTCTTTTTTTTTTAAACTGGGTTGTTACAATCTACCGCCCTTAAAGTGAATTCGTCCTCGAATTCGAACGAATTTAAGTTGAAAGTGACGTACCAAATAGATGGGGGTAGTGATCGCGCATCTCCTTCTCCGGTTCCCAAGTCATGTCAGAGATTCCTTGGTTCCGCCATAAGACTTTGACTAAGGGGATCTCCTTATTCCGTAGTCGCTTAGTGATACGTGTGTACCGAGTCTAGAATTTATAACCCGATTCACAACTCATCGCAAGGATACGGATCGTCGTAACACGGAGTCGAACGCAAGGACTAGTAGCTAAATCTAAACCCTAATTGAAACTAGATCAAAGCAAGCAAGTGGAATTGATGATGGTGGAAGTATGTGGAATCTAAAATAACTAAAATAAGAAAGCAAATAAAAACGTGTAAACTATCAAGCAAAGATGACCGTGGGTGTCGGGACCGTATTGCGTGTATGGGTATATGCTAAGCATGTGAGAATCACGATATTGAATTTGTATTCGGGAACCATCAAGCAACAAAGATAGAGAAATCACCTCCCGACATATTGTTGGTTTAGTGCTCTATGATGTACTGTTTGCGAGCTTTACTTGGATGCATTTGATGTATTGACGCTTTCTATGATTTATGGATTAGTGTTTTCTGGGTTTTGACTGGGACCGAGTCAAAACGGGGTCTAAACAGTTTCGGCCCAGCCCAGTTTTCTGACTCGGGCATTCTGACTCGGGCATGTTGACTCGGACATTCTGACTCGAACGTTCTGACTCGGACGTTCTGACTCGGACTCTTCGTAACAGGTTTGGAATGAACCATCTCCAGCATGTTGACTCGGCCCACTTTCCACAGTTGACTCTGGCCGAGTTAAGATAGGGAGTCCTTAATGCATTTCATCCCTTTAGCTCCAGATCGCTCCCGTTTCGGTCCAAATCTCATCCAAGACCTGTAATCCTATAAAAACACAATCAAACCGAGTTTCGTAGCCTAACACGCCTATAATGCCTACGAATGAATGTGATCCTCATATAAATCCTATAAAAACGTCCTGGAAATATAGAGAGAATTAGGAGTTATCACTTAGTCTTATGGTCGATGATCTGCAGTGGCTCATCATGAAAGTGAGCGTTGGGGGCAACCTCAATCTCCTGCGGTTGTCAAATGTAGGATGGATCTGCCACGTATTTCCGTAACATGGACACGTGGAATACATCATGTATAATGCCGAGTTTCGCCGGTAACTCCACTCGATACGCCACTACTCCCACTTTTCCAATTACTGGATACGGTCTGCGATGCACAGAAGATGTGGCCCTTCATTTTTTGTTATCGGGTTCTACACCGATGGAAAAAAATTGGAACTTTGTGAAGATCAGATCAATGGCAATGAATTAAATATATCTGCATCGCGTATCCATGTGTGTGTGTATATATATAGAGAGAGAGGTGAAGAGAGAGAGAGAGAACGAGACCTCAATCACTTCTTAGACCTTGTTAGAACTCGTTCATTTGTCATTCCCTACGTGTTTGACCCTGTAGACTCATTCGATATAGCTGTATAACCCAAAATCTCCATTTCGTGATGTTACGAACGTCGGTGATGATTCCCATTGATGATCCTTTTTGTATCATAATATCATAAGTCGAACATAAGGCATGGAGAAGCCACCTTATATGATTCGACTGCTTTCTCGTTCACTGAGTGCGACTGTACGAGATAGACGACGTTCGTCTATAGTGCGGCCACACATTTCTACAGTCTCGCTCACACGAGGGGCCCAGCGATATCTCTCTCTTTTACGAGAGGTACAAATCCCATCCTGACTATCTACAATCTAGCACATGATTCGTTTCGTACCTGATACACGCCTTTATAATCCTCCTATTACACAGGACGTTTGACGTATTCAAAGTACACAACTCCTCATATTGGATTCCGTAGATATCTCAGGTTATAGGATCCAATCATGGAACCATCATATGAGATTCAAGTCATGACGCTAGTCCATGTGACAATCTCACGCGGGTCAATCCAGCATTCCGTTCTCCAACGAATACCTATGATTGAAATCGTATCCAATACTTATGATCATCTCTATGATCATCAATTACACATCATACTAGTTTTAGTATATCATTATTCCCACAATGACATATGACTAGGGAGTTTAGTATTGTTCATAACAATACATGGATTTCATAACATATTAAAGTATGCACAATACGTAATGAATCAAACACTCATCCATAAAACCATAGAAAGTGTCAATACATCAAATGTATCATAAGAAAGCTCATACAACAGTTCATCATAGAGCATTAAACCAACAATCTCCCACTTGCTCTACTCATGGACTGCTAAACATCTAATGTCCATATCTCTAACATGACCCTCATGCTTCGACGAAGGGAGAGGCTTCGTCAACGGATCGGCAATGTTGTCATCTGTCGACACTCTGCAAATGTGCACGTCTTTTCTGTCTATGATCTCCCTGATAAGGTGAAATCGTCTGAGTATGTGTTTGGATCGTTGATGAGACCTAGGTTCTTTCGCTTGCGCGATTGCACCATTGTTGTCACAATACAGAGCAATAGGGCTATCAGCACTAGGAATGACACCCAAGTCACCAACAAACTTTCTTATCCAAACAGCTTCCTTTGTTGCGTCTGACGCTGCAATATACTCATCTTCTGTAGTAGAATCTGCAACGGTCGCTTGCTTAGAACTCTTCCAGCTTATAGCGCCTCCGTTCAAGCAGAAAATATAGCAAGACTCCGATCTTAAGTCATCCGGGTCTGACTGGAAACTAGCATCGGTGTAACCCCTTACAGCGAGCTCGTCTTCCAACCCACCGTATACCAAGAACACATCCTTAGTCCTTCTCAAGTACTTCAGGATGTTCTTGACGGCGATCCAGTGTGACTCACCTGGATCTGACTGGTATCTACTCGTAATGCTCAATGCATAGGATCGAGTACAAAGCATGGGCATACATGATGGATCCAATTGCCGAAGCATATGGAATCTTATCCATGTGTTCTCGCTCATCAGGTGTCGTAGGACACTGACTCTTGCAGAGAACTGTGCCACTGCTCATCGGTAAGGTTCCTTTCTTGGAATCTTGCATCTTGAACCGTTTCAAGACCTTATCGATGTAGGTACTCTAACTCAATCCCAGAAGCCGCATCGATCTATCTCTATAGATCTTTATGCCTAAAATATAGGCTGCTTCTTCTAGGTCCTTCATAGAAAACTGTGTTCCTACCCAAGACTTTACGTCTTACAAGGTAGGAACGTCATTCCCTATTAGGAGAATGTCATCCACGTACAGCACTAGAAATACTACTGTGCTCCCACTGACTTTCTTGTAAACGCATAGCTCGTCCTCGTTCTGTGAGAAACCAAACCTTTTGATTGTCTCATCAAAGCGAAGGTTCCAGCTTCTCGAAGCCTGCTTCAGTCTATAGATGGACCTCTGAAGCTTGCACGCCTTCCTCGGATTCCTTGGATTGACAAAACCTTCGGGTTGTGTCATGTACACATCATCGGTCAAGTTTCCATTAAGGAATGCGGTCTTGACATCCATTTGCCATATCTCATAGTCGTAATATGCGGCTATGGCAAGCAGGATCCTGATGGACTTCAGCATGACTACAGGCAAAAAGGTCTCATCATAGTCAATACCATGAATTGGACGGAGTTCTTTTGCCACAAGTCGTGCCTTATACGTGTGCACGTTGCCATCAATGTCTGTCTTCTTCTTGAAGATCCACTGGCATCCGATGGGTTTTATCCCTTCAGATGCATCTACCAGAGTCCATACTTGGTTGTCTGACATGGATTGCATCAGGACTTCATAGCCTCGCGCCATTTCTCGGAGTCGGGACTCGCCATAGCCTCTAGGTATGTGGAAGGCTCATCATGTTCTAATAACATGAGCTCCTCATTCCCAGTCACGTGAAATCCATATCTCACAGACTTTTGGCGAATCCTGCCTGACCTTCGAGGTTCACTAGTCGAAGGCTGAGTCTCAACCGACAATAATACAGGTTGAACGTCTTCAACTTGTTCACTCGGCTCAGCGTCTACTTGTTGCTTTCGAACTTTCTCAAGTTCGATCCTACTCCCACTGACTCTTTTGGAGACGAACTGACGCTCCATAAAAGTCGCATTACTATATGTCGTACTCATCTTCAACTTCTTTTCCAATGCTTCCTGTATAGCATTCCACGGTCTTGAAGTAAAGCGAGGATCTCTGTCAGAGATAATCTCACTCGCCACTCCATGTAATCGAACAATCTCATCGACATAGATCTGTGCCAATCTCTCGACTTTGTACTCTCCACTGTGTGCTCTTGTCGGATCGGGTTTTTTTTTTTTGAAAACTGAGTTGTTACAGAGGTACGGGTCTCTAAAGCATAGCCCCAAAAGGACTAGGAAGATCTGTCTGACTCATCATCGACCGAACCATGTCTAACAGTGTTCGGTTCCTCCGTTCAGACACGTCATTCCACTGTGGCATTCCAGGTTGGAGTTAATTGTGATACAATACCACAATCAACCAGATAGTCAGAGAACTCTTGGCTCATATACTCGCCACCACGATCAGATCGAAGTATCTTGATCGTCTTGCCAAGCTGGTTCTGTACTTCGTTTCTGAAAACCTTGAACATTACAAGTGTTTCAGACTTATGTTTCATCAAATAGACATAACCGTACCGACTGAAATCATCAGTGAACGTAACGAAATACAGATAACCTCATCTAGTTGGACAACTCATTGGTTCACTATGTATGAGAGCCAATAACTCTGTCGCTCTCTGTCATTTCCCTTTGAAAGGATGCTTCGTCATCTTGCCCATCAAACAAGACTCGCAAGTCTCAAGAGACTCAAAGTCAAATGAGTCCAGAAGACCTTCATGATGAAACTTCTGAATGTGTTTCTCGTTTATGTGGCCTAGACGACAATGTCAGAGGAAGGTCGAGTTTAAGTCGTTCGACTTAAACTGTTTAGCACTCACATTATAGATGGATGATGTCGAGTTCGAAGGCTGATCATTCAAGACGTATAAACCATTCACAAGATAACCATTACAATAGTAAATATTGTCTCATAAATAATCAAACTCGAGTTCTCAATCACAAAATCGAAAACCATCCAAATCTAGACATGAAATAGAAATAATGTTTCTGCTAATCGTAGGCACATAGTAACAATTACTTAATTCTAAAATAAGTCCAGAAGGAAGATGCAAATCATAAACGCCAACACACAATGCAGCAACTCTTGCTCTATTTCCGACGCGCAAATCCGCTTCTCCCTTTTCCAGCATCCTACTTCTTCTTAGTCCCTGCACATTTTCACAAATGTGTGAGGCACTTCCGGTATCCAATACCCACGAAGATGTAGTACATATGTTAGATTCTATAACATGAATACCTGAGGTAGAAGCTTCATCAAGCTTCTTGTCCTTCAGATCCTCCATGTAAAGGTGACAATTACGTTTCCAGTGTCCAGACACTCCGCAGTAATGACAGTCATCCTTATCAGGCTTAGGCTTAGGCATAGAGGCAACTTTTGCCTTCTTCGCCGTCTTCTTTTTCGCTTTACTCCGTCGCTTCTTGCTGGAGTTCTTCTCCACAGCAAGCACAGTCTTAGGGACCACAATATCCTGCTCGGCCGATTTCAACATCCCATGCAGTTCGGCTGAGCTCTTAGTCATCCCGTTCATATGGTACTGCATCACGAACTGGTTATAGTCCTCGGACAATGACATCAGGATCAAGTCCACGGCCAAATCACCATCGAGCTTAACTCCCATACGCTCAAGTTCCTCAATATGGGCTCTCATATTGATGACGTGGGCGTTGACAGAGCTGCCTCTCGGCATCTCCGTCTTCACCAGAGCTTTCAGCATCTTGTACTTTTCAGTACGCGCTAGTTCCTGAAACATGGTCTTGAGTTGTTCGATCATA
>NW_010964379.1:201248-210870 GCF_000463585.1 Tarenaya hassleriana | reverse complement strand
CAGCGGTCATAGCCTCAAAAGGAATTCGGAAGATCTGTCTGACTCATCATCGACCGAACCATGTCTACCAGTGTTCGGTTCCTCCGTCAGACACGCCGTTCCACTGTGGCGTTCCAGGAGGAGTTAATTGTGATACAATACCACAATCAACCAGATAGTCAGAGAACTCTTGGCTCATATACTCGCCACCACGATCAGATCGAAGTATCTTGATCGTCTTGCCAAGCTGGTTCTGTACTTCGTTTCTGAAAACCTTGAACATTACAAGTGTTTCAGACTTATGTTTCATCAAATAGACATAACCGTACCGACTGAAATCATCAGTGAACGTAACGAAATACAGATAACCTCATCTAGTTGGACAACTCATTGGTTCACTATGTATGAGAGCCAATAACTCTGTCGCTCTCTGTCATTTCCCTTTGAAAGGATGCTTCGTCATCTTGCCCATCAAACAAGACTCGCAAGTCTCAAGAGACTCAAAGTCAAATGAGTCCAGAAGACCTTCATGATGAAACTTCTGAATGTGTTTCTCGTTTATGTGGCCTAGACGACAATGTCAGAGGAAGGTCGAGTTTAAGTCGTTCGACTTAAACTGTTTAGCACTCACATTATAGATGGATGATGTCGAGTTCGAAGGCTGATCATTCAAGACGTATAAACCATTCACAAGATAACCATTACAGTAGTAAATATTGTCTCGATAAATCATCAAACTCGAGTTCTCAATCACAAAATCGAAAACCATCCAAATCTAGACATGAAATAGAAATAATGTTTCTGCTAATCGTAGGCACATAGTAACAATTACTTAATTCTAAAATAAGTCCAGAAGGAAGATGCAAATCATAAACGCCAACACACAATGCAGCAACTCTTGCTCTATTTCCGACGCGCAAATCCGCTTCTCCCTTTTCCAGCATCCTACTTCTTCTTAGTCCCTGCACATTTTCACAAATGTGTGAGGCACTTCCGGTATCCAATACCCACGAAGATGTAGTACATATGTTAGATTCTATAACATGAATACCTGAGGTAGAAGCTTCATCAAGCTTCTTGTCCTTCAGATCCTCCATGTAAAGGTGACAATTACGTTTCCAGTGTCCAGACACTCCGCAGTAATGACAGTCATCCTTATCAGGCTTAGGCTTAGGCATAGAGGCAACTTTTGCCTTCTTCGCCGTCTTCTTTTTCGCTTTACTCCGTCGCTTCTTGCTGGAGTTCTTCTCCACAGCAAGCACAGTCTTAGGGACCACAATATCCTGCTCGGCCGATTTCAACATCCCATGCAGTTCGGCTGAGCTCTTAGTCATCCCGTTCATATGGTACTGCATCACGAACTGGTTATAGTCCTCGGACAATGACATCAGGATCAAGTCCACGGCCAAATCACCATCGAGCTTAACTCCCATACGCTCAAGTTCCTCAATATGGGCTCTCATATTGATGACGTGGGCGTTGACAGAGCTGCCTCTCGGCATCTCCGTCTTCACCAGAGCTTTCAGCATCTTGTACTTTTCAGTACGCGCTAGTTCCTGAAACATGGTCTTGAGTTGTTCGATCATATCAAGTACGCTCTTCCCCTCAAACTGCCTCTGCGAATTCGGTGCCATGCTTCCCAACATAAGTCATGAGATCTCGATGTCGTCCGTCTGATGCTTCAACCAAGCATCCTTGACGACCCTTGTTACATTGGCTGTAGGCTCTGGAGGTAGTGGCCCTTCCAGGACGTATGACTTCTTGTCGTGCTTGAGAACAATTCTCAAGTTACGATACTAGTCCAAGAAGTTTGTCCCAGTCAACTTATCCTTCTCAAGGATAGATCGCATCGTCACACTCAGTACACTACCGGTTGACGCCATGTCCTACGGCAAAAGACAAAATACGACAAACAAAACAAAATGCAGATTCTATCAATGATCTACTACCATTCCATCACCAATCAAAGACAACATATATGCATATACAAGCTACACTCCCATAAAGATAAATATCCCTACAATAATTTTTTATATGGGACTAAGATCCATATTTCACATAAGAATGAGTTGTTACACTCAGTCTTATGCTATTTAGGTAGACATTTAATGTCAATCACATCCAATGTGACTCTTAGATCCTTTATGAGACTATGATATCAAATATCATTGCATACTCGTCTCATCTGTACCGTTAAGTCTCAAGTCAAACTCGACAATTTAACCAAGGTAAACCATACCCAGCTTTGGCATGGCCCATGACACGTACGATCGAGGCCTTGACAAGTGCTTTACTCGTAGAGCTTCTAGATCTAATCGGTTTCTGTGCAACGATTGTACTATCAAAGATCAACAATTGTTCCTTGATCAGATGTATTACATAATCCGAATAGACCATCCATTCAATTATGTAATCCCAATGCCGAAGCTCCCACTCAATCAAGCATATCTTATATTTTGATTAAGTTACATGTATTCGGTCCGAACCACGAACCACACCCAGTCCGCCACCCCTGGACCGTCCGGTCTGGCATACCAGAACAGACGGTCTAGGGTTACATGATCAGATCACGTTTTTCCGCATTCTCGACCCGAAACACATCTTGAATTCATCTGTAAACCCAAAATTCGAACTCCTGCACTCTATGCAACATGAAACATGCAATCTACCATAGATTCAATCATCAAACATGCATAGAAATCAAAGCAAACATGGATTCAAACGATTCAAATCCTATAACGTGCGTGATTGGGTTCTACGAAAAACATACAGAGGAACCAGGCTCTGATACCACTGTTGGGATTCCTAGGATATCTAGAGCGAATCCTATTCCTAAGAGATCGATTCTAGGGTTTGCGCAGCGGATGTAAAACATAACTTTTATGAAACCCTAAAACCAAGCATGTATGATTACGTAGAAACGTTAGAACGCTTACCTCAATCGATCCGGGACCTGTATCAATTGATGTGTTCGTCCAACCACGAAAGAGAGGAAGATTACCTCGCCCTCTACACGTATCCACACCTCGGGATGGATTCCAATGATTGAAACTTTTCTGCTAGGACCCGAATCAACTATTCAGTATATTGCTTCGAGAAAACGAGACCTCAATCAGTTCTTAGACCTTTTTGGATCACCCAAAAGTCTGTTGAAGTTGTCAAAGTCGGCTACCACTATTAGGGTTTTAATCTCATTCTTATAAAGTGATTTAACCCTAATTTTGGTTTAATTTTTGAAAAATCCAAAAGCCGGAATGGAGGTTCAGATTTGCACGTGGACTGTCCGTTCCAGCATGCCAGAACGGACAGTTTGCATTTCCCGTGGACCGTCCGTTCCAGACACTATGGAACGGACCGACTACCATGCATCTAGACCATTGGGTCTGGACCTGTTGGACCGTCGGGTCTGGTCCTTCTAGTCCGTCGGATCTGGACCCTTCCGTCTCGGTTTTTCGTCGTTTTTCTCGTTCATTTGTCTTTCCCTGCGTGTGTCACCCTGTAGGCTCATTTGACATAGCAGTATAACCCGAAATCTCCATTTCGATTATACAAGTCATAGGCGGTCTCTAGCAAGACACTATGACTATCTATCTCGAATAGAGTTTGTTCGTGATCTTACGAACATCGGTGATGATTGTGGTTGATGATCCTTTTTGTATCACGATATCATAAGTCAAACATAAGGCATGGAGAAGCCATCTTATCTGATTCGACTGCTTTCTCGTTCACTGAGTTCGGCTGTACGAGATAGACGACATTCGTCTATAGTGCGACCACACATTTCTATAGTCTCACTCACACGAGGGGCCCAGCGATGTCTCTCTCTTTTACGAGAGGTACAAATCCCATCTTGACTATCTACAATCCAACACATGATTTGTGTCGTACCTGATATACGCCTTTATAATCCTCCTGTTACGCAGGACGTTTGACGTATTCAAAGTACGCAACTTCTCATGTTGGATTCCGTAGATATCTCATGTTATAGGATCCAATCATGGAACCGTCATATGAGATTCAAGTCATGACGCTAGTCCATGTGACAATCTCACGCGGGTCAATCCAACATTCCGTTCTCCAACGAATATCTATGATTGTGATCGTATCCAATACCTATGATCATCTCTATGATCATCAATCACACATCATACTAATCTTAGTATATCATTATTCCCACAATGACAAATGACTAGGGAGTTTAGTATTGTTCATAACATTACATGGATTTCATAACATATTAAAGTATGCACAATACGTAATGAATCAAACACTCATCCATAAAACTATAGAAAGTGTCAATACATCAAATGTATCATAAGAAAGCTCATACAACAGTTCATCATAGAGCACTAAACCAACAATAACCAGGCTTGAGCTTTCCAGTTTTCCCGAATCTTGCATGTCCTCGAAACGCCTGTACTCGAAGGAATACCTGATCGCCCACTTCTAGTTGGAAATCCCGCCTCCTTTTATCTGCATAAGACTTCTGACGATCTTGTGCGACTTTCAGGTTAACTTTGATATTTTTGATAACCTTAGTCGTCTTTTCCACAATTTCAGGCCCAAAGTTTCGTCGTTCTCCGATTTCCGTCCAACAAAGTGGTGTCTTACAAGGCCGCCCATACAGTGCCTCGTAAGGTGGCATACCGATGCTAGCATGAAAACTGTTGTTGTATGCAAATTCGCATAACATTAGGTATCGATCCCACGGAATTCCCCAATCCAGTATACACGCTCTCAACATATCTTCGAGCGTTTGGATAGTCCGTTCCGACTGTCTATCCATCTGTGGGTGATATGTCGTACTCATCTTCAACTTCTTTTCCAATGCTTCCTGTATAGCATTCCACGGTCTTGAAGTAAAGCGAGGATCTCTGTCAGAGATAATCTCACTCGCCACTCCATGTAATCGAACAATCTCATCGACATAGATCTGTGCCAATCTCTCGACTTTGTACTCTCCACTGTGTGCTCTTGTCGGATCGGGTTTTTTTTTTTTGAAAACTGAGTTGTTACAGAGGTACGGATTACGGCGTCACAGGTAAAGAATTATCCATTAATACTAAACAAAAAATTATATTTTAGATATGATTATATGTTAGTTCAGAATGTATTATTTAATTATGTAATTATCCATCCATAAATTTTAGAATTTTTAAAAACAAAAAAATGTTTGTTTAATGATATGATAAGATTCGATGGAGATGAGAACTTGTTATAGAACTTTATACCAATCTATTATCTGTAATTGATTATAATAAATTTTGAAACGTAATATCTATCTATTAGTGTAATATAAAATATAAAATTGATTATTTTGATTATGCTTTATAGAAAAAGATTCTCCAATTTTTATTAATTACAAATAGATTTAGTGAAATATAGATTCCAATTTCTTTTACCACATTCCATTCTCAAATCGTCATTACATATATTTTGTAAACTATTTTTTTATATAATATGGCTTGATTTTTATTTTTTCTAGAAAATAACTTCTAATTTAAGAAATAACTTACTAAAAAAAAGATAAAAAGATAACATATCTTACTAAAATGCCCTACTATTTCTTTCTTGAGTAAGAATCTCATCAAAATAATAAAAATAAAAATCATTTCATTGAAAGAAAGTTTTGATGTATATCAATTAATGAAAAATATTTATTACCTTAAATTTATAATTTTAAAAAATAAAAAAATATTATTTTCATTATAAAAAGAAAACTCAAAGATATGAATTTCTATATCTAATTTTAAAAATTATCTTTAGCTTACCATGACTAGTGGTTTGGGAATGGTTGTCGATGCCACTACCACTGCAAATGGGCCTACAGGGTAACACAACAATAGGGATGGATTTATATGTGAAGAATCGAAAAGTGGAACTGAGTTCGATCGAAACCGGGTTCTAGGATCAAATCGCCGCATGTGAGAAAGGATTCTCAGATGCTTAGACTGGATCAAATCAGACTGAGTTCGACCCAGACCAAGCACTGCGACATGACGAGTGAGAATGATTTGAACAAGTGTAGTATGTCTAATTCGGACCGGACCGCTTTCGATCAAACTCTGGACCATTCGTTCATTCCATTCCGATCTGTCTGAGTCAATCCGGACGGACCAGACTCCAGATCTGAAGATTGAAATTTTGGCTCGCCTGAATCAGTTGAGTTGTTTGGAAGGGCCAGATTCAATCATCTGTATCGATGATGTCTGGGAAAATTTCTAAATTTTGATTTTTAGGGTTTCAGAAGATTTTTAAGTTTGGAAAACGTCATCCAAACTCAATAATTCACTACAAAAAAACCATAAATTCCAACCGTCAAATCCGTTGGAAACGGCCGAAAATCTGTTGGAAATGTCGATTTCCAACGGATTTCCAACAGATATTTCCGTTGGAAAAACCTCGTTGGAAATTCGATTCCATTGGAAATCCGTGGCAATTTCCAACGGAATTCCAACGCGTGAATTCATTGAAATATTTCAACGGATTTTCAAAGGATATATCCGTTGCATAATTCCAACGGATTTGCAACGGCATATCCGTGGAATTATTCCAACGTTGTAGCAACGGTTGTTGGTTTAGTGCTCTATGATGTACAGTTTGCGAGTTTTACTTGGATACATTTGATGTATTGACGCTTTCTATAATTATGGATGAGTGTTTTATTCATTACGTGTTTTGCATACTTGATATGTTATGAAATATATGTATTGTTATGAACAATATTAAACTCCCTAGTCATGTATCATTGTGGGAATAATGATATACTAAGACTAGTATGATGTGTGATTGATGATCATATAGATGATCATAGGTATTGGATACGATCACAATCATAGGTATTCGTTGGAGAACGGAATACTGGATTGACCCGCATGAGATTGTCACATGGACTACCGTCATGATGCGCACGCACCGAGTTATATATTATCCGATTCGTACCACTATCCACAAGTATACGGTAGCTATAGTAACGGGGTCAAACACGAGGACTAGGTTGTGTTAATCTATCTCTAAGCTAGATTGATGATTAAATAAAAATATGATTTATGATGAGTGTCGGAATACAAGAAAATAAGTAAAATTAACGGGTTGTAAAACGATAGAATTGAGACGTTGTGGGTTCGGGGATCCCTCAAGAATTGCATGGACGGTTGATGATGCTACAATACCTACAGGTTTATCTTCCAAAAAGGGGGGTTTCAAGCACTTCATCTAGGGTTTGTCTCTCCCGAGCTTAAACCCACTACCTAGAGAACCGATTTACCCATTTCCCAATGATCCAAATGATCTCTAGATGCATTAACGTATCCCATCATGAACCTTAAGCAAGCTAAGCCAACTCCCAATGTGAATAACTCACTCATTCGATGTTTGGTTCCAAACCTCACCCCCATATCCCTATGGTCAATGTGTTCTAACATCATACCAACTAAGATTTCGCCAAAGTTGATAGCATTAAGTACAAAACATCAAACCCATGGAAGAAAACTTAAAGCATCATAGATTAAGCATAGATATCCATACAAAAATGGGGATCCTTCCCCCACAACAAAAGTTACTACTCCATACCTAGGGTTTCAAAACAGAAAAACAAAATGAGGAAACATAGAAAAGGGAAAAGAGAAGCTCAAGATGGTCTTCAATGGTAGCCTTCTTCTTCTCCAAGTTTCCTAGGTCTCCAAAATCCCTTCTTTCACTTCTCCAAGGTGTTTTTCTTCAAGTTGGTCGAGTCCCCCTTCTCTCTCCTCAAACTCCCTCTTTTATGCAAGTGCAGCAGCTAGGTTTCTCCTCAAAAATCGGGCTTTTCCTTTTTGGGCCGGATTTAATAACGGGCGGTCGCTCACTTTTTCCTCAGGGTCGCCCGTTTTCGTCTTCAGGATCGCCCATTTTTCTGGTTCCGGACGACCGCTCGTTTGTTCAGGCGACCGTCTTTCTTGATAGTGCATGGTCGACCGCCTGGTTTCTTGAGCGACCGCCTGGTTTCTTGATTTCGGCGTCAAGCGACCGTTCGTTTAAATGGGCGGGCCGCCCATTTTTTCTGATCAAATTCTCGGGATGAATTTCGCTAATGGGCGACCGCTCGGCAAAATGAGCGGGCCGCCCATTTTTTCTGAGCTTTCCGGGTCTTCTCGATTCTGCTCTTTTTCCGTGCCTTGTGCGTGAATGTCCTCGTTTGATCATCCTGCATGAAAAATGGAGAAAAGAAACCTACCCATGACCGTCTAACGTCCTATTATTCCTAAGGTATGTGCAAAGTGTGATGTAAGACGTTAGAAAAACCGGTGAAAATCCCGTATGATCAAATCCCCCTAGACTTGAGGTTTGCTCGTCCTCGAGTAAGTGTGTACCTATGCAACTATCTAGGGGTGATAAAATAAAATCAGAAAACAAATGGGGTTTGAAGTAGATTGGTGGTATGGGTTAGAGTCGCTGTGAATGAAATCGGGTTTGGTGTACTCTATCTTCTCCAACATTCAAACGAAAGTTTATCAATGGGATTTCTATTGTTTCCAGCAACCTAAAATGGAATATCTCTTACTTGCCGAGCATGTCTCCTAAACACATCCCAATCGAGGTCTCTAAAAATTACTTGGCCTACACTTTCACTATTTTTCTCCGCCCTACCTCTTTCCTTTTTATTCTTGTTTTTGCATTCTTTTTCTTTTTCTTTCTTTTTCCTTTTCGTGCAATCCCGGGCTTCTAGGACGTTGGAATTTGACAAGTGTCACTTTTTTTTTCTCTTTTTCTTGTCCCACAACTTAGACCCGAGCCCTCATTTTCGACGCACTCATGTCCCCGAATGATTTTTATTAACGAGATGATGACAGAGGAGTGTCGGGATGCATCGTATTTTCTAGGGCTTGTTGCTTTCTATAGGCTTCATAATTTAGAGATCAAAGGGTGGTTCTTAGGGAGACGTTTCGTGCTTAGTTCGTAACTTCTACTCCATCTAGACTTTAGAAGAAAAAATCATCCCACTTAACATCCATTCGCTCTAGGGTTTGATCAGCTATTTCTACCTCACTCGACAATCCATTCAACTCTTTAGATAAATCTAAACTTAGCTCCTAGAACCTTACCAAACCAATCCTCACTCTATACCCCCACATTGTTATCCGGCCAAATTTTCGAGAGGAAAACCTTATGCAAGTGTGTGTGTGTGGTCCTAGATCTATATGCATATATGCAACCTATTAGTGGTGATTCATGCAAGTATGTACAAAATGCAAGACTTGTTTTTTTTTTCCGATGGATATGGAATGCATGATTCTAAGTGAAATTGATGCATGATGTGTAGAGTTCATGGGTACGATATATGTTAGTGTCACTCCTGCCCCCCAGACTTGAATCAAACACCGTCCACGGTGTTGACTCTCGTCTAGTGGAGAGTTTTCAAAGAGAAATAAGGAATGGATGGAATGAGGAGATGATTGTGTTACCTTTTTCGATGAGGCGAATCGCATTCCAATATCTCTTTTGCGGTTGTCGAGAGTCCATGAAGCCTATGCAATGTTAGGGAACTACAGTGCAATGCGATGTTAGCTAAAATGATTGCAAAGGGGTGAGGGTGAAGAGGGAGGACCGAGCGGGCCTTTAGCAGGACCCGTGAGATGAGTATCCTTGGTTGGATTCCGTGCCA
>NW_010964379.1:195545-200807 GCF_000463585.1 Tarenaya hassleriana | reverse complement strand
GATTGTTCGAGCGGTCGCTCGATGAATGGGCGGTCGCCTGGTTTACCGGGCGGGCCGCTCATTTTCTCTGTCGTCCGGCGCATGCTAAAATTTTTGGTCCCCCGTTTTTCCTCCCGACGAAAGGACTTGTTTGATTGGAGTGATTTGACAGAATTTGGAGCCTTTCATGGTGAATAAAAGAAGAAAAGAAGAAAAGAACGAGGTTCGAAGAATTTACATCCCGGAGTTAACCTGGGTTGCTAGAAGTGGAGGGGTCTCATGAGGAGGTTGAGTTCAGTGATTGAGACGATTTGTGGATCTTCTCGTGCGAGTAACGCGCAGGCCATGAACTGCTGGAGATAGCGAATCGCGGGGTGTCGGATCATGAGGGCTTCGAGTTCCCATGGGCGGAAAGTGCCCGCTGCGATTTCCATCCAGAAGGTTCGGGCTTTGGTGACTGTGATCTTCGGAATCGCTGCGTTAGTGCTCATCTCGACACCCATAATTTCTGCAAGTTGTTCCACCTGGAGATAGAATTGCCGCCCTTCAAGTCTGAAGCCAAAGTAACCTTCCCGAGGGTTACCATTCGTCGGGATGAAACATTTGAAGGTGCAAGCGAATTCTGTTGTCAGTCTTCGGTAAGTCCGAGGGTTGGCTTGGAAGAGGCGATCCCAGCCCGCGAGTTGAAAAATATCCCTGATTCTCTCGTAGAGTTGCTTTGGTAGAATGCGGTGATGCACGAACTTTGAAGCTCTGATTCCTTTGTTTTGGACTCGATGTAGGACGAGTGCTTCCTCGTCGGATTGGGGTTGGAATGGAGTTGGTTCCACAAAAGGTGCATCGACATTGATGGGAGCCGTATCTACGAGACTTGAGAAAGGCATTCCCTGCGGCTTGAAGTCATGGAGGATGGGTATTCTGTCCGAAATGTATTTGCGCGCTTTGCCCCAGCGACTTCTGGAATCCATCTGAAATAACTGAAAAATGTCAAGAATTCGTCTGAAAAAACGGGCGGGCCGCCTGCTTTCCCGGGCGGTCGCTCAAAACGGATCGGGCGGTCCGCCTGAAGGGGCGGCCCGTTCGTTTTATCCGCAAGGGGGCGGCCGCTCGAAAAATTGAGCGGGCCGCCCATTTTTTCTGTGAAAAAGTTTATCTGACCCGATTTAAAGGAAATGTTGCATAAACATGAAGTCCGACAAGATTATCAACATTTAAGCACATCAAAACATCATATAGTAATACCGACAATCCAAAAAGAGCAGCACGAGACAAGAGTTTTAAACACATGAAAACATCGTTCTACGGGAAATATTAAACTTTATATCCTAACGATGATCGAATCATGGGGCCGTCTTCTTGTTCCCCTTGCTGGCCCCGGATGCAGATGAGCCTTCTTCCTCGGACTCCTGGTCTGTACACATCGAACGGTTGCACTTCTAAGATGTAGTTTTGTGGCATCTCATTCCGACGCGAAATATTCCCTGTTCTTTGACAAGCATCGCAAGAGCTCACAAAACGGTGGACATCCTTAAAGAGAGTCGGCTAATAAAAACCCGCTTGCAAAACCTTTGCGGATGTCTTGGCCGAAGCAAAATGACCCGCATAATCCGATGCATGACAATGATGGATCACTTTCTGCACTTCCTCTTCGGGGATGCATCTTCTAAATAACCAGTCTTTTCCCCGTTTGAAGAGAAATAGTTCGTCCCAAAAGTAATCCCGAACACCGTGGAGGAACTTTTTCTTTCCATTATAGTTCAACTCAAGATGAGGTCAAGCCGAGGGTCGGGGGTGGAGCTCGATTGACCCTCAACTCCCGATGTCGAGGGGTCAGTTGCTCTTCCTCTCCCGATTCTCAATCGGTCTGGGGTAATGCCGAGAAAGTCCAGCCGCAGGGTATCGGGTGTGAACGTCTCGATCTGCTCGCAATGCTTGATAGAGATAACCCAGGTCGATTTTGTGAATCTTACCAGGTTCGTCTCGCGCGAAAATGAAGTTAGACATGACTTGATGCGCGTATCGGATTGCTGGATGCTGCACCCATGAAATCTTCCCCGCTGAGCTTGAGTACCGGCGGACTGCTATCTTCTTCCATCCACATACCAAGGGACATCGGAACTAACCTCTAATGCTAAAATTTGTTCCTCTCGTAGTGAATCATTGATCGGCATCTCATGGGGTACTTTTAGTCTTGACAAATGATCGGCCACTGTATTCTCTGTCCCCTTTCGATCTCGAATTTCCAAATCAAATTCTTGTAGAATCAATATCCATCTAATCAACCGTGGCTTGGCATCTTTCTTTGTGAGTAGATATCGCAAGGCTGCGTGATCCGTATAAACAATGACTTTTGATCCAACCAAATAGGATCGGAATTTCTCAAACGCAAATACTACCGCCAGGAGCTCTTTCTCCGTATTTGAGTAATTCATTTGGGCGTCGTCTAGTGTCTTACTAGCGTAGTAAATCGCATGATGTTTGCCATCTTTTTTCTGTCCCAAGACCGCGCCCACGGCGTAATCACTAGCATCACACATGAGTTCAAAGGGAAGATCCCAATCCGGGGGTTGGATGATTGGATGTGTCACTAACGCCTTTTTGAGTGTTTCGAAGGCTTGATGACACTCCTTGTCAAACTCAAATGACACGTCTTTTCCCAAAAGAGTGGTTAGGGGTCTTGAGATCTTCGAGAACTCTTTTATGAAACGCCTATAGAACCCCGCATGTTTCTCGGTGATTGTGTCCGGTCTCATCTCTCTCTTTTGAGAGAACTCGGCTTCCTGTGACGACGAAGCGACGTCGCTTGTGCGGGTTCTTTTTGGTGCCATCTGCAAAGGTATAGTCGATATGGATTGGGGCATTGAGGTTAGGGTGAGAAAAATAGAGTGATTTTTCGGATTTCAGAGAAAACGAGCGGGCCGCCTGCTTTCACAGACGGTCGCTCGTCTTTCGGGCAGTCGCTCGAAAAAACGAGCGCCCGCTCACTGGTTCGGAAGATCGAGATTTCGACCGGAAATCGGGATTTTCCGGTTGAAATCGATCGAAACTAACCCTAGCAGCTATACCAATCAAAACATTCGACCTATCTTTAACCAAACTAACCTAATATCACGATTTTGAAAGGAGAAATTACCGGTTAGGGTTTCAGAGAGGGTAGATCTGCGGTGGGTTTGAGCGTGGTGGTTCTGGAACGACGGCGGCGTGGTGGGGCTTCGAAGCGACGGACTTGGTCACGGTGGCTAGGGAAATCGCTCGCCGGCGAGAGAGAAGGGGAGAGAGTGTTGGTGATTTTTCGTTAAGTGGTGGCTCTCTCCCCCGAAATCGAGTTAAGAACTCGGAACGACCGTGATACCTCCTTTTTTGGGTACAACTTGTACCGGGCTAACCCAAGAGCTATCCGAAATCTGGTAAATAATACCCGCATCTAACAATTTCAAAATCTCTTTCTTGACTACTTCTTTCATGTTCGGGTTTAGCCTACGTTGATGCTCGATTGACGATTTGGTACCATCCTCTAAATGTATGCGGTGCATGCAAAGAGAAGGGGTAAGACCTTTGATGTCTCCTAGAGTGTACCCTAGGACTTCCCTGTATTGCTTAATTAGCCTGGTGAGTTTTTCTACTTGACCCTCATCTAATGCATCGTTAACGATAATGGGATAAGTAGAATTTGATCCAAGGAAAACATACCTTAACCCTTGAGGTAGGGGTTTCAATTCCACTTGTGGGGCATGTTTGGGATCCCAACCGATGTGTGTATCTCCTTTCGGGACTTGAGGCGCGTCGGGTATGGCTCGAGTGGTCGCGATGAGGGCTTCGAACTGTAATTCTTCCCTCTCAGGTAGAAGCGGGCGGGTCGCCCAATATGTCGAGCGGTCGCTCGTTCTGTCCGAAACTGAGTCGATTTTGCTCAGACTTTTCGGGCGGGCCGCCTGAAAATTCGAGCAGTCGCTCGTTTCCTCAGAATCCACTTCGAATTTGCTCAGAAATTTCGGGCGGGCCGCCTGCTTTCCCGGGCAGTCGCCCGTTTCTTCAATATTTTCTTCGAATTTGCTCAGAAATTTTGGGCGTCGCCCGTTTCTTCAATATTTTCTTCGAATTTGCTCAGAAATTTTGGGCGGGCCGCCTGATTCCTGGGCGGTCGCCCGTTTTTCCCTGGATCTCTTCTTCTTCTAAGACTTTCGGGTGGGCCGCCCGAAAATCTGGGCGGCCGCTCGAAATACTGCAAAAGCTTCATTTTCTTCTCCCCGATCGTCTAATGCCCTGCTAATCTCCTCGATTTCTTCCCAGTTGCTATATAAACTTGCTTCTGCGGCCATTAGTGAGATTTCTAGCGGATCCACTTCACGAAATTCTCCAATCACTTCCTCTGCCATCGCTTCGAGTATATCCGCATAACATACCGTATCACTTGTTGACGGTTGCTTCAGATTCTAATCGAGGGTAAACTCGACTGTCTCGTCTCCAATTTTCATCGTCAATCTACCAGCTCGACGTGCACTACAGCATCCGCTGTGCCTAAAAATGGTCGACCTAGTATGATTGGTACCTTGGAATCTTCATTCATGTCTAAAACCACGAAATCTACCGGCACATAGAACCCACCAATCTTCAAAGGTACATCCTCTAGTATTCCTGCTGGATACTTGACTGATCGATCCGCTAATTGCAGTGCCATTCTTGTAGGTTTTAGCTCACCAATATTCAGCTTCTTGTAGATTGACAAGGGCATTAAGCTCACGCTTGCTCCAAGATCACATAGGGCTCGATCTATCTCAATATTTTCCAACTTGCAAGGTATAGAGAAACTCCCCGGATCGGACATCTTCGAGGGAAGTTCGTGCTTCGTGATTGCGGCACTAACCTCGGTACTAAGAGCTACGGTTTCTTTCTCCACAACCCTTTTCTTCGTCAAAATATCTTTCAAAAACTTTGCGTAGGAGGGCATTTGGAGAATTGCCTCGTGGAAGGGCATTGTAAACTCCATCTTCTTTAACATCTCCGCAAACTTCCCGAACTGGTTGTCCTCATTAAATTTTTTTAGACGAGAAGGGAAAGATATTGGGGGTACCTTAGGTGGAGGCGGGATGTAAGCTGGTTCTTTCTCCTGTTTTTGCGCTTTAGGGATGTCTTCCTCTACCGCTTTGCCCTTTTCCTCCCTCGTCAACCCCGGAGGTGCTACTTTCTCAACCATCGCGGGTGTAATCTCTGGAAGTTGTTTTCCACTCCTTAGTTCGACTACATTGATATGCTCACGAGGGTTCACTTCGTTCTTTCCGGGAG
>NW_010964379.1:193737-194214 GCF_000463585.1 Tarenaya hassleriana | reverse complement strand
GTAAGGTGAGCATTCGGATCCTCGTTTGGTCTCCCCCGAAAACTCATATTGTTGAGCATTTGAATACATTGCAGTAGGAGTTCAAAATCTTCTAGAGGTCTCCGGATGATGCATGACAGTAACTGAGTGTGCTTCGGTTGTGTGTATGTTCGAAGCGTTCTAGGGGGTGCTTGGGCTGGACCTCTTTGGGCATTAACCCCTCTCAACAACTCTTCGGCCATGTCGGGCTTTTCTCTTCGTGCGTTGTTCTCTCTCAACATTTCTTCGGCCATTCCCCACTGTCTTTGCTGTCTCCGAGCGAAGCGCAGTGTTCTTTCTATTTCGGGGTCAAAGATAAGTTGATCTCTATCGGTGGTACTTCTTGTCATGCACCGGAAGAGCTGCGCACCAAAGAGACAAAACGAACCGAAAGTGCTGTGAAACGGTTATGTCGCAAAGTAACCCAAACAAAAATCCAAGCAATGGTGATCTAGCGAA
>NW_010964379.1:188807-193204 GCF_000463585.1 Tarenaya hassleriana | reverse complement strand
CCCCATATCCCTATGATCAATGTGTTCTAACATCATACCAACTAAGATTTCGCCAAAGTTGATAGCATTAAGTACAAAACATCAAATCCATGGAAGAAAACTTAAAGCATCATAGATTAAGCATAGATGTCCATACAAAAATGGGGATCTTTCCCCCACAACAAAAGTTACTACTCCATACCTAGGGTTTCAAAACAGAAAACAAAATGAGGAAACATAGAAAAGGGAAAAGAGAAGCTCAAGATGGTCTTCAATGGTAGCCTTCTTCTTCTCCAAGTTTTCTAGGTCTCCAAAATCCCTTCTTTCACTTCTCCAAGGTATTTTTTTTCAAGTTGGACGAGTCCCCCTTCTCTCTCCTCAAACTCCCTTTTTTATGCAAGTGTAGCAGCTAGGTTTCTCCTCAAAAATCGGGCTTTTCCTTTTTGGGCCGGATTTAATAACGGGCAGTCGCTCACTTTTTCCTCAGGATCGCCCGTTTTCGTCTTCAGGATCGCCCGTTTTTCTGGTTTCGGGCGACCGCTCGTTTGTTCAGGCGACCGCTCGTTCTTCATAGTGCACGATCGACCGCCTGGTTTCTTGAGCGACCGCCTGGTTTCTTGATTTCGGCGTCAAGCGACCGATCGTTTAAATGGGCGGGCCGCCCATTTTTTCTGATCAAATTCTCGGGATGAATTTCGCTAATGGCCGACCGCTCGGCAAAATGAGCGGGCCGCACATTTTTTCTGAGCTTTCCGGGTCTTCTCGATTCTGCTCCTTTTCCGTGCCTTGTGCGTGAAGTCCTCGTTTGATCATCCTGCATGAAAAATGGAGAAAAGAATCCTACCCATGACCGTCTAACGTCCTATTATGCCTAAGGTATGTACAAAGTGTGATGTAAGACGTTAGAAAAACCGGTGAAAATCCCGTGTGATCACGTCATGAATTGAATCTCATATGGCGGTTCCATGATTGGATCCTAAGACCTGAGATATCTACGGAATCCAACATGAGGAGTTGCGTGCTTTGAATACGTCAAACGTCTTGCGTAACAAGAGGACTATAAAGACGTGTATCAAGTATGAAACGAATCATGTGCTGGATTGTAGATAGTCAAGACGGGATTTTACCTCTCGTAAAAGAGAGAGACATCGCTGGACCCCTCGTGTGAGCGAGACTGTAGAAATGTGTGGTCGCACTATAGACGAACGTCGTCTATTTACGACAGTCGAACTCATTGAACGAGAAAGCAGTCGAATCAGATAAGGTGGCTTGTCCATGCCTTATATTCGACATATGATATCGTGATACAAAAGGATCATCAACCGGAATCATCACTTTCGTTCGTAAGATCACGAACAAACTCTATTCGAGATAGGAAGTCATAATGTCTTGCTAGAGACCGCCTATGACTTGCATAACCGAAATAGAGATTTCGGGTTATACTGCTATATCGAATGAGCCTATAGGGTCACACACATAGGAAAGGACGAATGCGCGAGAAGAGACGAGAAAATCCCGGTGGAGCAGAGACCAGACCGACCAGTCCAGAAGGTCTGGACCGATCGGTCCAGCCAGCCGAGACCGATCGGTCCAGACGTAGACCGATCGGTCCGGAGGTAACGTGTGAAAATGGCCCAATTCAAGCCTGTTACGAAGAAGATCCGAGTCAGACACCCCGAGTCAGAAGGTCCGAGTCAGACACCCCGAGTCAGAAGGCCCGAGTCAGAAGAATGGGCTGGGCCGAATTCTTAAGAAGCCCGTTTTGACTCGATCGAGTCAGAGTACTGACTCGGTCCTAGATTCGAATTTTCAGAGTTTGAACGGGAGTAGGACTTCGGGAGTGCCGCCTAGGGTTTATAAAAAGTGCCTACAGACGTCCTAAAGGGGGACACAGACTTTATACAGACTTTGGAAAGCTTTGGTGAGAGAAATAGGAGTTTTACGGGATTTCGAGAAGAAGAAGGAGAGTTGGAGCGTGAAGATCGCTTGTTGTCGACATGAGTCTTTCTTCTCCCTCTTTTGTTTCTGATTTCGGTTTTGCTCTGTGTTTTTCCATGAACCGTGAGTAGATCCACGGCTGTGGGTTAGGGATTCGTTTGTGTTTTGGGTATGTTTGAACCCTAACTTGGTTGCGATTTGGATTTGTTTCGGTTTTATCGATTTGCACTTCATGTCAATTGATGTTTGCTGACCCCTTGATCAGTTGTTTTAGATTCTGAACTACATAGGAATATGGGTTTAGTTTCGGATCGAAATCGATAGAATAGATCGTATTATTCAAATAGGAATATGGTTTGATCGATCTAGGGTTGATGATAGCGTTCTTCATGCATCTAGTTTGACAAATCACATAGGGATATGGATTTAGAAAACTTTAGATAGTGAGTTATATGTCGGGAGGTAATTTCTCTATCTTTAATGCTTGATGATTCTCGAATACAAATTCAATATCATGATTCTCGCATGCTTAGCATATACCCATACACGCGAATACGGTCCCGATGCCCACGGTCATCTTTGCTTGATAGTTTACACCCTTTTTATTTTCTTTCTTATTTTAGTTATTTTAGATTCCACATACTTCCACCATCACTTTCACTTACTTGCTTTGATTTAGTCTCAATTAGATTTAGATTTAGCTACCGGTCCTTGCGTTCGACCCCGTGTTACGACGATCCGTATCCTTGCGGTGAGTTGTGAATCGGGTTATAAATTCTAGACTTGGTACACACATATCAGTTAGCCTCCAAGATCGAATTCATTAATACTTTGGACAGAAAACGCACCCTAGAGCACACAAAAAGAGGGAGATTATCAAGAGGCAAGAGATCAGAGTAGAAGACGGAGATTTCAAAGCCGGGAAATCGACTAAGCATTCTTCTTTTCTTCTATTCTACGATGTTTTGTTGTATTGATATGATCCCCGACGTCTCGATGTTTAGCGAGTAGTTCCATAACTGTGGGTTAGGGATTTGCTATGTAGAGATCTTTGGTTTTTAATTCCAGACTTTTTGGATTTGTCTATTCTATTCAGTTTATTGAATTGTTCTTAATGCGCTCGATCTTGTTAACCGCTTGATTGAATGAACTTAGGGTTTTAATTTACATAGTAATATGAGATTATAACCTGGAAATAATTCAATAAATAGAACAAGTATCACATCGGGAGATGGGTATTTGCCTAGGAATCATGATAGCGTTCGTTCATGCATCCAAAGTTTTAGACTGTTGAATTGGGAGATGGGTAGGATTAAACCTGGATAGTGAGATTAGAATTGGGAGAGTTAATCACTACCTTAGAGCTTGAATTCCCTGGATTGGATAGATAAACCACTAAGTTTACATCTTTTGAAAGATCCTTACATGTAAAGTAATCCCCAAGCCTGCAGTGTTTGCCATTGATTGTTTACAACCGTTTTCGTTATTTGCTTTGTTTACTACACTCCTATTATTTTCTTTGGATCTTGACTCGGATTTGGATTTGAATTCTTTGTCTACTTTTGTCCTTATGTTCGACCCTAGCGACTACATACGATCCGTACACTTGCGGTATTTGTTGAGTCTAGGATATTATTACTTGATCGAAACTTATTCACCTAGATTTACGACATCAAGTTTTTGGCGTCGTTGTCGGGGACAACTTAGACAATAAGATTAGATCCTATCTAGTCTGGATCTTTTTTTGTTTTTCTTTTTTTTAAGTGATTTCTCACGTTTTCTTCGTTTGTCTGTTGTTTTTTGGTTGTGGGCAGAGTTTCATAATGCATGACCAGAAGTGCTGGGACGTCAGACCTAGTACCTTTTGATCCTGAACTTGAAAGACCCATCACACGCCTCCGACGACAGGAAGACAAATGGAGAACAACCGAGATCTTGCTTTTCCTGATTGTGTCGAGGGCAATGCTGACTCAACCTTTGCCCAGTACAACACGCCTAAGCACACTGAGGTTTTGGCTGGTATTCGACTACTGGCCATCGACATGTCTAGTTTCGAGCTGAACCCGTCTACTATTCAGATGTTGGGCATAATGCTTTCTGGGGTAGGCCGAACGAAGACGGGAACTTAACGGGATGAGCTAGCTTGGACGACGACGGGAGCTTAACGGAAGGAGCTCTAGAAGATGTTAAAGACTTGACCCATCAGGCGTCAAGACTCTTGCCGAATGATCATAACATCACAAGATCATTCGAAGCCGCGGGAACGGGATTTGACGTGCACAACACGAAGGCTCCCCAAGCAACCCATAGAGCCGAACCACCACTTACTCGTGCTAGAGCTCGAGCGCTTCGTGTCACACTCAACAAGGTGGTCAATGACATTCTTAGCAGATCCCGGGAGTCCAAGGACGACACTTCACTTTCCGGACGCAATTCGACCCGGAACTTGCTTACACTCGAAGAAGACATCTCCTAAAGCG
>NW_010964379.1:186993-188617 GCF_000463585.1 Tarenaya hassleriana | reverse complement strand
AGCTAGCATTTAATGCTTTGACTACTTAAAACTCTTTCCAAGTTGTAATCTTGAGCACACTTGATCTTTTGCAATTGAATTTGTTTTGTGAGACTTCTCTCTCTCAAAGAACTTGGCTGGTTTGTCCACCCCCTTGCACGAGTCGCCGGTGTGTCCGCTGCCCGTGTCGCCGTCCGGTGTGTCCGACGGTTCCCCGTCGAGCTCGGTTAGTCTGACTCCTTCGCCTTGGTTTGTCCGAGGTTCTATCCATCATTCCATCTCCTCCATAATCTGATTCTAATCCGAATTCGAGAGCCACTAAGTGAGCCGGTGATTGGGTTAGAATTCCACTCGACTATCCATCGTTTCGTTCGTATTTGAACCGCGAATTTGAGCGCCACTTCGTGAGCCGGTGATTGCGTGTTCAGCATCATTTCTATCTATCTTCCGCTGTCGTGCATACATCATTTTGGTATCAGAGCTTTGCTCGAACCAACGGCCGTTTTTCCGGTGAGATCTTTCCATTTCATCGCTTGTTATATTCCTTTCATATAAACCGAAAAATCCAAAACGAAAAATCTGATTTATTACGCTTGATAAGACTGATTGCTCTTGGTTTTTGTTCGCAGCAAAAGGACCATATTCTAGGGAGGGACAAACGAATTAGATCGTCGAACGAGGCCACGCCATCTACGGTTAACTCGTTCCCTTACTTGCGTTGCTCTCATTGTAAAATCGAATCTGTCCTAATACGTGTTGTGCACGTTTGATTGAAATAAACTGCTGATCACTTTAAGTGCTTGAATCGTCCGTACGTTGCGGGTTGCTGTTGTCATTTACATTCCGTTAGCTAATCAATAGTTCGCACGTTCATTGCTTAGCACGTTGTGTTTGATTCGCTTTGCACGTGTGTGTCTCACTTTCGTATTCGCTCACTGTTTGTTTGTTAGCCATTGCACGTTGAGTGATTGTCCATTGATATCCACGTCTATCATTTACGCTCTTGCACGTTGATTGGGATTCGTTTGCGTGTATAGTACGTTACGTGCATATTGCGAGACTTGAGCGAATTATAAACATGAGTGCTCACGATGCTTCCAATGAGGGATTGGAGATAGGGTCGTCTAGCAACCAAGAGATTTTCCGAGCCCTACAACAAATGATGGAGCGTATTTCTAAGTTAGAAGGGTCTAGACCGGAAACCCAAACCATTAGAGAGACGGAACCTAGAAATCGAACCCCGGTAGACCAACCTAGACCTCGACCACCGCACTCAACCAAAACTCTTAGTGATGATGAGAGTGATATCGCTCCTAGAGCCCGAGCCCGAGATAGGGAGGATGAGAGAAACCCCGAGCGCCCGGGCAACCATAGACAAAGACCTAACGACCGACCTAGACCTCGTGAGAGAGTCATATACGATGAGGAGTCGGACTATGACGAGGTCAGAGAGCTAGGGTTAGGGTCGATGATGATGAGTCAGACCATGAGGAGATACCTAGACGGAGAGTGAACCCTAGACCGAGAGATAGACCTCGTAGGTGGGCAAACGATGTCGAAGAAGAAGAAGAACTAAGACATCGACAACCTAGAGGGCCTAGCAACGACCTTAAGCTTAAACCGCCACTGTTCGTAGGGCAAGAAG
>NW_010964379.1:186328-186959 GCF_000463585.1 Tarenaya hassleriana | reverse complement strand
GGAGCGCCGTATGGATAACATCTTCGAATGTTATGCATATTCGGATCGACGGAGGGTCCAATATGCCGCTGCTCAATTAGCAGAGAATGTGCTAGCTTTGTGGGATAGGGAAACCACCGAGCGACGACGAGCTCACATAGAGCAAGTTGGGACTTGGCGTGAGATGAAGGTTCTTATGCGCAAGAGATATGTTCCTCCGCATTTCCACCGAGAACTTCAAAGGAAGTATCGGAAGCTAGCCCAGAGAGCTAGGCCGGTGGAAGAATATTTTGAGGAGTTCGAACAAATTAGGAGTCGATTAGAGCTCGAAGAGGATGAGGAGACGGTGATGTCTCAGTTCTTAGATGGACTCCAAGAACGTATTGCTCGTAAGGAAGAGCGCCATCCTTACCATGATCTCCATGAACTCCTACACTTAGCCGTCCAAATAGAAAAGCAAGATCAGAGGAAACAATCCCGGCTAAGTAGAGTAAGATCCCAAGTAGGACCCTCCTCATACTCACCAAAGCCTTCATCTGGTCCTAGGAAAGAAACGCCTGAGGTTAAAGTCTCGCATGACCTCCGGGATAAAGGAAGAATCCCCGAAGCTTCACGAGCTCCGAAACCACCCGTAGATAACCCTAGGGACACT
>NW_010964379.1:169015-186245 GCF_000463585.1 Tarenaya hassleriana | reverse complement strand
CAACTCTCGTGTAATGATACTGATGGATAACGGAGAGTACGAGTCCATGGATGAGGAAGAAGTGGGTGAACCCGACGAGGAGAACGAATACCCTGATAGCGGTGAACTCTTAGTTACGAGACGAGTTCTGAGCACCCTAGTTACTCCGGACGAGACTGCCCAACGAGAGACCATTATTTATACTCGTTGTACCATCCAAGGGAAAGTCTGCGGACTGATCATAGATAGCGGATCATGCACAAATGTCGCAAGTGCATATATGGTCAAGAAGCTCGGACTAGTTCCCGAGAAACATCCACACCCCTATAAACTTCAATGGTTAAACAACAGTGGGGAAATTAAGGTCACCGAGCGAGTCAAGGTACCATTTAGTATCGGAAGGTACCAAGACGAGGTCACATGCGATGTTTTCCCAATGCAGGCGGGACACATGCTACTCGGTAGACCATGGCAGTTCGATCGAGAGGTCAGCCATGATGGACGAGCGAATCAGTACTCTTTCGTTTATAACAAGAGGAAGATTTTACTCGCACCCTTTAGTCCATCTCAAGTGCATGAGATGCAACTAAAGCTAGCTAAGGACACCGAAGCGAAGAAGAAGAACTTCTACCTTAAAGCTAGTCAAGTCGATCGGGCTGTTCGTCAAGAACAATCGGTACTTCTCATGGTCGTCATGAACCTGAGGACGGAAGTACCTACCGATACCCCCGCCATAAGTCGACTACTTGAACGATTCCGAGATGTGTTTCCAGACGAGATTCCGGCAGGATTACCACCCATCCGAGGGATCGAGCACCAAATCAACCTAGTACCTGGTGCTCCTTTAGTTAATCGACCCGCCTACCGAATGAACCGAGAAGAGACCAAAGAACTCGAGAAGCAAGTTCAAGAGCTTATGAGTAAGGGTTATATTCGAGAGAGTCTTAGTCCATGTGCAGTTCCAGTGCTATTAGTACCCAAGAATGATGGAACTCGGCGCATGTGTGTGGATTGCCGAGCGATCAACAACATTACTGTTAAATACCGGCATCCCATCCCTAGACTCGATGACATGCTTGATGAGTTGAGCGGAGCCACGATCTTTTCAAAGATCGACCTTAAGAGTGGCTACCTCAAGTGAGAATGAAAGAAGGCGACGAGTGGAAAACCGCCTTCAAGACCAAACAGGGTCTTTACGAGTGGTTGGTCATGCCATTCGGGTTGACAAATGCTCCGAGTACATTCATGCACCTCATGAACCAGGTCTTGCGAACTTTCATAGGAAAGTTTGTCGTAGTTTACTTTGACGACATCCTCGTGTATAGTCGAACCACCGAGGACCATCATTCGCACCTAGAGCAAGTATTGACCACTTTGAGGAAGGAAAGCCTTTATGCGAACCTGAAGAAGTGTTCGTTTTGTACCGATGAGTTGGTATTTCTTGGCTTCGTAGTCAGCTCTAAAGGCTTGCGAGTTGACGAGGAAAAGTTTAAAGCCATTAAAGAATGGCCGACTCCTACAACAGTTGGACACGTGAGGAGTTTTCTCGGGTTAGCGAGCTTTTATCGCCGATTTGTTCGGGACTTCAGTAGTATAGCCGCTCCTCTTACCGCCATCACTAAGAAAGATGTGAACTTTGAGTGGGGAGAAAATCAAGTGAGCGCATTTAAGACACTTAAGGACAACCTCACCCGAGCACCCGTCTTAGTTCTTCCGAACTTCGACAAAACCTTCGAGATTGAGTGTGATGCCTCTGGGATTGGCATAGGAGCTGTCCTTATGCAAGAAAAGAGGCCCGTCGCTTAATTTAGCGAGAAACTTAGTGGGGTTGCTCTCAATTATCCGACATACGACAAGGAGCTATACGCGCTCGTGCGTGCATAAGAGACTCGGCAGCACTACTTGTTGGCCAAAGAGTTTGTCGTTCACTCGGATCACGAGACCCTTAAACACCTCAAGGGACAGACTTCACTCAAGCGGAGACATGCTAAATGGCTTGAATTCATCAAGACATTTCCCTATATCATTAAGTACAAGAAAGGGAAGGACAACGTCGTAGCCGACGCATTGTCTCGACGCTATGCGTTGATATCAGTCATGGAAGCCAGGATGCTTGGATTTGAACTCCTTAAGGAACAATACATGACTGATTCGGACTTTGAATCCATCATTAAGGAGTGTAGTCATGGTGCCTATGGCCCATTGTTTCTACAAGATGGGTACCTTTTTCGAGAAAAACGTCTTTGCATCCCCACAGGGGTCGAGGCGAGAAGCCATACTCCGCGAGGCTCATGGCGGCGCACTTGCTGGCCATTTCGGAGTAGATAAGACGTTGGCCATCGTACAAGAGCATTTCTATTGGCCACACCTCAGGAGGGACATTCAGAGGTTTTGTGCTAAGTGTATCGAGTGTCATAAGGCAAAGTCTCGAGTACAACCTCATGATCTTTACATGCCACTACCGATTGCCACCCAACCTTGGGTAGACATTTTGATGGACTTCGTGTTTGGAATGCTGAAAATACAACATAAGGATTCCATCTTTGTCATAGTGGACCGGTTCTCAAAGATGGCACATTTCATACCATGTGCTAAGACCGATGACGCTAAGCATATTGCGGATCTCTTCTTTCGGGAAGTTGTGCGTCTACATGGTCTCCCAAAGACGATCTTGTCGGATCGTGACTCGAAATTCCTGAGCCATTTTTGGCGGACCTTATAGAAACGAGTCGGCACTAAACTCGTCTTTTCGACCACTTGTCATCCTCAAACGGATGGACAAACCGAAGTAGTCAATCGGACATTATCCACACTTTTGAGAGCTACTATCGGAAAACATTTCGAAGGATGGGTTGAGTGTTTACCGCATATCGAGTTTGCGTACAATAGAGCGGTCCATTCGGCCACTAAGCACTCCCCATTTGAGATAGTCTACGGCTTCAATCCAATCACGCCGCTTGATCTCATACCTCTTCCGAATACGGAGTTTACGAACCTTGACGGCGAAAGAAAGCCGAATTCGTTAAGCAACTCCATAAAAAGGTTAGAGACAACATTGCGCACAAGACCGAGCAATACACTCGCCAGGCAAACAAGGGACGAAAAGATGTCCAATTCAAAGAAGGCGACTGGGTATGGCTCCACCTCTGACCCGAACGATTCCAAGAAAAGCGCAAGTCCAAGCGAAACCCCAGAGCTGACAGACCATTCCGCATACTAGAGAAGATCAATGACAATGCCTACCGCCTCGAGTTACCAAGTGAGTATACTGTGTCTAGTACTTTTAATGTTACTGATTTATCTTCTTTTGATGCAGGTCACGACATTTCGAGGGCGAAATCTTCTGAAGGGGGAGGGAATGATGAGGACATCAGAGCTAGCAGCTTGGACGAGGACGGGAACTTAACGGAAGGAGCTAGCTTGGACGAGGACGAGAGCTTAACGAAAGGAGCTCTAGAAGATGTTAAAGACTTGACTCATCAGGCGTCAAGACTCTTGCCGAATGATCATAACATCACAAGATCATTCAAAGCTGCGGGAACGGGATTTGACGTGCACAACACGAAGGCTCCCCGAGCAACCCATAGAGCCGAACCACCACTTACTCGTGCTAGAGATCGAGCGCTTCGTGACACTCAACAAGGCGGTCAATGACATTCTTAGCGGATCCCGGGAGTCCAAGGACGACACTTCACTTTTCGGACGCAATTCGACTTGGAACTTGCTTACACTCGAAGAAGACATCTCCTAGAGCCCAAGTGAAGCCCATGGGATTTAGTCCAGCAAAGATCTCGGACCACATGAAGCTCCAACAGCTATATTTTTGTTACTTGGTCCAAATTAAATCTATAGCTTGCATGTGAACTAGCATTTAATGCTTTGACTACTTAAAACTCTTTCCAAGTTGTAATCTTGAACACACTTGATCTTTTGCAATTGAATTTGTTTTGTGAGACTTCTCTCTCTCAAAGAACTTGGCTGGTTTCTCCGCCCTCCCCGTGTCCGCTGCCCGTGTCATCGTCCGGTGTGTCCGACGGTTCCCCGTCGAGCTCGGTTAGTCCGGCTCTTTCGCCTTGGTTTGTCCGAGGTTCTATCCATCATTCCATCTCCTCCATAATCTGATTCTAATCCAAATTCGAGAGCCACTTAGTGAGCCGGTGATTGGGTTAGAATTCCACTCGACTATCCATCGTTTCGTTCGTATTTGAACCGCAAATTCGAGCGCCACTTCATGAGCCTGTGATTGCGTGTTCAACATCATTTCTATCTATCTTTCGCTACCGTGCGTACATCAGATGGGTAGGATTAAACCTTGATAGTGAGATTAGAATTGGGAGAGTTAATCACTACCTTAGAGCTTGAATTCCCTAGATTGGATAGATAAACCACTAAGTTTACATCTTTTGAAAGATCCTTACATGTAAAGTATTCCCCAAGCCTGCAGTGTTTGTCATTGATTGTTTACAACCGTTTTCGTTATTTTCTTTGTTTATTACACTCCTATTATTTTCTTTGGATCTTGACTTGGATTTGGATTTGAATTCTTTGTCTACTTTTGTCCTTGTGTTCGACCCTAGCGACTACATACGATCCGTACACTTGCGGTATTTGTTGAGTCTAGGATATTATTACTTGATCGAAACTTATTCACCTAGATTTACGACATCAAGTTTTTGGCGCCGTTGCCGGGGACAATTTAGGCAATAAGATTAGATCCTATCTAGTCTGGATGTTTTTTTGTTTTTCTTTTTTTAAGTGATTTCTCACGTTTGCCCAGTACAACACGCCTAATGGTGTCGAGGACAGGAAGACAAATGGAGAACAACCGAGATCTTGCTTTACCTGATGGTGTCGAGGACAATGCTGACTGAACCTTTGCCCAGTACAACACGCCTAAGCACACTGAGATTTTGGCTGGTATTCGACTACCGACCATCGACATGTCTAGTTTCGAGCTGACCCGTCTACTATTCAGATGTTGGGCATAATGGTTTCTGGGGTAGGCCGAACGAAGACCCAAACGCACATAACAGGGTGACAGAGAATACACTCCGCTTGATTGCTTTCCCCTGGATTCTCTTGGATTGCTTTGGAATGGAGTTACGATCTGACACCTGATTCCATCCACACCTGGGAACAGCTGGAAGTGCAGTTTATGTAAAACATTTTCCTAGCTCACCGCACTCAAGCAGCTCTTTCTGGCATTCATTCATTCAAGCAAGACCATGGGGAAAACCTTTATAATGTTTGGAAGAGGTACAAAGGATATCAAAAGTCTTGCCCTCATCACGGGCTTGACAAGAACTACCTGATCAACACCTTCTTCCGAGGACTCAGAATAGATACCAAGACTTTGATCCGAGCTTCTTGTGGTGGGAGCATCCAGAACAAGTCATTCGCCGAGCTAGAAGAGCATATTGAGATGATGGCCCAAGAAGAAGACGCTCCGAGCGAGTACTCTAGAGATCAGTCAAGGGAATGCAATGATCAGACCATGCAGATGGTTCTTGAACAATTGGTTGTCCTCAATGCTAAGCTCGAAGATTCTAACCGACCCTCTAGGACCAAGCATTCGAAGCCAACACAAGAGGAGCTCGGTATGTACGCATTGGATGAGAGAGTCGAAGGTGTTAACTATGTGGTCAATAACCCCTACTCGAACACGTACAATCCGGGGAAGAAGAATCATCCCAATCTCTCCTACAAGTCAAACAATGTGGAGAATCCCGTGTCGGACAACTACAGAGCATCCAACAACTCGAACCATAGGATTCCTCCCAGATTTGCTTTTCAATCCAGGGGTCCTAATCAGACATCCAACTACAGAGCTCCGGAACAATCCTACAACAATGTTGCATCTCCAGTTAATCCCGAATCTAATCCTGATACGTACGGTCTCCTTATACAGTTTTTGTAGAGTCAAGAGAAGACGAATCAGGAATTTCGAGCTCAGTTCGCAAGCATCGAGGCTCACTTCAAGCTCATAGATAACCAAATTGCTCAGCTAGCATCATCCTCTCAAAGACCGTCTGGATCTCTACCAGGTAAATCTGAGACTAACCCTCGTGAACATGTAAATGCAATTACTTTGAGAAGTGGTAAGCAGGTAGATGCTGAAGACCGACCAATGGTTGAGCAAGGCAAAAGCTCAAAGACTGCAGCTGTAGACATCCCTGGTGATGAACCTGAACCGGCTTACGTGCCTCCTCCTCCTAGACCACCACCGGTACCATTTCCATCTCGCCTGAGGAAGCACAATGAAGACAGTCAATTCGCGAAGTTTGTTGAGATGCTGAAGAAACTCGAGGTAACCATGCCATTCACCGATGCTACTTTGCAGATTCCCTCGTATACGAAGTATCTGAAGGACATACTGACCAAGAAGAGGGCCGTTGAGAAAGAAACCGTTGCTCTTACTATCGAATGCAATGCTCTGATCCAACACAAGCTTCTACTTAAGCGGTCCGATCCAGGTAGCTTCTCAATCCCTTGTAAATTGGGTAATGTTTCCATCGATCGTGCACTTTGTGATTTAGGAGCCGGCGTCAATCTTCTTCCATTATCGATCTTCAAGAAGCTGAACGTGGGTGAGCTAAAACCCACTAGAATGCCTCTTCAACTTGCTGATCGTTCCGTTAAATACCATGCTGGGATACTTGAGGATGTGCCACTAAAAGTTGGAAACTTCTATATCCCGGTTGACTTCGTGGTTCTCGACATGGACGAAGACTCTAAGGTACCTATTATTCTTGGTCGTCCATTCCTTAACACTGTTGATGCTGTTATCCATGTTAGAGCAGGTAAGCTAACCATGAAAATCGGAGATGAGATGGTGGAATTCACCTTGGACAAAAACCTTAAACAACCGTCATCAACAAGACCTGCATGTTTCATCGACGTCCTAGGACCATTGGCAGAAAAGACTCTAGAGCACAGAAACAATTTTGTTGATCCATCAGACGCAGTTGACCCGATCGTGTTATCCCCACCACACGATCATGTCTCATCTACTACCCAAAACCAAAAGATACATGCAGTTGACCCGATTGTGTCATCCCCGCCACACGATCGTGTCCCATCCTTGATCCAGAAACGAAAGATACACCAAGTTCACCCGATCGTGTCTACTGCACAACACGATCATGTCCCAGCATTGATCCTGAGCTCAAAGTTACAGATGACTCACCCGATCGGGTCCCCCATTTCCACATGATCGTGTCACGACCATAATCAGCCACATGAATCGTTTATTGGTTGTAATGCTCTAGGATGTTCCGTGATATGACATTTTGGCATGTTTGTTATATTTCGGTATCCTTGAATCATTATCGAATGATTCTAAACACCCTGGTCAGTTATCATTGTGGGAACAATGATGAATTAAGACTAGCATGAGGTGTGATCGATGCATTGGATGCATATCACAATCATGGGTACTCGTTGTGAACGAGTGACTGGTTGACCCGCATGAGATTGTCACATGGACAGAGTCATGACTTGAATCTCATACAGCGGTTCGTTCTTGGATCCTCAGACCTGAGATGTCTAGAGTATCTGATATGAGGAGTGACGTGTCTTGACTGCGTCAAACGTCGTCTTTAACCGGATGATTATAACGGCGTTGATCAGATACGTTCACGAATCATATGGAGATAATAGACATGCAATATGGGACTTGTCACCTCCTTAATAGGAGAGATATCGCTGGGCCCTCTCGTGGAAATCGGACTATGAAAACGCGTGGCCACGCTATAGATGAAGTTCCATCTATTTTTTTAGTCGATTTGCCAAGACGAGAAAGCAGTTGAACTTGAAGGGTGGCTCAAACCATGCCCTTGTTCAACATATGATATCGTGAGACAAAGGATCAGAACTCGAGCTATTACTGCCTTGGTTAGATCACCTCTAACTCAATTCAACGTGGGTAGTCATGGCGTCTTGCTAGAGGCTAACCATGACTTGTAGATCGGGAATGGTTCTCGAGGCTGCTGCCACTGCGAATGGGCCTACAGGGTCACACACCATTAGGGATGGACTTATATGTGAAGTTTCGGAAAGGAAGACTTGGATTTGGCCGAAAAAATCGTTTTCGGATCAAATCAGAGTGTCAGGACGTTTTTCAGCCTTCTGACTCGGACCGAGTCAGTATTTGACTCGGACCGAGTCAGTTCCATGCGAGTCGAAGCCCAGAAAGTGTTTTGGGCTTGGCTGATGTTTTGACTTGAACCGAGTCAAAATTTTGACTCGGACATAGTCAATACTCAATGGGTATACTAAATGGGCCGAGTCAAGAGTTGACAATGGGTTTGGGTTGATTCGTTCTGGCTCGACCGAGTCAGAGTTCTGACTCGGACCGAGTCAATACTCGGAAAAAGTCTCTTTTCACAAGGATTAGGGTTTCTAACTTATAAGGAGGTGTTGGACGCCGTCCTAAGTAGAAGAAAGATTTACAGAACCCTAAGACAGATCTAGAACACAAGAAAATCGTTCCTTTTTGAGGTTCTAGTTCTAGGGATTCGATCCCAAGTCTTGAAAACCCTATTCACTTCACAGATCCTAGCAGATCAGTTCCAAAAGCGTTTGGAATCCTTCCCGTCGGTGTGGATACGTGTAGAGGAGCTGTACTTTCAGCTTTTGGTGATTAAAACAGGCCCTGGATCGATTGCTACTTTCAGATCTTCAGGAAAGAGGTAAGTATTCGATTCCTACGGTGATATACATGATTAAACGGGGTTTTACGGATGATTTTGGTTGCGTGTGACGTTTGACTAGGTTTAGATTATTCTTCCGCTGCATGAAACCTAGTAAACCAAACCCTAGATCGATATGATCGCATGCTAGGAATCCGTAGCGAAACCCAACATCGTTTTCACCTCACATGGGCATTCACGACCCCTCTCACTCAGTTAAACAGGTGACTACCCTATCAGACCATTATGCTCCTATACTTCATGATCCAGGTTGGCGAAAGATCGATAATCTTCGCCTCTTAGACCCGTATGGTAGTTGAAAAGGTTCGGTCAAGCTAACGACCTTAAACAATCGCTCTCTGGAGGCAACCCGAGTTTGTAGGTTAGTTTTTTTTTCTTTCTTTTTTCTTTTTGCATCGGATATTAGTTTGTATCTCTTATCACCAGATTGAGTTCTAATGAGGAGCTATTAAGGAGACAAGGAAGCTAGCTATACGGTAGACATAGGCAGAATTAAATGCGAGTAAACGAACATCGCGAGTTAAGTATTCTTTTCCCTTTTTGATTTGCTTCTCTTTTGATTCATGTTATTGGTTGCCTCTACTAGACGAGAATTGACACCAAGGACGGTGTCCATTTCAAGTGTGGGAGAGGATTCGTCTAACGCCAAACCATATCCATATAGAGTAGTGTTGCATGCATTTTTCCCTTTTATTTTCACTTTTTAGTTGCATGTGCATATAGGATGCATTATGATTATATAGTTTGTTGATTAGGATTGTGCATTCTCATATAGTGTTTAGGACATATAAGATCACGTGCATAAAACCGTTTTGAACATTGATATGATGATCTATGGCATGAGAGAGTAGAAACATCCTGAAAACATTGTGATCCGTTGACCGTGGTTAAATTTTGTTGAGTTGATTGTTTGACCTTTAGAATTGTCTAGAATGACTTGTGGGGTAGAAATCGTTGGTTGGAACCCATGGGACCGATGTTGTCTAGCCAAGTAGAAAAGTTTCTATAAGAATATTTCCCATGTTTGCTGAAATCGGTAAAGTCTGTTATCAAATGCATTCTTATTTCTTCATGTACAGAAAAAGATAATGAGCATCTCGACACTCCGCTGTCATTATCTCGTCAACGAAAATCGTCCGAGGACATGAGTGCATCGATTTGATGGTTCGAGTCTAAGTTGTGGGTCGGGTTATCCAATGAACAAAATCGAAAAAAAATTGATTAGGAACCCTTCAACTTCAACGTCCTAGGAACCCGAGATGCTAGAAAAAGAAAAAAAAAAAGACAAAGTCTAGTTAGATGAGAAAAAAAAAGAGAAAAAGATAAAAAGAATGAATGCCGAAAGCGTAGACTAGATACGATTAGGTAGAATGGTGTAATAGGTTCGAGAAACATGCTTGGTAGATGATTGAGGTTCTTGGATTGTTCTAAGTAGCGGTGTAGATCCCATGGCTAGGAAAGATTATCTTTTAGAGAGAGAGAGATCATACTAGACAGACTTGATCATTGTTCACTGGGATCTAGGTCGGATTGAGGTTTCGCTCTCGATTATCATTTTAAGTTATGTCATTGTCTCACCCTCATTTCAGACCAATTTTTCACAGAGTATTTGCTCGAGGACAAGAAAGGTTTAAGTCTGGGGGAGTTTGATAACATGTATTTCGGGTGATGTTTTGATATAGGATGCCTAGCGTATTTCACTCGGTTTTCCATATTTGTAGGCATTCTAGGACACATTTGGCTTCGATATTGCATGGTTGTGTTCTTTGGTGTTTAAACAGGTTTTCACGCATAAAAAGAGCAAAAGGAGTGGAAAACATGGGCTACAGAACATCACGGACGAAACGGGAACATTTGGAGTATCTTCAGAGAAAACGTGAAGCTCAGAAAACGTCAGATTTTGCAAGTCCAATAACTTTCACTCTACAAGTCCAAATCATGCATTCTCTACATCATTGGAAAGCTCTCTTCGATATCTACGCGTAGACACACCAAGACCACCTAAATCCGATGTCGGAATAGGAAGTTATGAGCAAATTCGTGAAACCCGTCAAAACTGCAATGTGACACGATCGTGTCACTTGTATAGACACGATCGGGTCACTTAAAATCCGGAAATTTTTCAAATTTTCCCAAAAGAAAGAGGAGTTAATTAGGGTTAGCCTCCAAGATCGAATTCATTCATACTTTTGAGAAAAAACACACCCTAGAGCACACAAAACGAGGGAGATTATCAAGAGGCAAGAGATCGGAGTAGAAGACGGAGATTTCGAAGCTGGAAAATCGACTAAGCATTCTTCCTTTCTTCTATTTTACGATGTTTTGTTGTATTGATATGAACCCCGACGTCTGGATGTTTAGCGTGTAGTTCCATAGCTGTGGGTTAGGGATTTGCTATGTAGGGATCTTTGGTTTTTAATTCCAGACTTTTTGGATTTGTCTATTCTATTCAGTTTATTGAATTGTTCTTAATGCGTTCAATCTTGTTAACCGCATGATTGAATGAACTTAGGGTTTTAATTCACATAGACAAATGAGATTATAACCTGGAAATAATTCAATAAATAGAACAGGTATCGCATCGGGAGATGGGTATTTGCCTAGGAATTATGATAGCGTTCGTTCATGCATCCAGAGTTTTAGACTATTGAATCCGGAGATTGGTACGATTAAACCTGGATAGTGAGATTAGAATTGGGAGAGTTAATCTCTACCTTAGAGCTAGAATTCCGTGGATTGGATAGATAAACCACTAAGTTTACATCTTTTGAAAGATCCTTACATGTAAAGCAATCCCGAAGCCTGCAATGTTTGTTTACTACACTCCTATTATTTTCTTTGGATCTTGACTTGGATTTGGATTTGAATTCTTTGTCTACTTTTGTCCCTGTGTTCGACCCTAGCGACTACATACGATCCGTACACTTGCGGTATTTGTTGAGTCTAGGATATTATTACTTGATCGAAACTTATTCACCTAGATTTATGACATCAGTTACTCCAGTTTCTTCCAAATACCTATCCATCCGAGTGACCAAGAGAAAACAACATTCACATGCCCTTACGCCACATTTGTATAGACGCATGCCATTTGGATTATGCAATGCACCCGCAACTTTTCAAAGATGCATGATGGCTATTTTCTCCGACGTCATTGAAGATATTATGGAGGTGTTCATGGTTGACTTCTCCGTCCATGGACCCTCCTTTGATGCGTGTTTAACCAATCTTCATCGAGTGTTAGATAGGTGTCTTAAGGCAAATTTAGTTTTGAATTGGGAGAAATCCCACTTCATGGTGCGAGAGGGCATTGTACTTGGTCATCGAATTTCGGACAAGGGGATAGAAGTGGATAGAGCGAAGGTGGATGTAATTGAGAAGCTACCGCCACCAACCAACGTTAAAGGGATCCGAAGTTTCTTAGGTCACGTCGGATTTTATAGGAGATTCATCAAAGACTTTTCGAAGATAGCGAGATGATACGTGTATACCGAGTCTAGAATTTATACCCGATTCACAACTCACCGCAAGGATACGGATCGTCGTAACACGGGGTCAAACGCAAGGACCAGTAGCTAAATCTAAATCCTAATCGAAACTAAATCGAAAGCAAGCAAGTGGAAGTAAGGTGATGGAAGTGTTATGGACTAAAAAAAAAGTAAAATAGCAAAGCAAATAAAACGTGTAACTAGCAAGCAACGATGACCGTGGATGTCGGGACCGTATTCGCGTGTATGGGTATATGGTAAGCATACGAAAATCACGATATTGAATTTGTATTCGGGAATCATCAAGCAACAAAGATAGAGAAATCATCTCCCGGCATATAACTCACTATCTAAAGTTCTCTAAATCCATATCCCTATGTGATTTATCAAACTAGATGCATGAAGAACGCTATCATCAACCCTAGATCGATCAAACCATATTCCTATGTGAATAATACAATCTATTATATCGATTTTCATCCGAAACTAAACTCATATTCTTATGTAGTTCAGAATCTAAAACAATTGATCAAGGGGTCAGCAAACACTAATTGACATGAAGCGCAAATCGATAAAACCGAAACAAATCCAAATCGCAACCAAGTTAGGGTTCAAACATACCCAAAACACAAACGAATCCCTAACCCACAGCCGTGGATCTACTCACGGTTCATGGAAAACCACAGAATAAAACCGGAAACAGAAACTAAAGAGGGAGAAGAAAGACTCATGTCAACAGCAATGTAATCTTCACGTTCCAACTCTCATTCTTCCCGAAATCCCGTAAACTCCTACTTCTCTCACCAAAGCTCTCCAAAGTCTGAATACTGCTCTTGGACGTCTGTAGACTTCTTAAATATACCCTCGACGGCGCTCCCGAAGTCCTATTCCCGTTCAAACTCTGAAAAATCGAATCTGGGGTTTTTCTGGGTTTTGACTCGACCGAGTCAAAATGGGCTTCATACAATTTCGGCCCAGCCCAGTCTTCTGATTCAACCCTTCTGACTCGGGCATGTTGACTCGGGCGTTTTGACTCGGGCGTTTTGACTCAGACATTTTGACTCGGTCTCTTCGTAACAGGCTTGAATTGGGCCATTTTCAGCATGTTGACTCGGCCCACTTTCCATGGTTGACTCTGGACGAGTCAAGACGGGGAGTTTTGATGCATTTCATCCTTTTAGCTGCATATTGCTCCCGTTTTGGTCCAAATATCATCCAAGACCTGCAATCCTATAAAAACACAACCAAACCGAGTTTCGTGGTCTAACACGCTTATAATGCCTACAAATATATGTGATCCTCGTATAAATCCTATAAAAACGTCCTGGAAATATATAGAGAAATAGGAGTTATCAAATCCCCCTAGACTTAAACCTTTGCTCGTCCTCGAGTAAAGAACGAAGGAATAAAATCTACAAAACGGGAAATGACGAACATCAAATGGCATCATCATGAAACTCAAAAGAGAAACCTCCATCCAATACTAGCTTCCCGTGAATCGTACCCAAACCGGTCTACTATGATAGACTAATCTACCTAGTCATGGGATTTTTGTTGCCACCTAGAACCCCTTAGAATCTCTACAACTCACCAACCATATTTCTGAACCCATCCTTATCTCAGCTTAGCCTCTTCGACCTTAGTTCTACTTCATACCTAGATTTTTACCTGTAGAATTTTTCTATCAAACGCTAGAATCTCGGGTTTCTAGGACGTTGAAGTTGAAGGACATCGTTTTTCTTTTTTTTTCTCTTTTTTTTTCTTTTTTTTTTCTTTTTTTTCATTTGAATGCGATGTCCGACTCACAACTTAGACCCGAACCATCAATCGATGCACTCATATCATCGAACGATTTTCGTTGACGAGATTCTGACAGCGGAGTGTCGAGATGCTTTATTTTCCCGAGATATTCGTTGAACTAGACTTCATCAACCTGCAAGACTCGGAAAAGGTTCTAAACGAAATATATAGCTTGGATATAGTCGTTTCAACTCCATAGGTTCCAAATAACAACCCCATCCCACAAACTATATATAGAAAGTCTGAAGAACTACCAATTCGACACGGTTCAACCACGTTCTACAAAGTTGCTAGATCATCAAGATGTTCCCACTCTATCATCCCACGAATCTTCCAAATGATGTTCAACACGGGTTTTCAACATATGCACGTAAACCTATATGAACCTAAATCTATATGAAAAATGCAATCATGCAATCCTAACAAAAACCCACTATATGAAAAATATATAAAAAACGTGTAAATGCTACTAATGCAAAGTGATATGCAAAAAGTGAAAAATTTTCCTAAGTCTATATGCCAAGATAAAATGCACCTAAACTAAATGCAATCCTAAGTAGATAGGCCTGAATGTGTGAAGGATCTATCCACCCTCAGACTTGAACCATACACCATCCATGGTGTAGACTCTCACCCGGAAAAGTAGAATCGAAGACAACATATGAAAAGACCCAATAAGAGGGATATATAAACTTAGGTCTGCGAAATTCGTTCGCTCGCAACGAAGTTAACTCAAGTCAAACGCAAGATCTCTCAGACACTCTATGAACCGGAATCTATCCAATTGTCGTCTCTCGGAAACTGATACTCATCTCTCGTATGTCGGTGTGAACGCTCGTAACACAACAAACGTTATCCGAACAAAAGCATAATAATAGCAATGGATTCCGATACGCCAACAAAAGATCAACATACAATCATGGTCTCTACTACCTATGCTACAAAGAAAAATAAAAAGGAAAAAAAGTTACCTAGTGCTCAGGTTGCCTCCCGAAAAGCGTTTGTTTAAAGTCATTAGCTCGACCTATCTTGCTCAAATGATGGGAGAGTCTGAGAGACGAAGATAATCGATCTTTCGCTACCCTGGATGTTGAGCATTAAGCGCATATTTTGTACCTCGTAGATGCTTGAGCCGTCTATCCTCCTTGGGTTTCCAAACTTGTGAAGGAGGTGATTCATGTGGACTTCTGAGCGATGATTTTGCTCGTTTCGATCCTCTCTTGCTTATTACCTCTACTCGACAACCTGTAATGAAAGGTTCAAACACGGATATAGAATTATGGACAGGATACGTACCTCTCTCCAATGTTGGTCCTGTGTTCCTATCTGTGTGTATGTGTTCCTTTCTCCCAAGCCCTTGAGGTAAGGGCTTCATCTCCACCTTCGAGGCTTTCTCTAAACTCTAATCCGCTTTATTCAGCGTCCCTGTGCTAAATGGTGACTCTTTAGGCTCTAGAACATCGATGGCGATCGTCATAGAAGGTTCAGAGATGTTTCAGGCTGGCTCGGTTTCAACAGTAAGAAGTGGATCAACTTTGCTCAGAGAACTAACTCGGTTCGAGTCAGAATACAAGGAGGCCGAGTCAACACGGGTGCATACCGAGTCAAAAGCTAAAAGAGCTTCTAAAACCTCCAGAGAGTTGACTCGGTCCGAGTCAATACTTGACTTGGTCGAGTCTGAACGCAGAAGCTCGAATTTTTCCTTAGTTCCGTCCTCTAATGCCTGTGTAAGCTCTCGAATATCCTCCCAATTGTTGTATATACTCTCATTCGATGCCAGGAGGGATATTTCAAGTGGATCAACGTCAACTGATCGAAGACTTCCTGAGTCAAAATCTCGTGCACATCGACGTAGCATGCTAAGTCGGTGGTGGATGACTATTTCATGTTGTGATCCAAGGTGAACTCAACAGTTTAATCACCTATCTTCATCGTAAGACGACCAGCACGAACATGAACCACTGCGTCGGCCGTATTTAAGAACGGTCGACCTAATATAATCGGTATCTTCGAGTCCTCGTCCATGTCTAAAACAACAAACTCAACGGGAACATAGTAATCCCCGACTTTCAATGGGACGTCCTCGAGAATACCTGCAGGATACTTGACGGATCTATCCGCAAGCTGTAGTGCTATCCTCGTCGGCTTGAGATCTCCAATGTTGAGCTTCTTATAGATAGACAATGGAAGCAAACTCACACTAGCACCAAGATAAGAGTTTGTCTAGGTTTTACAGGATAATCACATGCATTCATAGACATTCTAGGCGTGTTAGGACACAAAAACCCGGTTGTGCGTTAGTTTTGCAGATTACAGGTTTCGAAGATGATTGGACTCGAAAAGGAGAAATTTGGAGCGTTAAAGAAGAAGTCCGGATGAGGTACTCATGTTGCGACATCAATAACTTTCTCTACAGAAGTCCAAATCATGCGAAACTTGTACCATTGGAAAGAGCACTTCAAGAGCTTCGCGTAGACACCACAATCGCGTAACTTCGACACCGGAGCAGAAAGATATGAGTGAAATCGTGAAGACCAGAAAACTGCCAGTGCAGGGCCGGATCCAACTGGATCCGGTCCGAATCAAGACAGCTGAGCTCGAGCCCAGGAATCTGGATCCAGTCCGGATCCACCTGAAATCGGTCCGGATCCAGTCTAAAATCCTGTTTCACGATTTTCAGCATTCTATCGGGAATAAGACTCACTACAAAAAAATCATCGAATTCCAACGGATTTTCCAACGGATTTGTCCGAGATTTTCAACGGTTTTCAACGGCGTTTCAACGACGATTTCCGTTAAAATTCCGTTGAAAATTTCCAACGGGTATCCGTTGGAAACACCCGTTGGAAATTTTTAACGGAATTTTCAACGTATTCAATTGAAAAATTGGGTTGGAAATTTCCAACGGTATTTCCAACGGAGATCCGTTGAAAATTGTCAACGGATTAACGTTGGAAAAATCGGTTGCAAATTTTTAACGGAGTTCCAACGGATGTTTGTTAGAAACAATTCCAACGGAATTTCCAACGGATGCCGGTTGGAAATGTTTTTGGAAATTTTTTTAAAAAATTCCAACGGAATTCCAACGGATGCCGGTTGGAATTTTTTTTGGAAATTTTTTTAAAAAATATTCCAACCGAATTCCAACGGATGCCGGTTGGAAATTTTTTTGAAAATTTTAAAAAAAATTCCAACGGAATTCCAACGGAAATCGGTTGAAAATTTGGATTTTAATTGAAATATATATATATA
>NW_010964379.1:165035-168177 GCF_000463585.1 Tarenaya hassleriana | reverse complement strand
ATATATATATATATATATATATATGAATTTGAATATGTATATATGTAAATATGTATAAATATTTATATATGTATATATATTAATGTTATATGATATCAGAAGTTTAACTTGGAGGAGTTGGAAGAGTTCTAATTGGAACTATCAAGTTAAGGAAGATTGAGCTGGAGCAGTGGAAGGATGGGTGACCTACTGGGAAGTGAGTTTCGAGATCGTGGTTTGGTCGGGTCGGGTCGGGTCGGGTCGGGTCGGTGTCAGTGTCGGGGTCGGTGTCGGTGTCGGGGTCGGGTCGGGTATATGTTTCGAATTTTTCGTTGGAAAATTCCAACGGAATGCTGTTGAAAATTCCGTTGGAAAATTCCAACGGATATCGGTTGGAAATTCCGTTGGAAAATTCCAACGGATTACGGTTGGAAATTCCGTTGGAATTTTCCAACCAAAATTGCGGTTGGAAATCCGTTGGAAAATTCCAACGGATGCTTGTTGGAAATCCGTTGGAAAATTCCAACGGAAAAATTCGTTGAAATTCCGTTGAAAATTCCAACGGTTTTCCAACAGACACCGATTTCTAACGACGAAATTCCAACGGATAAATCCGTTGAAAATCCGTTGGAAACGTTAATTTCCAACGGAAATTTGGCCATTTCCAACGGATTTACCCGTTGGAAATGACCATTTTTTTTTGTAGTGATTGGGTTTTCGGTTCACTTAATCCTCTAGAGTTCGGAGTCTGCTTTTAGTTACACAATTAGTTGCGTCCCCTCCTCTTCACTAGTGGAATCAATCCAAGTCCTCGAAGTGACTTTCCACTTCTTCTATTCTTTCCACTTTGACAGCGAAGATTTCATCTCTCTCATTTTCACCCCTAAGTTTTTTTTTGGGTAAAAATGTGAAGTATATTAATATATAAACTGTTTACAAATCGGTATTAACTGAAAGCGGATCAACTAGACAAAATAGAAGAACCCATGGAAAATGGTAACCAAAGCCTTGTAAAGGGATACAATCAAAAGGTGTTGTTGGAGAGACTCTATAGATAATATCAGTCAGTAGCGAGGAATGTTGATTCCGGTGTTGTCGGAGTGATTTTGAATTAATTTACCGCATTACACATCGGAGAGGTTTAAAAGGTTGTTCGAAAACGTCTAGTATTTTGGACCGATTGATATCTATATTTGTTTGTATATGATTTCGAATCTTTCCAAAGAAAATGCAGATCTTAATCTCTAAGGGGCTCAAATTAAAAATATGCAAAAGTTGGGGCAATTTGTTGACAAAAAAAATCATAACTTTCTTTCAGTTGATAACTCCCTTTCGTTAAGAAGTTGAACGCTTGCCTGTTATTGCAAAATCACCCATTTGATTGTTTGTTTTTCGAAAACAGGGCGAGAACTTCTTGGTCGTAACTCACAAGTCCATTATCCGTGCATTGATATGTACGGCACTAGGGCTAGGCCCGGAAAGGTATACACACATATACACATATATATATAATCTAAACGAACATACAAAATTAATATACTTCTCTATCATTGAAATCGTATATTTTTTTTTTAATTTTCATGGAGAGTTTCCAGACATGCGATCTATTACGTCCTCTTCCTTAATCATAATTATCTCTACTATTACTTACGTCTTCGTGTTTTGATTCATCGTTAATTTGTTTATTATTTTGTTTTTTTGCTGCAATCTTTCATTAGGTTTGGAGCCATAGATGCGAACAATGGGAGCATATCGGTGTTTAATTTCAACGTAAATGGAGAAGCCATGCTCCACTCTCTCATATTTCTAGGTCTTTATTGATTCTAGATCTTAGCTTGTTTTCTTTTTCTTTTTCTTTTTCTTTTGTTTCTTTGGTTTTTGCGGATTCACTTGGTTTCGAGTTCTTCTTTTTCTTTGCGATTTGCAGGACTTTAGTGCATCACACGGAGCTTTACTCGGAGAGAAGACCTAGTCTACGATCCAGAGATTGAGCGTACCTTAAAAGACATCTGAAATCAGCAGAGAAGAGAGGCTATGTCGAGGTCAAGTAGTTCACACGACCATGCGGTTCATGATGAGGAGCATCAAGAGGACCAAGAGCACATGAATCTGCTCTATGATCAGCAGACCGAGGGGGAAGCTACCTACATTGCAGAGGAGACTTTGGGTTCTTACATTGCACCGAAGCACATCCAACTCCTATCATGCATCAACCGTCCGCCCATTGACAGTTTCGAGCTACCGCCACGGTGCATCACGGTGTTCAATCAGGCGAGTTTCAGAGGGCGGCCTACAGAGGATCCCATTGCTCACTTGACTCAGTTCAAGATGTTGTGCAGATCAGTTAGGTAGGCATGAGGAATGACCATCGAGGATGTATATTTGGAGGCTTTTCCTTTTTCACTGATGGACCGGGCAAGAGATTGGCTCTACACTCTTGAGCCAAACTCGATTACGACATGGGAGGAGCTAGAGGAGCAATTCATGGCGAAATACTACTCCCCAGAGAAGACCCGAGCTGCACAGAGAGCCATACATAGCTTCACTCAGGAGAGTGATGAGAGTCTATACGACGCATGGGAGAGATTCAAAGGCTATCAATGCCTTTGTCCACACCACGGCATGGATAAGCGACTGTTGCTTTCCACGTTCATCCACGGACTGAGAGACGATACTAGAGCATGGATGGATGCAGCTTGTGGAGGGAGTGCATACGACATTCCTTTTGACACCCTAGAGATGCAGATTGCGAAAGATGGCCAAAGCAAGAGGGATGTCAGGAGACAACATCAGACGCTCTACCGGACGGGTAGATTTGGGCGAGTCCGCTGCTTTAAAGGCAGTCATGTCAGATCTATCGGCAATCAAGCAGCACATGGGACTCAGATCTATCGGCAATCAAGCAGCCTGGAATTTTCTTGGTAGATCAGGCCTGTTGGTTTAGTGCTCTATGATGTACTGTTTATGAGCTTTATTTAGATACATTTGATGTATTGATACTTTCTATGGGTTTTATGAGACTATTTGATTCATTACATGTTTTTGCATACTAGATTTGTTATGAAATCCGTGTATCATTATGAATGATACTAAACTCCCTAGTCTTGTGTCGTTATGGGAATAACGACATAATAAGACTAGTATGATGTGTGATTGATGATCA
>NW_010964379.1:163626-164606 GCF_000463585.1 Tarenaya hassleriana | reverse complement strand
AAACTCTATTCGAGATATGTAGTCATAGTGTCTTGCTAGAGACCGCCTATGACTTGTATATCCGAAATAGAGATTTCGGGTTATACTGCTATATCGAATGAGCCTACAGGGTCACACACGCAGGGAAGGACAAAACGCACGAGAAAAACGACGGAAAAACCAAGACGGAAGAGTCTGGAACGGACGAACCAGAAGTCCAGAACGGACGGTCCGCCGTGCCAGACCCGACGGTCCAGAACGGGCTGTCCATTCCAGAAAGTCTGGAACGGACGGTCCACGTGAGCAGACCGTCCGTTCTACATGCTGGAACGGATGGTCCACGTGCATTTCTGGACCGTCCGTTCCGGGCTCCAGTTTTTCCGAAATTAAACCGAATTAGGGTTAAATCACCTTATATGAAGGAGATTAAAAACCCTAACTCGTAAGAGAAAAGAAGAGCCGACTTTTGGCAGAAAAGAGAGAGTCTTTGGAGATCCAAAAAGGAGTTCTAAGTCTCGAGATTTCTCGGTGCACATATCGAATAGAGATTCGAGTCCTAGCAGACAAGTTCCAACCGTTGGAATCCATCCCGTGGTGTGGATACGTGTAGAGGGCGAGGTATTCTTCCTGCCTTTCGTGATCAGACGTGTTCTTCGATTGATACAGGCCCCAGATCGATTGAGGTAAGCGTTCTAACGTTTCTACGATTCATTAGAAGCATGGTTCTAGGGTTTATTAAATTTTTGTTTTATATCCGCTGCGTAAACCCTAGAATCGATCTCTAAGGAATAGGATTCGCTCTAGAGATCCCAGGAAACCCAACAGTGGTATCAGAGCCTGGTTGACTCTGTTTTGATTTCGTAGAACCCGATCACGCACGTTTTAATATTTGAATTGTTTGAATCCATGTTTGCTTTGATATCTATGCATGTTTGATGATTGAATCTATGGTAGATTGCATGTTTCATGTTGCATAGAATGCAGGAGTTCGAATTTTGGGT
>NW_010964379.1:162961-163511 GCF_000463585.1 Tarenaya hassleriana | reverse complement strand
CGGGTCTGATTGGGGCTGAGAACGCGGGGAAACGTGATCTGATCACGGAGACCTACCCTAGACCGTCCGTTCTGGTAAGTCGGAACGGACGGTCCAAGGGTGACGGACTGAGTGGCTCGGAACGGAAGGTCTGTACTGGACCGTCCGTTCTGTCCATACAGAACGTCCGTTCTACATTGCGGAACGTCCGTTCTGACTTCTGAAGTCGAGACCGAACGTTCTGCCAGCCTGGAACGTCCGTTCTACTTCCAGAACGGACGGTCCGAAGTCCAGATTCCGAAAATTTTCATTTTCAAGGTCCGATTACGCAATCGTTGCATAATCTGATCAACTGTAACTCAAATAGACATGATTCATTCTTATGGATGGTCCATAGTGAATGAATACATGTAACTTAATCAAGATATAGAATATGCTTGATTGAGTGGGAGGTCCGGGATTGGGATTACATAACCGAATGGACGGTCTATTCGGATTATGAACAATCGTTGCACAGAAACCGATTAGATCTAGAAGCTCTATAAGTAAAACACTTGTCAAGGCCTCGATC
>NW_010964379.1:160042-160406 GCF_000463585.1 Tarenaya hassleriana | reverse complement strand
CGGACCAATGAGATGTCCAGCTAGAGGAGGTTATCTGTATTTCGTTACGTTCACTGATGATTTCAGTCGATACGGTTATGTCTATTTGATGAGACATAAGTCTGAAACACTTGAAATGTTCAAGGCTTTCAGAAACGAAGTACAGAACCAGCTTGGCAAGACGATCAAGACACTTCGATCCGATCGTGGTGGCGAGTATATGAGCCGAGAGTTAACTGACTATCTGGTTGATTGTGGTATTGTATCACAATTAACTCCTCCTGGAACGCCACAGTGGAACGGCGTGTCTGAACGGAGGAACCGAACACTGTTAGACATGATTCGGTCAATGATGAGTCAGACAGATCTTCCAAAGTCCTTTTGG
>NW_010964379.1:139983-140574 GCF_000463585.1 Tarenaya hassleriana | reverse complement strand
TCGTTTGTTAGAATTTGGGGTTGCGACGCTTATGTGAAGCGTCAGATGACTGATAAGTTATCCTCCAAATCTGATAAGTGTTTATTTGTAGGCTACCCTAAGGAAACTAAGGGTTACTACTTCTACATTCCGGCAGAGAACAAGGTGTTCATTGCCAGGAATGCGACTTTTATGGAGCGAGAGTTCGTCTCCAAAAGAGTCAGTGGGAGTAGGATCGAACTTGAGGAAGTTCGAGAGCAGCAAGTAGACGCTGAGCCGAGTGTGCAAGTTGAAGAAGTTCAACCTGTTTCACTGCCGGTTGTGACTCAACCTTTGAGAGTGAATCTCGGAGATCAGGCAGGATTCGCCAAGAGCCAACGAGATATGGATTTCTCGTGACTGGGAATGAGGAACTCATGTTATTAGAACATGACGAGCCTACCACATACCCAGAGGCTATGGCGAGTCCGGACTCCGAGAAATGGCGCGAGGCTATGAAGTCCGAGATGCAATCCATGTCAGACAACCAAGTATGGACTCTGGTTGATGCATCTGAAGGGATAAAACCCATCGGATGCAAGTGGATCTTCAAAAAGAAGACCGACATGGATG
>NW_010964379.1:137176-139150 GCF_000463585.1 Tarenaya hassleriana | reverse complement strand
GATACCAGTCAGATCCAGGTGAGTCGCACTGGATCGCCGTCAAGAATATCCTGAAGTACTTGAGAAGGACTAAGGATGTATTCTTGGTATACGGTGGGTCGGAAGACGAGCTCGCTGTAAGAGGTTACACCGATGCTAGTAATTGGACCCATCATGTACGCCATGTTGTGTACTCGTCCGGATGTATCATATGCATTGAGTATGACTAGTAGATATCAGTTTACACTAGGTGAGGCTCACTGGATTGCGGTCAAGAACATCCTTAAGTACTTGAGAAGGACTAAAGGGTTTGTTCTTGGTGTATGGCGGATTGGAAGACAAGCTCACTATAAGGGGATATATCGATGCTAGTTTCCAGACCGACAGAGATGACTTCAGATCGCAGTCAGGTTACGTTTTCTATCTGAACGGTGGGGCTATTAGTTGGGAGAGTTCCAAATAGCCAACCGTTACAGATTCGACTACAGAAGCCGAGTATATAGCAGCATCGGATGCAACTAAGGAAGCTGTTTGGATCAGGAAATTTGTGGGAGACCTGGGAGTTGTTTCTAGCATTGCTGATCCCATTCAGTTGTACTGTGACAACAATGTTGCGATCGCACAAGCTAAGGAACCCCGGTCACACCAGAGATCCAAAAACATACTCAGGCGATTTCACTTGATCAGAGAAATCATCGACAGAGGAGACATGAAGATAAGTAGAGTGTCGACAGATGATAATATTGCTGACCCGCTGACGAATCCTCTCCCTTCGTCAAAGCATGATGGTCAAGTTATGGGTGTGGGGATTAGATGCTTGTAGGATAGATCATAGAGCATAGTGGGAGATTGTTGGTTGTAATGTTCTACGTGTTGGTTTAGTGCTCTATGATGTACTGTTTATGAGCTTTATTTTGATACATTTGATGTATTGATACTTTCTATGGGTTTTATGAGAGTATTTGATTCATTACATGTTCTTACATACTAGATTTGTTATGAAATTCGTGTATCATTATGAATGATACTAAACTCCCTAGTCTTGTGTCGTTATGGGAATAATGACATAATAAGACTAGTATGATGTGTGATTGATGATCATAGCGTTGATCATAGGTATTGGATACAATCACAGTCATAGGTATTCGTTGGAGAACGGAATACTGGATTGACCCGCAATCGTTGGGCCCCTCGTGTGAGCGAGACTGTAGAAATGTGTGGCCGCACTATAGACGAACGTCGTCTATTTCAGACAGTCGAACTCAGTGAACGAGAAAGCGGTCGAATCAGATAAGGTGGCTTGTCCATGCCTTATGTTCGACATATGATATCGTGATACAAGAGGATCATCAACCGGAATCATCTATGGCGTTCGTAAAGATCACGAACAAACTCTATTCGAGATAGGTAGTCATAGTGTCTTGCTAGAGACCACCTATGACTTGTATATCCGAAAGAGAGATTTCGGGTTATACTGCTATATCGAATGAGCCTACAGGGTCACACACGCAGGGAAGGACAAAACGCACGAGCAAACGACGGAAAAACCAAGACGGAAGAGTCTGGAACGGACGGACCAGAAGTCCAGAACGGACGGTCCGCCGTGCTAGACCCGACGGTCCAGAACAGACTGTCCATTCCAGAAAGTCTGGAACGAACGGTCCACATGCATTTCTGGACCGTCCGTTCCGGGCTCCAGTTTTTCCGAAATTAAACCGAATTAGGGTTAAATCACCTTATAAGAAGGAGATTAAAAGCCCTAACTCGTAAGAGAAAAGAAGAGCCGACTTTTGGCAGAAAAGAGAGAGTCTTTGGAGATCCAAAAACGAGTTCTAAGTCTCGAGATTTCTCGGTGCACATATCGAATAGAGATTCGAGTTCTAGCAGACAAGTTCCAACCGTTGGAATCCATCCCGTGGTGTGGATACGTGTAGAGGGCGAGGGATTCTTCCTGCCTTTCGTGATCAGACGTGTTCTTCGATTGATACAGGCCCC
>NW_010964379.1:134760-136847 GCF_000463585.1 Tarenaya hassleriana | reverse complement strand
GCAGAATCAGGGATATGCGCAACAGAATCCAGGATACGGGCAGCAGAATCAGGGTTACCGAGCTCCTCCACCGGCAAAGAATGAAGAAGCAGACATCAAGACTATGCTTACCCAGCTAATGCTCGACCAAAAGACGTTGTTTACTGAGCTGAAAACCGACGTGCAGAGCATTAGAGCTAGGCAAGACACCTTTGAGAGGAGACTTGATGGGATGGACGTACACATGAAGCTCGTAGACACGCAGATAGCACAGCTTGCGTCACAACCTTCTAGACTGCAAGGCACGTTTTCTGGAAAGTCAGAACCAAATCCACGAGAGCACATCAACGCCATTGAGCTAAGGAGCGCAAAGAACTTGTCTGAGACGATCCCTACTACTGCTGTAGAGGAAGGGATGACATCCGAGACACCTAAGGTTCATGCAGAGGAAGCCGAACCGCCTTATGTAGCTCCTCCACCTTATGTACCACCCATTCCTTTCCCTTCTCGGTTGAAGAAGCACGTTGAGGATACACAGTTCTCGAGATTTGCTGATATGCTTCAGAAGCTAGAGGTTACTATACCGTTCTATGAGGCTATGCTGCAGATACCCTCTTATTCGAAGTTTCTGAAAGACATCTTGACCAAGAAGAGGGTAATTGGGAAGGAGACAGTAGCCTTGAGCACAGAGGTGAGCGCTGCGATTCTACAGCATGAGTTGCCACGGAAGAGATCAGATCCTGGTAGTTTTTCGATTCCCTGCAAAATCAGAAACATTGCGATAGACCGTGCGTTGTGCGATTTGGGTGCCAGTGTGAGCTTGCTTCCGTTGTCCATCTATAAGAAGCTCATCATTGGAGATCTTAAACCGACGAGGATGGCACTACAGTTGGCGGATCGATCCGTCAAATATCCTGCAGGTATTCTCGAGGATGTCCCATTGAAAGTCGGGGATTATTATGTTCCCGTTGATTTTGTTGTTTTAGACATGGACGAGGACTCGAAGATACCGATTATACTAGACCGACCGTTCTTAAACACGGCCGATGCGGTGGTTCATGTTCGTGTTGGTCGTCTTACGATGAAGATAGGTGACGAGACTGTGGAGTTCACCTTAGATCACAACATGAAGCAGCCATCCACCACCGATTCAGCATGCTATGTCGATGTGCATGAAATCCTCACTCAAGAAGTCTTCGATCAGTTTCGGGAAGTCGATCCTTTAAAGATATCTCTCCTCACATCAAATGAGAGCATATACATCAATTGGGAAGATATCCGGGAGCTTACGCGAGCATTGGACGAAGGATCGGACGAAATTAGAGTTTTACAGAAGTTGGATCCGGACCACCACCTGGAATCGGACCGGATCCAGTCTCTGAGCAAATCAGACGTTTTTCACATCGACGTATCCGATTCTTCTACGAACGTCTCCGAACCCTCCACGACGACTATAAAGACGTTCTAGAGTCCAGAGAGCCACCACTTCATGCGGGGAAGCTGAATAAAGCTGATTGGAGTTTAGAGAACGCCTCGAAGGTGGAGATGAAGCCCTTACCCGAAGGGCTCAGGTATGTTTTCCTTGGACCTAACTCGACTTATCCGATTATAGTGAATGCTGCGTTGCTAGAACCCCAGGTAGAACAGTTGATTGATTTGCTTAGACGTTATAGGGGTGTTCTTGGATATACTTTGGATGATATTAAGGGACTTAGCCCTTCGTTATGCATGCATCGTATTCATTTAGATGATGAGTCGAAATCCTCTGTTGAGCATCAACGTAGATTGAATCCGACGATGAAAGAGGTAGTTAGGAAAGAGGTGATGAAGCTGTTAGATGCGGGTATTATATACCCTATTTCGGATAGTATGTGGGTGAGTCCTGTGCAGGTTGTACCCAGGAAGGGAGGCATGACTGTGATCCAGAACGAGAAGAACGAGCTTATTCCTACACGGACGGTCACGGGATGGAGGATATGCATCGACTATCGTAAGTTGAACTCCAACACCCGTAAGGATCACTTTCCTTTGCCTTTTATTGATCAGATGTTAGAGAGACTTGCACTCCACTCGTACTTTTGCTTTCTAGACGGTTACTCGAGATTCTT
>NW_010964379.1:133616-134057 GCF_000463585.1 Tarenaya hassleriana | reverse complement strand
GATCACAAACACCACGCCATCTCATACAAAAGCCGAACTCTTGATGATGCGCAGGTAAATTACACTACTACTGAGAAAGAGTTACTTGCTGTGGTGTTTGCTTTTGAGAAGTTTAGGTCGTACTTGGTGGGACGGAAAGTGATCGTATACTCAGACCACGCGGCTTTGAAGTACAGACCACGCGGCTTTGAAGTACTTGCTGACGAAGAAGGATGCCAAACCTCGACTGATTCGATGGATGCTACTCATACAAGAGTTTGACGTCGAGATTCGGGATCGCAAAGGCACGGAGAACACAGTTGCAGACCACCTTTCACGCCTTGCAATACCCGACCCTCTCCCGATCGATGATTCTCTGCGAGAGGAACATGTTATGGCAATCACTACCCGACACGAAGACCCATGGTACGGAGACTACGTGAACTATAGTGCGTCAAAACA
>NW_010964379.1:116573-133595 GCF_000463585.1 Tarenaya hassleriana | reverse complement strand
GAAGTTCCTCCATGACGTACGGGATTATTTTTGGGACGACCCGTTCTTGTTCAAGCGTGGTACCGATGGGATGTTCCGACGATGCATTCCCGGGGAAGAAGTGCAACAGATAATTTTCCATTGCCACTCTTCTGATTATGCAGGTCATTTCACCGCCTAAAAGACCACAGCGAAGATTCTACTGGCCTACGATGTTCAAGGATGTCCATAGATATGTCGCCTCATGTGATTCTTGCCAGCGCACAGGTAACATTTCTAGACGCTACGAGATGCCTCAGAATTTTATTCTAGAAGTGGAACCTTTTGATGTTTGGGGCATAGACTTTATGGGTCCTTTTCCATCGTCTTTAGGGATCTTAGTTGCAGTTGATTACGTGACTAAGTGGGTAGAGATTTTGGCTAGCGTGAGGAATGATGCTAAGACTGTGGTTAGGCTATTTAGACAGATTATTTTTCCACGTTTTGGTGTTCCTCGTGTTGTGATTAGCGATGGTGGCACACATTTTGTCAACCGGATCATCGAGACACTACTGAAGAAATACGGAGTTCATCATCGGATTGCTACTCCATATCATCCTCAGACTAGTGGACAGGTGGAGATCTCTAACCGGGAAATCAAGTCCATTCTGGAGAAGACCGTCGCTAAATCACGCAAGGATTGGTCACAGAAGCTAGACGATGCGGTATGGGCTTACCGAATGGCCTTCAAAACGCCGATTGGTATGACACCGTTCCAATTAGTCTACGGAAAAGCATGTCATCTACCGGTTGAACTCGAGCACAAAACTTATTGGGCAATCAAGGCGCTCAACTATGACATGAAGACCGCTGCAGAGAAACGCGTACTCCAATTACACCATCTTGAGGAGATCAGACTTAACGCGTACGAGAACGCGAAGATCTACAAGGAGAGAACGAAGAAATGGCACGATCGACACATTATTCAGCGCTCATTCCGCTCAGGTGATCTTGTCCTTCTCTTTAACTCTCGTTTGCGATTATTTCCAGGAAAGCTGAAGTCCAAGTGGTCCGGCCCATTCAAGATCCATCGAGTTTTCGACCACGAAGCGGTGGAACTATACGACAGCAAGGGTAGCACGTTCAAGGTAAATGCACAGCGTCTGAAGCTGTATACCCCGGCTGATCCTATAGCCGAGAGAGGCGTTCTTCCTCTCGATTTACCACCATCAGCCTGAGCTCATACACGGTCTAGCTATCGAACATAAAGAAGCGCTTCTCGGGAGGCAACCCGAGGTCTTTGTATAGTTTTAGGAGTTTTGGACTTTTGGACCCTTTTAGTTGCATTAAACATGAGGTTTTTGGGATTTGGGGAGCCTACGTGGTGTTTTCCCCGGTGTGTAGACGTCTAGATCACGAGTTGCAGGTCATTCGGCGAAAATTGGAAACGAAGGTGAAGTTTCACAGACACCGAATCCGGACCGATTCAACCTGGAAACGGACCGGATCCACTTCAGACACGGGCCAGGTAAGTTCATCTGGATCCGGACCGATTCCACCTGGAAACGGACCGGATCCAAATTCGCGAGTCTACTTAAGAGGACCGAACTCAGCTCTCTCTCTCACTTAGGTTTTCTCTCTCGATTCGGCCCTCCCATTCTCACCTCTTCCTCTCTCCGATTCTACATAAACGACGCCCAGGTATGCTTCCCTACCTATTTCATGGCTCAAACATTGTTTTATTATGAGTAATTTTCGGATTTGGGTTGCTAGGGTTCATGAGAGGTTTAGGGAGATTTGATTTTGGAGAGGTTTCCGTGGTTTTGGATAGGTATTATGGGTGGATTATAATGAAAATAGGTTAGATTCACATTGCCCATACATTTGGATGCTCGATTTTGGTCCGATTTTGCAGATTTGTTTCGGAGATTTTCGATCTGAGTTCGCAGAAACTGAACCCGGACCGGATCCAGTTGGATCCGGACCAGATCGAGACGCAGTTCTGGGCGGAGAAGACGAACCTGGATCCGGACCGATTCCACCTAGAAACGGACCGGATCTAGCCTCTGAGCTCTTTGCGCGTTTTTGCGCGTTTTTACCGCGGTCTCGACCGCGTTCACTCTACTTGTCTTTGAGTTTCAGATGGCCACCAGGAAGACCAGGAACCGCCATAACCCGGACTACATCGATCATCTGCCGCTTTTAGAAGAATTCGAGACGGGCCAAAACATGATCACCGAGCTAAGCCCGTACACCCCCAGCGTTCCTGACCCGGACAACACACCACGATTTCTCCTACCAGCACCAGAGATGCAGGAGCGTGCTAGCGGTTTCTATCAAGTCATCCGGAGCACGAAATTCGCAAGCACGGAGATCCGTCAGCTCGGGCTCTACGACTCAGTATACGAGTTATGCGCAGGGATACAATGGGAGACCCTACTACACATGCGGGAAGACACATACCGCCAGCTGACCGCGGAGTTTCTTGGCTCACTCCGACTATTCATACCCCCGACTGGCGAGGCACACCGAGCCTACATGGCTTTCTGGATAGCAGGCCAGCAGTATCGCCTCACGATGGCATAGTTCGCCGACATCCTGGGCGTTCCGCGCGGAGTTACAGCAGCCCTACCCTCCATAAATCCGGATCGGCTGAAGGCATTCTGGAGCGATATCGGGTCCAAGCGCTTCAAGTTCAGCATCCTCAAGTCCACATGGATCCGACATCCGACGGTCAGATACTTCCACATGCTCCTTGCACACGTCGTCTTCGGCAAGACAGAGCCTGGAGGGCTTAACCAAACCGAGCTGCTCTTCATCAGGTACACCTTATCCCCTATCTATGGTGGGGACGATTGGGGCATGGGACAGGTCGACTTAGCATCGCGGGTCGCCCTACACTTGCATCAGACAGCCCGCTCAGATTCAGGCGTCTATGTCCGATGCGGCGGCCTCGTCACCATGATTGCGCGAAGACTCGGCGTGAACGTCGACGTTATGAGCGTTCCCGCCTCAAGGGCACCACAGTTCTCGACTTAGCTGCTCTGCGCAGCAAATTTTTGTTGGAGACCATTCGGGGCAACCATCTCTGGTTGTACTACGACCAGCAGGGCATCAGCCAGCGTTTCACCTAGCCGAACATTCACTTACCACCGATCTCCATTGACGGACTCCGATTCCAGTTCTCTGCGGCACAACAGGCTGGACTCGAGGAGGGCACCTATGATGGCCCACCTGCACACCCATCTCCTCCAGCATTTCACACCACGGAGGTCGGCCCTTCGCATACCCCGCCCCCTCCTTTTCCCCCGACGGATTCAGCTCCATCGCATGCCGCCTCCACACGAGCTCCAGATGATTACGGCTACACCTTCCAGCCTCAGGACGACTTCCAGAGGTTCATATATCAGGCGATGCTTGACACGAGAGGTGCCTTAGACAAAGCCGTCTCAGATATGCGGAGCCATGTCAACTCCGAGATGACGAACATGTACACCAGATGGTGCGGGACTTCTTTCCAACTCGTCGACCAGATGCAGGCACTCAGACTCCAGCATGAGGCCCTATACGCGGAGTTCCATGGATTCCGCAGCCGGCTATTCCCCGACGAGCATCCGCCGGCACCTATGGAGGACAACCGAGACGATGCACCGGCGCACACTTAGTTCCCTGATCAGGTAGGCGTTTCCCCTTATCTAGATGGTGCGGGACTTCTTTCCAACTCGTCGACCAGATGCAGGCACTCAGACTCCAGCATGAGGCCCTATACGCGGAGTTCCATGGATTCCGCAGCCGGCTATTCCCCGACGAGCATCCGCCGGCACCTATGGAGGACAACCGAGACGATGCACCGGCGCACACTTAGTTCCCTGATCAGGTAGGCGTTTCCCCTTATCTGTTTTAGTAGTGATGTAGTAGGCCTTTCTGATGTATTACTGGGACTCGGATTTTGTATACTCTGGATTTCTTCATCTATATGCGAGTCTCTATGTTATTTTTCGGGTAACGTTTGTTTTTCTATGAGCGTTCATACCGATACACGAGAGATGAGTATCATTTTTCGAGAGACGACGATTGGATAGATTCTGGTTCATAGAGTGAGTGAGAGCTGTTGCGTTTGACGTGAGTTAACTTCATTGCGAGCGAACGAATTCCGCAGAGCTAAGTTTCTCTACCCCTCTTAATGGTACTTTTCATATGTCGTTTTCGATTCTACTTCTTCAGGCGAGAGTCTACACCGTGGACGGTGTATGGTTCAAGTGTGGGGGGTGGATAGATCCTTCACACGTTCAGGCCTATCTATTTAGGATTGCATTTAGTTTAAGTGCATTTTATCGTGGCATATAGACTTAGGAAAATTTTTCACTTTTGCATATCACTTTGCATTAGCTGATTTTTCACTTTTGCATATCACTTCACGTTTTCTTTTTCTTTTTTCCATATAGATGATTTTTGCTAGGTTTGCATGATTGCATATGACATATAGATATAGGTTCATATAGGTTCACATGCATACCTCGGACACCCGTTTTGAACATCATTTGGAAGATTTGTGGGATGATAGAGTAGGAATATCTTGATGATCTAGTGACTTTGTCGAGCGTCGTTGAACCGTGTCGAATTGATAGTTCTCCAGACTTTCTATATATAGTTTGTGGGATGAGGTTGTTGTTTGGAACCTACAGAGTTGAAACGACTATATCCAGGTTATATGTTTCGTTTAGAACCTTTTCCGAGTCTTGCAGGTCGATGAAATCTAGTTCAACAAATGCCTTGGGAAAATAAAACATCTCGACACTCCGTTGTCAGAATCTCGTCAACGAAAATCGTTCGAGGACATGAGTGCATCGATCGGTGGTTCAGGTCTAAGTTGTGGGTCGGACGTCGCATAAAAAAAAATGTACAGAAATAAAGAAAAAAAAAGAGAGAAAAGAGAAAAACGACGTCCTTCAACTTCAAAGTCCTAGAAACCCGAGGTGCTAGCGTTCAATAGAGAAATTCTACAAAAAGGTAAAAATCTAGATACGAAGTAGAACTAAGATCGAAAAGGCTAAGTTGAGATAAGGATAGGTTCGGAAATAGGCTTGGTGAGTCACTGAGTTGTAACGATTCTAACGGGTTCTAGGTGGCAATAAAAATCCCATAGCTAGGTAGATTAGTATTTGGTAGGAAGATCATAGTAGACCGGTTTGGGTACGCTTCTCGGGAAACTAGCATTGGATGGATGTTCTGCTTTTGAATTTCGCGATGATGCTATTTGATGTTCGTCATTCCCTATTTTGCAGATTTTATTCATTCGTTCTTTACTCGAGGACGAGCAAAGGTTTAAGTGTGGGGGGATTTGATAACTCCTATTTTTCTCTATATTTTGATAAGAGTTTGTCTAGGTTTTACAGGATAATCACATGCATTCATAGACATTCTAGGCGTGTTAGAACACAAAAACCCGGTTGTGCGTTAGTTTTGCAGATTACAGGTTTCGAAGTTGATTGAACTCGAAAAGGAGCCATTTGGAGCGTTAAAGGAGAAGTCCGGATGAGGTACTCATGTTGCGACATCAATAACTTTCTCTACAGAAGTCCAAATCATGCGAAACTTGTACCATTGGAAAGAGCACTTCAAGAGCTTTGCGTAGACATCAAAATCGCATAAATTCGACACCGGAGCAGAAAGATATGAGCGAAATCGTGAAGACCAGAAAACTGCTAGTGCAGGGCCGGATCCAACTGGATCCGGTCCGAATCAAGACAGCTGAGCTCGAGCCCAGGAATCTGGATCCGGTCCGGATCCACCTGGAATCGGTCCGGATCCAGTCTAAAATCCTGTTTCGCGATTTTCAGCATTCTATCGGGAATAGGACTCTTGGGAGCCGCCCTAGGGTTATAAAAAAGCCCTAGCCACGTCCTAGAACATCAGAGACCCTTAGAGAACACTTAGATACAGATTTTTGGAGAGCTTTTGGTGAGAGAAGAATAGAAGTTCACGGGATTTCGGGAAGAAGAAGGAAGATTCGATCGTGGAGGCTACACATCTGCATGAGACTTTCTTTCCTCTCTTTTATCTATTTCTTTATGAGCTTTTTGTTGTTTTCTATGAACCGTGAGTAGATCCACGGCTATGGGTTAGGGATTCGTATGTGGTTTGGGTATGTTTGAACACTAACTTGGATTTCGACGTTATGCTTGTTTTGGTTTATCGATCTATGCTTTCTTTTCTATTGGTATTTGCTAATCACTTGGCCAATATTCTAAGATTCTGAATTACATAGAGATATCGGTTTAGTTTCGGATCGAGATTGATGAATGAATCGTATTATTCACATAGAGATATGGTTTAATCGATTTAGGGTTGATGATAGCGTTCTTCATGCATCTAGGGTTAACTTGAATAGATCGAGAGATTGACGAGTTATTCTAGGTAGTGAGTTAGTAGACCGAGAGGTGAATTCTCTATTCTTGTTGCTTGATGATTCCCAAATACAAGTACGATGTCGTTATTCTCGCATGCTTAGTAAATACCCATACACGCGAATACGATCCCGATACCCGTAGTCATCCTTGTTTGATAGGTCACTCGTTTTCATTGCTTTCTTATTTCGTTTTCTATAGATTCCATATACTTCCATCATCACTTGCTTGCTTGCTTTGATCTATTTTCGATTTAGATTTGGATTTAGCAACCGGTCCTTATGTTCGACCCGTGTTACGACGATCCGTATCCTTGCGGTGAGTTGTGAATCGGGTTATAGATTTTAGACTCGGTACACACGTATCACACGGTCAATCTCAATGTTTCCGATTTTACAAGGAATCGAAAAACTACCTTGATCAAATCTCTTCCGTGGCAACTCATGCTGTAGAATCGCAGCGCTCACCTTTGTGCTTAAGGCTACTGTCTCCTTCCCAATGACCCTCTTCTTAGTCAAAATATCTCTCAAAAATTTCGCATAAGAGGGGATCTGAAGCATCGCTTCATAGAAAGGCATCGTAACGTCCAACTTTCGAAGCATATCAGCAAATCTAAAAAACTGTGTATCCTTGGCATGCTTCTTCAGTCGAGAGGGGAAAGGAACGGGTGATACCTTAGGTGGAGGAGCGACATATGGTGGCTCGATTTCCTCCGCCTTCACTTGAGGTATCTCGTCAACAATGGCTCTCCCTTTCTCCTCGATGGTGTATCTAGAGATCATCCCTTTTTCTTTGGTCGGAGAGACTGTATCATGCAGGTTTTCTCCACTTATAAGCTGAATAGCATTGACGTGCTCTCGTGGATTCGGCTCGAGCTTTCCCGGGAATGTACCCCGTGGTCTGGAGACATGCGATGCAAGTTGTGCAATCTGAGTATCGACAATCTTCAGATGAGCTTCGACCCCATCTAATCTCCTCTCAAAAGTGTATTGCCTGACTTTTATGCTCTGTATCTCGGTCTTCAGCTCAGTGAATGATGTCTTCTGATCGAGCATTAGCTGGGCAAGCATCATCTTAATGTCTGCTTCATCGTTCTTCACAGGTTGAGGTGCTTGGTAACCGTGATTCTGCTACCTGTATCTTGGATTCTGCTGCACATATCCCAGATTCTGCCCCTGAAAACGTGACTGAGTGAAGTCCGGGGGATTCTGGAAACGCCTTGTTGTTGTGCATTCAATGCTCCGCTCGGGTTTCCGTAGGAGAAACCTGGATGATTTCTAGGCGCGTTCGGGTTGTAGAGATTAGAAGGATTCTGGTATTGATTCCTTCCTATGTAGTTGACGTCCTCAACCGATTCTTCTTCTGATGTGGCCTGATCAACCAAAAACATTCCAGGCTGGACCTTTTGCGGGTTGGACGTATTCTTGAGTCCCATGTGCTGCTTGATTGTTGATAAATCATACATGACTGCCTTCAAAGCTGCGGACTCGCCCAAATCTATCCATCCTGTGGAGCGTCTGCTGCCATCTCCCGACATCCCTCTTGCCTTAGCCATCTTCGCAATCTACATCTATAGGGTGTCAAAGGGAATGTCGTCCACAAGCTGCGTCCGTCCATGCTCTAGTATCATCTCTTAGTCCGTGGATGAACGTGGAAAGCAACAATCGCTTATCCATGCCGTGGTGTGGACAAAGGCGTTGATAACCTTTGAATCTCTCCCATGCATCATATAGACTCTCGTCACTCTCCTGAGTGAAGCTGTGTATAGCTCTTTGTGCAGCTCGGGTCTTCCCTGGGGAGTAGTATTTAGCCATGAACTGCTCTTCTAAATCTTCCCACGTCATGATTGAGTTTGGCTTAAGGGTGTAGAGCCAATATCTCGCCCGGTCCATCTGTGAAAAAGGAAAGGCCTCCAAATATACATCCTCGATGGTCATTCCTCACGGTTTCCTAACTAATCTGCACATCATCTTAAACTGAGTCAAGTGAGCAATGGGATCCTCTGCAGGCCATCCTCTGAAACTCGCCTGACCGAACATCGTGATGCACTGTGGCGGTAACTCGAAACTGTCTATGGGCGGTTGATACGTGTGTACCGAGTCTAAAATATATAACCCGATTCACAACTCACCGCAAGGATACGGATCGTCGTAACACGGGGTCGAACACAAGGACCGGTAGCTAAGTCTAAATCCTAATCGAAACTAAATCAAAGCAAGCAAGTGAAAGTGATGGTGGAAGTATATGGAAAGAATAGAAAATAAGGAAGCAAAGCAATAAAAACGTGTAAACTAGCAAGTAAGGATGACCGTGGGTGTCGGGACCGTATTCGCGTGTATGGGTATATGCTAAGTATGCGAGAATCACGATATTGAATCTGTATTCGGGAATCGTCAAGCAACAAAGATAGAGAAATCACCACCCGACATATAACTCACTATCTAAAGTTCTCTAAATCCATATCTTTATGTGATTTATCAAACTAGATGCATGAAGAACACTATCATCAATCCTAGATCGATCAAACCATATTCCTATGTGAATAATACGATCTATTCTATCGATTTCGATCCGAAACGAAACCCATATTTCTATGTAGCTCAGAATCTGAAATAATTGGCCAAGGGGTCAGCAAACACCAATCGAATAAAGCACAAATCGATAAAACCGAAACAAATCCAAATCACAACCAAGTTAGGGTTCAAACATACCCAAAACACAAACAAATCCCTAACCCACAGCCGTGGATCTACTCACGGTTCATGGAAAACAATAAAAAGTTCTGAGAAAAAGAGATAAAAAAGAGGAGAGGAAGGCTCATGCAGGTGTGTAGTCTCCACGATCGAATATTCCTTCTTCTTCCCAAAATCCCGTGAACTTCTATTCTTCTCTCCCCAAAAGCTCTCCAAATATCTGTATCTAAGTGTTCTCTAAGGGTCTCTCCTGTACTAGGACGTGGCTAGGTGTTTTTTATAACCCTAGGGCGGCTCCCAAGAGTCTTATTCCCATTCAGATGCTGAAAATCGCGAAACAGGATTTTTGACTGGATCCGGACCGATTCCAGGTGGATCCGGACCGGATCCAGATTCTTGGGGTCGAATTCTGCGTCCTTGATCCGGACTGGATCCAGTTGGATCCGGCTCTGCGCTGGCAGTTTTCTGGTTTTCACGAATTCGCTCATAACTTTCTACTCTGGTGTCGCATTTACGCGATTTCGATGTCTACATGAAGCTCTTGAAGTGCTCTTTCCAATGGTATAAGTCTCACACGATTTGGACCTCTGTAGAGAAATTTATTGATATCGCAACATGAGTACCACATCCGGACTTCTCCTTTAATGCTCCAAATAGCTCCTTTTCGAGTCCAATCATCTTCGAAACCTGTAACTCTGCAAAACTAAAGCACAACCGGGTTTTGTGTCCTAACACGCCTAGAATGTCTATGAATGCATGTGATTATCCTATAAAACCTAGACAAACTCTCATCAAAATATAGAGAAGAATAGGAGTTATCAAATCCCCCCAGACTTAAACCTTTGCTCGTCCTCGAGTAAAGAACGAAGGAATAAAATCTGCAAAACAGGGAATGACGAACATCAAATAGCATCATCATGAAACTCAAAAGCGAAACATCCATCCAATGCTAGTTTCCAAAGAATCGTACCCAAACCGGTTTACTATGATCTTTCTACCAAAGACTAATCTACCTAGCCATGGGATTTTTATTGTCACCTAGAACCCGTTAGAATCTCTACAACTCACCAAGCTTATTTCCGAACCTATCCTTATCTCAACTTAGCATTTTCGATCTTAGTTCTACTTCGTACCTGGATTTTTACCTTTCTGTAGAATTTCTCTATTGAACGCTAGCACCTCGGGTTTCTAGGACGTTGAAGTTGAAGGACATCGTTTTTTTTTCTTTTCTTTCTTTTTTTTTTCTTCTATTTTTTTTCTTTCAATGCAATGCCCAACCCACAACTTAGACCCGAACCATCGATCGATGTACTCATGTCCTCGAACGATTTTCGTTGACGAGATTCTGACAGCGGAGTGTCGAGATGCTTTATTTTCCCAAGGTATTCGTTGAACTAGGTTTCATCGACTTGCAAGACTCGGAAAAGGTTCTAAACGAAACATATAACCTGGATATAGTCGTTTCAACTCCGTAGGTTCCAAATAACAACTCCATCCCACAAACTATATATAGAAAGTCTGGAGAACTATCAATTCGACACGGTTCAACCACGTTCTACAAAGTCACTAGATCATCAAGATATTTCTACTCTATCATCCCAAAAATCCTCCAAATGATATTCCAAACGGGTGTCCGAGGTATGCACGTGAACCTATATGAACATATATCTATATGTCATATGCAATCATGCAAACCTAACAAAAATCATCTATATGGAAAAAAAAAACGTGAATGCAACTAATGCAAAGTGATATGCAAAAGTGAAAAACTTTCCTAAGTCTATATGCCATCATAAAATGCACCTAAACTAAATGCAATCCTACGTAGATAGACCTGAATGTATGAAGGATCTATCCACCCCCCCAGATTTGAACCATACACCGTCCACGGTGTAGACTCTCGCCCGGAAAAGTAGAATCGAAAGCAACGTGTGGAAAGAACCAATAAGAGGGATAGAGAAGGCTTAGCTCTGCGAAATTCGTTTGCTCGCAATGAAGTTAACTCACGTCAAACGCAAGAGCTCTCACAAACTCTATAAACCGGAACCTATCAATGTTGTCTCTTGGAAGCCGATGCTCATCTCTCGTGTGCCGGTGTAAACGCTCATAGAACAACAAACGTTATCCGAACAAAAGCATAATAATAGCAATGTATTCCGAAAGATCCAAAATACAATCATGGTATCTACCACCTACGCTACAAAGAAAAAGAAAAAGAAAAGTTACCTAATGCTCGGGTTGCCTCCCGAGAAGCGCTTGTTTAACGTCATTAGCTCGACCTATCTTGTCAAATGATGGAAGGGTCTGAGAGTGATGAATCTTGAGGTCGGGGTGGTGGTCTATGCGGGTGTCTCACATACTCTGATTTCTCCTCACGTGTCATCCATGCTTGATCATCTGGAATGGAAGAGTGAAAAACAAGTATGGAATTATCAAAAAAATGCTTACTTGTTTCCACTGGCCAGAGGATGACGTCTAGATGCTTCCTATCATCTGAGAAACAGACATCGTCTGAGTCACATGTGATGCGGTCCGAGTCATGTTTCGAAAAGAAATCACTCGGGCTTGCTTTGGTCCGATCAATCTCAAGTATATGGGAGATAGACTCATATTCTGTTTCTCCTTCATTTAGCAATCGAGTAATCTCCCAAATCGCCTCCCAATTGTTGTAGATGTTCTCATCACCTGTAATCATAGTATGGGGGAGAGCAAACTAGTGTACATGGTTAGAAAACAAAACTATACATAGGACTCGACTCAAATATACATACAAAAAAACTCAAAAAAGACACGACTCAATATATACACAAGCAAGATCTAGAATTGATAAAGACCTACAAATAGGCTAACCAGTCCCCGGCAACGGCGCCAAAAACTTGATACGTGTGTACCGAGTCTAAAATATATAACCCGATTCACAACTCACCGCAAGGATACGGATCGTCGTAACACGGGGTCGAATACGAGGACCGGTAGCTAAGTCTAAATCCTAATCGAAACTAAATCGAAGCAAGCAAGTGAAAGTGATGGTGGAAGTATATGGAAAGAATAGAAAATAAGGAAGCAAAGCAATAAAAACGTGTAAACTAGCAAGTAAGGATGACCGTGGGTGTCGGGACCGTATTCGTGTGTATGGGTATATGCTAAGTATGCGAGAATCACGATATTGAATCTGTATTCGGGAATCATCAAGCAACAAAGATAGAGAAATCACCTCCCGGCATATAACTCACTATCTAAAGTTCTCTAAATCCATATCCCTATGTGATTTATCAAACTAAATGCATGAAGAACGCTATCATCAACCCTAGATCGATCAAACCATATTCCTATGTGAATAATACGATCTATCCTATCGATTTTGATCCGAAACCAAACCCATATTCCTATGCAGTTCAGAATCTATAATGTGGTTCAGAATCCAAGATAATTGATCAAGGGGTTAGCAAACATCAATCCAATAAAAGTGCAAATCAATAGAACCGAATCAAATCAAAACCGAAATCCAAGTTAGGGTTCAAACATACCCAAAACACAAACGAATCCCTAACCCACAGTCGTGGATCTACTCACGGTTCATGGAAAACAATAAAAAGTTCTGAGAAAAATAGATAAAAGAGAGGAGAGGAAGGCTCATGCAGATGTGTAGTCTCCACGATCGAATATTCCTTCTTCTTCCCGAAATCCCGTGAACTTCTATTCTTCTCTCCCCAAAAGCTCTCCAAAAATCTGTATCTAAGTGTTCTCTAAGGGTCTCTCCTGTACTAGGACGTGCGAGGTGTTTTTTATAACCATAGGGCGGCTCCCAAGTGTCCTATTCCCATTCAGATGCTGAAAATCGCGAAACAGGGTTTTTGACTGGATCCGGACCGATTCCAGGTGGATCCGGACCGGATCCAGATTTCTGGGGTCGAATTCTGTGTCCTTGATCCAGGCCGGATCCAGTTGGATCCGGCTCTGCGCTGGCAGTTTTCTGGTCTTCACGAATTCGCTCATAACTTTCTACTCTGGTGTCGCATTTACGCGATTTCGGTGTCTACATGAAGCTCTTGAAGTGCTCTTTCCAGTGGTATAAGTCTCACACGATTTGGACCTCTGTAGAGAAAGTTATTGATGTCGCAACATGAGTTCCTCATCCAGACTTCTCCTTTAACGCTCCGAATAACTTCTTTTCGAGTCCAATCATCTTCGAAACCTGTAACTCTGCAAAACTAAAGCACAACCGGGTTTTGTGTCCTAACACGCCTAGAATGCCTATGAATGCATGTGATTATCTTATAAAACCTAGACAAATTCTCATCAAAATATAGAGAAGAATAGGAGTTATCAGCGGTCTGTTGATGCATGATAGGAGTTAGGTGTGCTTCTGTGCAATGTAAGAAACCAAAGTCTCCTCTGCAACATAAGTGGCTTCGCCCTCGGTCCGCTGATCATAGAGCGGATTCATGTGCTCTTGGTTCATGTGGTTCTGATTCTCTTGATGCTCCTCATCATGAACTGCACGCTCTTGATGATGGTCGTGCGAACTGCTTGACCTCGACATAGCTTCTCTTCTCTGCTGATTTCAGATGTCTCTCAAAGTACGCTCAATCTCTGGATCGTAGACTAGGTCTTCTCTCCGAGTAGAGGTCCTTGTCATGCACTAGAACCCAGCAAACCGCAAAGAAAAAGAAGAACTCGAGACCAAGTGAATCCAGAAAAACAAAAAAAAAACCAAGAAAAAAAAAGAAAACAAGCAAAGATCTAGAATCAATAAAGACCTAGAAATAGGCTAACCAGTCCCCGGCAACGGCGCCAAAAACTTGATACGTGTGTATCGAGTCTAGAATTTATACCCGATTCACAACTCACTGCAAGGATACGGATCGTCGTAACACGGGGTCGAATGCAAGGACCAATAGCTAAATCTAAATCCTAATCGAAACTAAATTGAAAGCAAGCAAGTGGAAGTAGCGTGATGGAAGTGTTATGGACTCCAAAGAAAGTAAAATAGCAAAGCAAATAAAACATGTAACTAGCAAGCAAAAATGACCATGGGTGTCGGGACCGTATTCTCGTGTATGGGTATATGCTAAGCATGCGAGAATCACGATATTGAATTTGTATTTAGGAACCATCAAGCAATAAAGATAGAGAAATGACCTCCCGGCATATTGTTGGTTTAGTGCTCTATCATGTACTGTTTGCGAGCTTTACTTGGATGCATTTGATGTATTGACGCTTTCTATGATTTATGAATTAGTGTTTTATTCATTACATGTTTTGCATACTTAAATATGTTATGAAATCCATGTATTGTTATGAACAATACTAAACTCCCTAGTCGTATGTCATTGTGGGAATAATGAGGTAATAAGACTAGTATGATGTGTGATTGATGATCATAGAGATGATCACAAGTATTGGATACGATCACAATCATAGGTATTCGTTGGAGAACGAAATACTGGATTGACCTGCATGAGATTGTCACATGGACTTGCGTCATGACTTGAATCTCATATGGCGGTTCCATGATTGGATCCTAAGAGCTGAGATATCTACGGAATCCAACATGAGGAGTTGCATGCTTTGAATACGTCAAACGTTCTGCGTAACAGGAGGACTATAAAGGCGTGTATCAGGTACGAAACGAATCATGTGGTGGATTGTAGATAATCAAGACGGGATTTGTACCTCTCATAAAAGAGAGAGATATCACTAGGCCCCTCGTGTGAGCGAGACTGTAGAAATGTATGGCCGCACTATAGACGAACATCGTCTATTTCAGACAGTCGAACTCAGTGAACGAGAAAGCATTTGAATCAGATAAGGTGGCTTGTCCATGCCTTATGTTCGACATATGATATCGTGATACAAAAGGATCACCAACCAGAATCATCACTGGCGTTCGTAGGATCACTAACAAAATCTATTCGAGATAGGTAGTCATAGTGTCTTGCTAGAGACTGCCTATGACTTGTGTAACCGAAATAAGAGATTTTGGGTTATACTGCTATATCGGATGAGCCTACAGGGTCACACACACAGGAAAGGACGAATGCACGAGAAGAGACGAGAACATCCCGGTGGAGCGGAGGCCAGACCGACCGATCTAGAAGGTTCTGACCGATTGGTCCAGCCAACCCAGACCGATCGTCTGGACACGTGGACCGGTCAGTCCAAAGGTAACGTGCAAATGTTGCTCGGTCCGGAAAATGTTCTAGACCGATCGATTCGGAACCATAGACCGATCGGTCCACATGTAAAACCTCCAGACCGATCGGTCCAGACGTCCGGATTTTCTAAACTCGCTCTAATTAGGGTTTTAAGTGGGATTAGCTTTAGGGAATGCCTCCTAAGCCTCTTGGCACGACTTTCAAACCCTTTGGGGAGTTTTTGAGAGTGGAAAAACCTAGAGAAAAATCCCTGAAACCCTTTCGCAATGAAGAACGTGTTCTTCAGTCCTAGCAGACGAGTTCCAACCGTTGGAATCCTTTCCGCCATGTGGATACGTGTAGAGGGCAAGGTATTCTTCCTGCTTACAGTGATCGGACGAACACATCAATTGATACAGGCCCCGGATCGATTGAGGTAAGCGTTCTAACGTTTCTACAAGATCATGCATGATAGGTTTTAGGGTTTCATCAAAACTTTTGTTTTACATCCGCTGCGCAAACCCTAGAATCGATCTCTTAGAAATTAGATTCGCTCTTGAGATCCCAGGAAAACCAACAGTGGTATCAGAGCCTGGTTTCTCTGTATGATTTTGTTAAGAACCCGATCACGCACGTTATAGGATTTGAATCGTTTGAATCCGTGTTTGCTTTGATGCTATGCATGATTTTATTGTGGATCTAGAGTAGATTTTCTGTTCATTGTTCCATAGTGTGCAGGAGCTTCGAATTCTGAGTTCGCAGGCGAAAACCGGGTCGAATTCAGGTCTGAAACGGGGCGGAAACAATGAAAACGAGATCTGATCACGTTTTCGCATGGACCGATCAGTCTGGTCTTTAGGACCGATCGGGCTAGGGTTTCGTGGATCGGTTGGACTGACAGGTCTGGACTAAATGGCTCACACGTGTGGACCGATCGGTCTGGACCAAGACCGACTGGTCTGGACCAAGACCGACTGGTCTGGACGGACAGACCGAAAAGGTCTGGACCGTTCTGGACTGTCTAGACCGAATTGCGTAGACCGACTGGGACCAATCGGTCCACATCCCGAGGCTTCACAAAAAATTTTGGTTTTTCATTTCGGGATCTAGTTTGAGCAATCGTTGCTTAACCCGATCAACTGTGATTCAGAAGAGCATGATTCGTTCGTTTGGATGGTCCATAGTGAATGAATGCATGCAACTTAATCAAGATATTAGATATGCTTGATTGAGTGGGAGCTTCGGGATTGGGATTACATAATCGAATGGATGGTCTATTCGGATTATGTACAATCGTTGCACCGAAATCGTGAGGCAGGGATTATCTTTGTGAGGCAGGGTGGGAAATCGTGGTTCCCACAGCTTGAATATGGTTTACCTTAGGTTAAGTTGTCGAGTTTGACTTGAGACTTAACGGTTCATATGAGACGAGTATGCAATGATATTTGATATCATAGTCTCATAAACGATCTAAGAGTCACATTGGATGTGATTGACATTAGATGACTACCTAAATAGCGTAAGGCAGAGTGTAACAACTCATTCTTATGTGAAATACGGATCTTAGTCCCATATAGAAAATATAGCTTGTATGTGCATCTATGTTGTCATTGATTGATGATGGACTAGCTGGTAGTAGATCATTGATAGAATCTGCATTTTGTTTTTGTTCGTTCTGTTTTGTCTTTTTCTGTAGGACATGGCGTCAACCAGTAGTGTACCGAGTTTAACGATGCGATCTATCCTTGAGAATGATAAGTTGACTGGAACGAACTTCTTGAAATGGTATCGTAACTTGAGAATTGTTCTCAAGCACGATAAGAAGTC
>NW_010964379.1:106844-116282 GCF_000463585.1 Tarenaya hassleriana | reverse complement strand
GAACTTGAGCGTATGGGAGTGAAGCTCGATGGAGACTTGGTCGTGGACTTGATCCTGATGTCATTACCCGAGGACTATAACAAGTTCGTGATGCAGTACCATATGCACAGGATGACTAAGAGCTTAGCCGATTTGCATGGGATGCTGAAATCGGCTGAGTAGGATATCGTAGTGCCCAAGACTGTGCTTGCTGTTGAGAAAAACTCCAGCAAGAAGCGGCGGGGTAAAGCCAAAAAGAAGGTGGCGAAGAAGACAAAAGTTACCTCTACGTCTAAGCCTAAACCCGATAAGGGTGACTGTCATTACTGCGGAGTGTCTAGACACTGGAAGCGTAATTGTCACCTATACTTGGAGGATCTGAAGGACAAGAATCTTGGTGAAGCTTCTGCCTCAGGTATTCATGTTATAAAAGCTAACATCTGTACTACATCTTCGTGGGTATTGGATACCGGAAGTGCTTCACACATTTGTGGAAATGTGCAGGGACTAAGAAGAAGTAAGATGCTGGCAAAGGGAGAAGCGGATCTACGTGTCGAAAATGGAGCAAGAGTTGTTGTATTGTGTGTTGGCGTTTATGATTTGCATCTTCCTTCTGGACTTATTTTAGAATTAAGTAATTGTTACTATGTGCCTGTGATTAGCAGAAACATTATTTCTATTTCATGTCTGGATTTGGATGGTTTTCGATTTGTGATTGAGAACTCGAGTTTGATGATTTATCGAGACAGTATTTACTATGGTAATGGTTATCTTGTGAATGGTTTATACGTCTTGAATGATCAGCCTTCGAACTCGACATCGTCCATATATAATGTGAGTACTAAACGGTTTAAGTCGAACGACTTAAACCTGACCTTTCTCTGGCATTGTCATCTAGGCCATATAAACAAGAAGCGCATACAGAAGCTTCATTCTGAAGGTCTTCTGGATTCATTTGACTTTGAGTCTCTTGAATCGTGCGAGTCTTGTTTGATGGGCAAGATGACGAAGCATCCTTTCAAAGGGAAAGGACAGAGAGCGACGGAGTTATTGGCTCTCATACATAGTGATGTATGCAGACCAATAGGCTGTCCAGCTAGAGGAGGTTATCTGTATTTCGTTACGTTCACTGATGATTTCAGTCAAACCGGTTATGTCTATTTGATGAGACATAAGTCTGAAACACTTGTAATGTTCAAGGCATTCAGGAACGAAGTACAAAACCAGCTTGGCAATACGATCAAGACACTTCGATCCGATCGTGGTGGCGACTATATGAGCCAAGAGTTCACTGACTATCTGGTTGATTGTGGTATTGTATCACAATTAACTCCTCTTGGAACGCCACAGTGGAACGGCGTGTCTGAACGGAGGAACCGAACACTTTTAGACATGGTTCGATCGATGATGAGTCAGACAGATCTTCCGAAGTCCTTTTGGAGCTATGCTTTAGAGACCGCTGCGTACCTACTGAACAAGAGTCCAATTAAGTCGGCTGAAACGACGCCATATGAGATATGGACGGGGAAGCGTCCCGCGTTGTCGTTTGTCAGAATTTGGAAAATGACAAGACCGTTGAGACACTTCACAATAACTCAGAAACTTAATGCCCTGTATGTTGAGATGATATGTGAAGTTTTTAGCCCAAAACATGAAGAATTTGAAGTTGGACCAACCCATCATCAAGTTAGGCCCATTATAAGTCTAATTATGGCCCATGAGAGGGAATTATGAAGGTCAAAATAAAGAGGTCAAAGTCAATTACGGGAACACATTTTTCAAAGGCATTTAAAGCTCCTTCTTGAAGACCACATTGTTTATGAACACTCTCTTGAAGAGCACACCTATCAAGCATTTTATTTTGTGTTTTATTTATGTTATGTTGCTAATTTTCATGTTGTTTCATCCTATAAATAGGATACAAAAATCATATTGTAAAAAACATCCTTGATCAATAAACTTGTGAGAGTATTCTCTTTTAGTTCTTTGTGAACTATTTTTGAACTTATCGGATTTCTATATGTGGCGTTTACCCGACTTATCAAACGGACAGTCATAACCGTTTGTGGCGTCTTCACTATGCCAAGATTTCTAATCACGGTGTTAGGTCTAGGTCGAGGCAGTCTTTTAGACTTGTGCCAAGGTTTATTCCTACCAGTTGGGTAGAGGCCGCGGTCTCCACCCGCCTAGTTAGAGCAAAGGTCCCCAGTTCCGCATTAGCGTTCCTTAACGGGAACTTGACCTCAGATGTATACATGACACAACCCGAAGGTTTTGTCGATCCGAGGAACCTGGGGAAGGTGTGCAAACTTCAGAGGTCCATTTATGGACTGAAACAGGCTTCGAGGAGTTGGAACCATCGATTTGATGAGACAATCAAAAGGTTTGGTTTCTCACAGAACGAAGACGAGCCATGTGTTTACAAGAAGGTCAGTGGGAGCACAGTAGTATTTCTAGTGCTATACGTGGATGACATTCTCCTTATAGGGAATGACGTTGCTACCTTGCAAGACGTTAAGTCTTGCCTAGAAACGTAATTTTCTATGAAGGACCTAGGAGAAACGGCCTATATTTTGGGCATCAAGATCTATAGATATAGATCGAGGCGGCTTCTAGGATTGCGTAAGAGTACTTACATCGATAAGGTCTTGAAACAATTCGAGATGCAAGATTCCAAGAAAGGAACCTTACCTATGTGAATAATACGATTTATCAATATCCCTATATGATTTATCAAACTAGATGCATGAAGAACGCTATCATCAATCCTAGATCTATCAAACCATATTCCTATGTGAATAATACGATCTATTCTATCAATTTTGATCCGAAACTAAACTCATATTCCTATGTAGTTCAAAATCTACAACAATTGATCAAGGGGCCAGCAAACACCAATTGACATAAAGCGCAAATCGATAAAACCGAAACAAATCCAAATCGCAACCAAGTTAGGGTTCAAACATACCCAAAACACAAACGAATTCTTAACCCACAACCATGGATCTACTCGCGGTTCATGAAAAACACAGAATAAAACCGGAAGCATAAACTAAAGAGGGAGAAGAAAGACTCATGTTGACAGCAATGCGATCTTCACGTCCAACTCTCCTTCTTCTTCCCGAAATACCGTAAACTCCTATTTCTCTCACAAAAGCTCTCCAGAATTTGAATACTGCTCTTGGACATCTGTAGGCTTCTTAAATAAACCCTCGGGGGTGCTCTCGAAGTCCTATTCCCGTTCAAACTCTGAAAAATCGAATCTGGGGTTTTTTCTGGGTTTGGACTCGACCGAGTCAAAACGAGCTTCATACAATTTCGGCCTAGCCCAGTCTTCTGACTCGACCCTTCTGACTCGGGCATGTTGACTCGGGCGTTTTGACTCAGGCATTTTGACTCGGTCTCTTCGTAACAGGCTTGAATTGGGTCATTTTCAGCATGTTGACTCTGTCCACTTTCCATGGTTGATTCTGGGCTAGTCAAGAAGGGGAGTTTTGATAAATTTCATCCTTTTAGCTCCATATTGTTCCCGTTTTGGTCCAAATATCATCCAAGACCTGTAATCCTATAAAAACACAACCAAACCGAGTTTCATGGTCTAACACGCCTATAATGCCTACAATTATATGTGATCCTCGTATAAATCCTATAAAAATGTCCTGGAAATATATAGAGAAATAGGAGTTATCACGAGACCTTTGACATACTGTTGGGTAAGGATGTCCCGTTTGAGTTCAATGAAGAATGCTACAAAGCCTATGAGATATTGAAGAAGGCAGTAGTGATGCTAGCAACTTTGCGGTCAGAGGCGTAGTGGGACAAAAGAAAGATGGGAAGCATTATGTCGTATACTACGCAACTCGAACACTCGATGATGCTCAAATGAATTACTCCACCACGGAGAAAGAGTTCCTTGCTGTAATATTCGCCTTCGAGAAGTTTAGATCATACTTGGTTGGTTTGAAAGTCATCGTCTACATGGATCATGCCGCGTTGAGATACTTGCTTAGAAGAAGGATGCTAAGCCGAGGTTGATCAGATGGGTGTTGCTTCTGCAAGAGTTTGATATAGAGATCCGAGATAGGAAAGGAACGGAGAATACGGTGGCGGACCATCTATCGAGATTGGAGATACCCGAAGTTGTACCAATCGATGATTCACTAAGGGAAGAACACATCTTATCCTTAGAGATCAAGAACATGACCCCTTGGTATGCGGATTACGTCAACTATTTGGTTGCCAAGGTGGTACCCCCGAAGTTAAGCTACAACGGGAAGAAAACGTTCTTCCATGATGTTAGAGACGATTTTTGGGATGAACCTTTCTTGTTTAAGAGAGGCAAGGACGGATTATTTCGGAGATGTATTCCGGAGGAGGAAGTGCAACAGGTGATACATCATTGCCACGCATCGGACTACGCAGGCCATTTCGCCTCGACCAAGACTGCTGCAAAGATCCTACAAACGGGCTTCTATTAGCCAACATTGTTTAAGGATGTTCACACTTTTGTAAGCTCATGCGATGCTTGTCAAAGAACGAGTAACATCTCTCGGAGGAATGAAGCACCGCAAAACTATATCTTGGAGGTGGAACCGTTCGATGTTTGGGGAGTAGACTTCATGGGGCCATTTCCGTCATCTTGTGGCAACCTATACATTCTCGTGGCAGTTGATTATGTGACGAAATGGTGGAGGTGCTTGCTAGTCCGAAAAACGATTCAAGCACCGTGTCACGAATGTTCAAAAGGATTATATTAAGGGTTGGTCTTTCATGGTCAACACTCAAAGGCTCAAACCGTACAATCCAGGGAGTGTTAAGGCGGAAGGAGGTACCTCTGTACTCTCCCTTTCCCTTATCGATTGAACCGCATTTCGGTCTAGCTATGACCTTAATTAGCAACCCCAGTTAACTCCGAGATGTAAATTCTTCCACCTCATCAATTTTTCTTTTCGTTTACACTAGTAAAGCTCCAAATTCTCTCAAACACTCTCCTCATGGAAAACGAAAAAAAAAATTCATCGGAAGCCGGAAAACAGAAGAAACGAGCGAGCCGCCCATTTTTTGAGCGACCGCTCGTCGGGGTTTCGCAAAGAAAGTGGTAGCTCTTGATTTCGAGCGACCGCCTGCATAAATTTCGAAAAAAAGGGGAAAATCGAAAATTCGGATTTCGAGCGATCGCTCGAGAAATCGAGCGACCGCTCGATAACGAATCCGATTTTAAGTTCGAAATCGGGAGGGAGAGAGACACTTCTCTCTTCGAAAACCTCTGCTCTCTCGCCGGCAAAATCCCTTGCCCCCTCTGCTACGCTTCACTTCCGCCGCCGTCTCGCCCACGTGCGCCACCGACGCCTTCACCTCGCCTTCGTTCTCTCAATCTCACCGGTACCGTAAGTCCCTAAACATCTCTCTCCCTCTCGAGTCCTCAACTTAGGGTTAGGTAGGTCGAGTTAGGTCGAAATTTTCACGGACATGGTTGCTAGTCCCGTAAGATAGGAGATTTCGACCGAAAATTCCCAATTTCCGGCCACGAAATCGAAATCTGATACAGTAGGCGACCGCTTGAGCGGTCGCTCATTTTGGCATACGGGCGCTCGAACGACCGCTTGAAGAGCGAGCGACCGCCTGAAAAACAAGCGGGCCGCTTGTTTTCTCTGATCATCAGAAAATTTCCAACTTTCCACGTCCTAACCCCGTATGCCCCGATCCCTCTCGCATATACCTTTGCAGATGACACCAAAGAGAGCTCGAACTGGTGACGTCGCGTCCTCATCCCAAGAGGGAGATTTCTCACAAAAAGGGAAATGAGACCGAAAACGATAACAACAATCTTGGAGACAAGGCAAAACGTTCTCGTTGAAGGGCCGCCGAAGCTGGTCAAGACCGATAGACGCGATGAAGCGTATGATAGGGCCAGGCATCTCTCCAAACTCAAACAATGCCCATGAAAATTCATGTGTGAGCACACGATTCGAGAATTAGGGATTCAAGCCAACGTCGAGTATATCTTTGAGAAGCTCGGCTGGGGACAATTAAGCAAGAGCGTAGAGCCATCATTCAAGAGCGTCACTCGCGAATTCCTGGATACCTACTCATGCTACTTCCCCACGGACAACTCGATCGAAGAAGCATACATGGAGTTCCGACTGAACGTCCGGTTGAGCATGGCCCAATTCGCGGACATCCTAGAGGTCCCCAAAGGGAAGCACTCCCTTATTCCCACCATATCAGGATACGTTCTACAAGACTTTTGGGAGAAGATTAGCCATCCGGAACTACTCGAGCTCTGTGGGAAAGATATCATGGGCGCAACACCCGGCCATCCGTTACGCCCACTCGGTGATGTCCAACTTCATCTTCGCCCGAGATGAACCCGACAAGATCCACAAAATCAAGTTGGGATATCTCTACGAGGCGCTACGGGAGTTCCATGACGGGCCATCACTCGACTCATATGTTCCGGCCCCATGGAATGATATGGATTTGGCCTCGCGAATAGCTATGCATTTGCATACTGTGGCCACCATCAAGGCCAACGAAACGTGCATTTGCGTGGGAGGGATGATCACGAAGTTAGATCAACGGGTAGACACGGGGATCGTCTTTTACCAAGCCGATATCGTCGACTCCAACATCCTCCTCAACATGGATGCTCTTCGACTCAAAGGAAACATTCGACGAAAAGGATGGGAATGGGTTTTCACGGGGGATGGCGGACTGAAGCGATATATAATGCTCCCATGCGAATCCATAGAGACGTTCACACCCGCGACACTGCGAATGGACTTCCTTGACATTGCTCCAGCTCGAATTAGGGAACCGAGGGGAAGAAGAGGTGGGCCACCAACTCAAGGCAATGAGGGTCAATCAAGCTCCGCTCCCGATCCCAGATTGGACCTCATTCTACAGAAGCTAGAGAGCTTTGATACCCGTCTCACTGTTGTTGAGGAGCTGGGTACCCGACTCACGTCCATCGAAGAATCCATGGAGGACCACTTCGCCACTCTAGAAGCCACCCTCAACTGCTCTATCGAGAGCGCCCAGCGCGAGATCATTCGCACGGTGGAGAGATTGATGGATGATTATGAATCCGATAAGGGAGGATCAACCCAAGCGAGCGAGACCGAAGCTTCATCTGCCTCCGATACCAGCAAGGGAAGCAAGAAGACAGCGCCCTAATTCCACCGTCCCTAGGATAGAGCTTTATATCTTTTTGTTGAACCATGGTTTGATGCCATTGATCGAATCCACAACTTATGTCCCGTCTTTTGGATTTTTAATCTTTTATATGATATCTTGGCATATTTTGAGATTTATTGGTTCTATCGGGACGCGATTAGCACAACAACTACTCACATTTCGGCTCGAAGAAAATTTCAACAGAGAAAACAGGCGGGCCGCTCGTTTTTACGAGCGGGCGCCCATTTACCAAGGGAAACAACGAGCGACTGCCTATGAAAACAGGCAGGTCGCCCGTTTCCTCTGAGATGGGAAATAAACGGTGGATAAATGAGCGACCGATCGAGCGGTCGCCTGAAAAATCTCCTCTCATTTTGGCAAATCGAGCGGTTGCCGTGATTTCGGGCGACCCGTTGGTTTTCTCTGACAAATTTTTAATATTTTCTGTGTGTTTCAGATGGATTCCAGCAGCCGTTGGGAAAAAATGCGAAAGTACATTCCGGACAATATACCGGTTTTGCAAGACTTCAAGCCACAAAGCACACCTTTCTCTAGTCTTGTAGATGCGGTTCCCATCGACGTTGACTCGCCTTTTGCGGTACCAACCCCATTTCAACCTCGATCCAACGAGGAAGCTCTCGCCCTACACCGAATTCAGAACAGAGGCATCAAGACCTCAAAGTTCGTGTTGGGTTTCGCTACGGGTTCCTAGCATGCGATCATATCGATCTAGGGTTTGGTTTACTAGGTTTCATGTAGCAGAAGAAAGATCTAAACCTAGTCAAACGTCACACGCAACCAAACCTGCAAAACCCCAACAGACCGTGTATATCACCGTGGGAATCGAAGACTTACCTGTTTCCTGAAGAAACGGAAGTAGGAGTCGATCCGGGGCCTGTTTAATTACCTAGGACTGAAGTTACAGTCCCTCTACACGTATCCACACCGACGAGAAGGATTCCAAATGCTTTTGGAACCGATCTGCTAGGATCTGTGAAGTATATGAAGTGGGATCTAATCCCGGGAGCTAGAACTGTGAAAGAAACGATTTCTTCTGTGTTTTTGCTCTGTCTTAGGGTTCTTTTCGTCTGTCTTAGGTTGAGGACGGCGTCCAATACCCTTTTTATAAGATAGGAACCCTAATCCTTGTGGAAAAGTGACTTTTTCCGAGTATTGACTCGGTCTGAGTCAGAACTCTGACTCGGTCGAGTCAGAACGAATCAGCCCAAGCCCCAACTCTTGACCCGACCCATTTAGTATTGACTCGGTCCGAGTCAAAACTTTGACTCGACCGAGTCAAAACATCAGCCAGCCCAAAACACTTTATGGGCTTCGACTCGCATGGAACTGACTCGGTCCGAGTCAAGTACTGACTCGGTCCGAGTCAGAAGGCTGAAACTCGTCCCGACACTCTAATTTGGTCCGAGAACCGGTTGTTCGACCAAATCCAAGTCTATCTTTCCGATACTTCACATATAAGTCCATCCCTAATGGTGTGTGACCCTGTAGGCCCATTCGCAGTGGCAGTAGCCTCGAGAACCATTCCAGATCTACGAGTCATGGTTAGCCTCTAGCAAGACGCCATGACCACCCACGTTGAATTGAGTTAGAGGTGATCTAACCAAGGCAATAACAGCTCGAGTTCTGATCCTTTATCTCCCGATATCATATGTTGAACAAGGGCATGGCTTGAGCCACCCTTCAAGTTCAACTGCTTTCTCGTCTTAGCAAAACGACTAATAAAATAGATGAAACTTAATCTATAGCGTGGCCACGCGTTTTCATAGTCCGATCTCCATGAGAGGGCCCAACGATATCTCTCCTATCTCTCCTATTAAGGAGGTGACAAGTCTCATATTGCATGTCTATTATCTCCATATGATTCGTGAACGTATCTGATCAACGCCGTTATAATCATCCGGTTAAAGACGACGTTTGACGCAGTCAAGACACGCCATTCCTCATATCAAATACTCTAGACATATCAGGTCTGAGGATCCAAGAACGAACAGCTGTATGAGATTCAAGTCATGACTCTGTCCATGTGACAATCTCATGCGGGTCAACCAGTCACTCGTTCACAACGAGTACCCATGATTGTAATATGCATCCAATGCATCGATCACACCTCATGCTAGTCTTAATTCATCATTGTTCCCACAATGATAACTGACCAGGGAGTTTAGAATCATTCTATAATGATTCAAGGATAACCGCAATATAACAAACATGCCAATCATATAACAGGAATGTAATGCATTCATAAACAATGAATCAAAACAA
>NW_010964379.1:103917-106695 GCF_000463585.1 Tarenaya hassleriana | reverse complement strand
CCAGTCACTCGTTCACAACGAGTACCCATGATTGTGATATGCATCCAATGCATCGATCACACCTCATGCTAGTCTTAATTCATCATTGTTCCCACAATGATAATTGACCAGGGTGTTTAGAATCATTCTGTAATGATTCAAGGATACCGAAATATAATAAACATGCCAATCATATAACGGGAATGTAATGCATTCATAAATCAATGAATCAATACAAAGTCAAAATGTCATATCACAGATCATCCTAGAGCATTACAACCAACAATCTCCCACTATGCTCTATGATCTATCCTACAAGCATCTAATCGCCATACTCTTAACATGACCATCATGTTTTGACGAAGGGAGAGGCTTCGTCAATGGGTCGACAATATTATCATCCGTCGACACTCTGCTTATCTGTGTTTGGATCTCTGGTGTGACCGGGGTTCCTTAGCTTGCGCAATCGCACCATTGTTGTCAAAATACAACTCAATGGGATCTGCAATGCTAGGAATGACTCCCAGGTCTCCCACGAATTTCATGATCCAAACAGCTTCCTTAGCTGCATCCGATGCTGCTATGTACTCGGCTTCTGTAGTCGAATCTGTCACGGTTTGCTATTTGGAACTCTTTCAACTGATAGCCCCACCGTTCAGGCAGAAAACATAACCTGACTGCGATCTGAAGTCATCTCTGTCGGTTTGGAAACTAGCATCGGTATAACCACTTATAGCGAGCTCGTCTTCGAATCCACCATACACCAAGAACAAATCCTTAGTCCTTCTCAAGTACTTAAGGATGTTCTTGACCGCAATCCAGTGAGCCTCACCTGGTGTAGACTGATATCTACTAGTCATACTCAATGCATATGATACATCCGGACGAGTACACAACATGGCGTACATGATGGATCCAATTGCCGAGGCATATGGAATCCTACTCATGCGCTCTTGCTCATCCTGTGTCTTTGGACACTGAGTCTTGCTAAGAGCTACGTCATGTCCCATTGGCAAGGCACCCCTCTTGGAGTCTTGCATCTTGAACTGATTCAAGACCTTGTCAAGGTATGTACTCTGACTTAGACCAAGAAGCCTCCTCGATCTATCTCTATAGATCTTAATTCCTAGAATATAGGCGGCTTCTCTTAAGTCCTTCATCGAAAAGACTGATCCTACCCAGGATTTCACTCCTTGCAAAGTAGGAACATCATTTCCAATGAGCAATATATCATCCACATAAAGTACAAGGAAGACTACTGCGCTCCCACTGATCTTCTTGTAAACGCATGGCTCATCTTCGTTTTGCAGGAAGCCAAACGTTTTGACTGGCTCGTCAAATCGAAGATTCCAGCTCCTCGAAGCCTGCTTCAGTCCATAAATGGATCTCTGAAACTTACACACCTTCCTCGGACTCTTAGGATCAACAAAACCCTCGAGTTGTGTCATGTACACATCCTCGAGCAGATTCCCGTTAAGGAATGCGGTCTTGACATCCATCTGCCATATCTCGTAGTCATAATACGCAGCTACGGCCAGCAGAATCCGTATGGATTTAAGCATCACAGCTGGTGAAAAGGTTTCATCATAGTCTATACCATGAATCTGCCGAAACCCTTTCGCGACGAGTCGTGCCTTATAGGTATGCACGATGCCATCCATGTCGGTTTTCTTCTTGAAAACCCACTTACATCCAATGGTCTTAATACCATCGAATGAGCCGACCAAAGTCCATACTTTGTTGTCGTACATGGACTGCATCTCAGACTCCATGGCCTGGTGCCATTTCTCGAATCGGAACTCGCCACAGCCTCTGAATACGAGTAGGCTCGTCATGTTCTAACAACATGAGTTCGTCGTTTCCAGTCACAACAAAACCGTATCTTGTAGGCTTTTGGCGAATTCTACCAGATCTCCGAGGTTCACTAGGAGGTGCTGTCTCAACAACTCGTGATACAGGTTGGACTGTTTCGACCTGTTCGTTCGGTTCTTCGACTATTTGTGGTTCTCGAACTTCTTCGAGATCTATTCTACTCCCACTAACTCTCTTGGAGACGAACTCTCTCTCCAAGAAAGATCCATTCCGAGCAACAAACACTTTGTTCTCAGATGGGTTGTAGAACCAGTACCCTTTAGTTTCCTTAGGGTAACCCACAAATATGCATTTATCAGACTTGGCGGATAGCTTATAAGAAGCCAGACGTTTCACGTAAATGTCACATCCCCAAATCTTCATGAATGCTAACCTGGGACGCTTCCCAGTCCATATCTCATATGGAGTCTTCTGAACCGACTTTGTTGGACAGTTGTTCAGTATAAGCGCTGCTGTTTCCAAAGCATATCCCCAGAAGGATTTAGGAAGATCGACATGACTCATCATAGACCGTACCATATCCAATAAGGTTCGGTTCCGCCTCTCGAAAACGCCATTCCATTGTGGCGTTCCAGGTGGAGTCAGATGTGAGACAATCCCACAATCTGCCAGATAGTCAGTGAACTCTTGGCTCATATACTCGCCACCTCGATCAGATCGAAGCAACTTGATCGTCTTGCCAAGTTGGTTATGTACCTCGTTTCTGAAAATCTTGAACAATTCAAGCGTTTCAGACTTATGTCTCATCAAGTAGACATAACCGTACCTACTGAAATCATCAGTAAACGTAACGAAATACAGATAACCCCCTCTAGGAATCCAAACATGAAATCGAAATAATATTCCTGCTAATTGCAGGTACAAAATAACAATCATATAATTCTAACACAAGTCCAAAAGGTAAAGTAAGATCATAAATCCCGACAG
>NW_010964379.1:91530-103457 GCF_000463585.1 Tarenaya hassleriana | reverse complement strand
ATGGGGCCGAGTCAACATGCTGAAAATGGCCCAATTCAAGCCTGTTACGAGGAGACCGAGTCAGAACATCCGAGTCAGTTTATCCTGAGTCAACATGTCCGAGTCAGAAGGCCCGAGTCAGAAGATTGGGTTGGGCCGAATTCATTATGTCTCGTTTTGACTCGGTCGAGTCAGAGTACTGACTCGGTCCGAGTCAAAACCCAGAAAAAAGCCTAGATCGAATTTTCAGAGTTGGAACGGGAGTAGGACTTCGGGAGCGCCGCCTAGGGTTGATAAAAGGACTCTACAGACGTCCGAAAGAGGCAGACAGACTTTATACATACGTCCATTGGTCATCTTACAGTTGACCAGGTTCTTAAGGATGTTAAATCGTTCGACCCTTGCCTGTTCCTCGAACATAGTCCTGAGATGCTCGATCATCTCGAAGGCATCAGTTCCTTCGAGTTGTTTCTGCAACTCAGCCGACATTGATCCGAGCATGAGGCAGGTCACGTCCAGGCTGTCATTGATGTGCTTATGGTAAGCATCTCTGACAGCCCTGGGCGCATTGGCCGTTGGTTCATCCTCAGGAACGGCTTCTTCCAGCACGTAGAGCTTCCGCTCATGCTTGAGAACAATTCTCAGGTTGCGGTACCAGTCGAGAAAGTTTCCACCAGTGAGTCTTTCCCGATCCAGGATGGATCGCATGGAGAGATTAGCCAGATTACCTGCAGCAGTCATATTCTACAGAAAAAGGACAAATAAAAGACAGAAAACATGCACCTCGCTTAGTACACATACTAACACAGACAATAGATGCGATATGACAGGCTCCCACTAAGAAAAAACACCCTCAATGAGTTTCTAAGTGAGCTAGGATCCATATTTCACATGCTTTTGAGTCAGCTAGGGCATGACACTCAAAAACATGCTATTTAGGTAGACAACACATTGTCAATCATATCATATATGATTCCTAGATGAGTATGGGATAGTGATACGCTATCACTGCATGTTCCTCATCCCATCCTTACCATCAGGTCCAAGTCCGACTTGATAACCCAATTCAAGCTCAACCATATTCAAGCTATGAGAATCACGATTTCTCCATACTGCCTCACCAAGATAATCAGGTACGCTCAGCTAGGGCATGACCCGTAACCATGACGATCGAGGCCTTGACAGTTGCTCTACTAATGGGCGGTAATAGCATGAGATTTCATGAGGTATATGTGACTTGAACACAATGAAATCTTGACTGAATTCAAGTCAGTTCAATCAAGGCTTTCCGATCAGATCGGTAGAACCAGAATCTCGGCTCAGACACTTGAAACGATGCAACAATTGCATCTAACAAAGTCTGACGAACTGAGTCGGTCCGAGTCAATACTTGACTCGGTCCGAGTCAGATGCCGAAATCTCCCCAAATCAGTCCGAACCAAAATGTGACAACTGTCCGAGTCAAAACTCTGAGTTTCTCTCATTCTGACTCTGTCGAGTCAAAGTTCTGACTCTGTCGAGTCAAAACTCTGACTCTCTGACTCTGTCGTTCTGACTCGGTCGAGTCAAAACTCTGACTCTGTCCGAGTCAAAACTCTGGGAGACACTTTCAGGCCACGAAATCTAGGTTTTCACCCTAATTTGATGCGCCATCAAGCCGTCTTCGACCCAAAACTCATCCATGCATCAAATAACAATCATAACATCATTAAATATGCATAGATCAAGCCTATCATGCAATTTTAACCATTAAAATTCATATAGCATGCGACAAGCACGGCGATATACAGAGAACCAGGCTCTGATACCACTGTTGGATTTCGCTACGGGTTCCTAGCATGCGATCATATCGATCAAGGGTTTGGTTTACTAGGTTTCATGCAGCGGAAGAAAGATCTAAACCTAGTCAAACGTCACACACAACCAAACCTGCAAAATCCGAACAGACCGTGTATATCACCGTGGGAATCGAGTACTTACCTCTTTTCTGAAGAAACGGAAGTAGGAGTCGATCCGGGGCCTGTTTAATCACCTAGGACTGAAGTTACAGTCCCTCTACACATATCCACACCGACGGAAAGGATTCCAAACACTTTTGGAACTGATCTGTTAGGATCTGTGAAGTATATGAAGTGGGATCTAATCCCGGGGGCTAGAACTGTGAAAGAAACGATTTCTTCTATGTTTTTGCTCTGTCTTAAGGTTCTTTTCGTCTGTCTTAGGTTGAGGACGGCGTCCAATACCCTTTTTATAAGATAGGAACCCTAATCCTTGTGGAAAAGTGACTTTTTCCGAGTATTGACTCGGTCCGAGTCAGAACTCTGACTCGGTCGAGTTAGAACGAATCAGCCCAAGTCCATTGTCAACTCTTGACCCGGCCCATTTAGTATTGACTCGGTCTGAGTCAAAACTTTGACTCGACCGAGTCAAAACATCAGCCAAGCCCAAAACACTTTCTGGACTTCGACTCGCATGGAACTGACTCGGTCCGAGTCAAGTACTGACTCGGTCCGAGTCAGAAGGCTGAAACTCGTCCCGACACTCTGATTTGGTCCGAGAACCGGTTGTTCGACCAAATCCAAGTCTATCTTTCCGATACTTCACATATAAGTCCATCCCTAATGGTGTGTGACCCTGTAGGCCCATTCGCAGTGGCAGTAGCCTCGAGAACCATTCCTGATCTACAAGTCATGGTTAGCCTCTAGCAAGACGCCATGACCACCCACGTTGAACTGAGTTAGAGGTGATCTAACCAAGGCAATAACAGCTCGAGTTCTGATCCTTTATCTCCCGATATCATATGTTGAACAAGGGCATGGCTTGAGCCACCCTTCAAGTTCAACTGCTTTCTCGTCTTAGCAAAACGAATAATAAAATAGATGCAACTTAATCTATAGCGTGGCCACGCGTTTTCATAGTCCGATCTCCATGGGAGGGCCCAGCGATATCTCTCTTGTTAAGGAGATGACAAGTCCCATATTGCATGTCTACTATCTCCATATGATTCGTGAACGTATCTGATCAACGCCGTTATAATCATCCGGTTAAAGACGACGTTTGACGCAGTCAAGACACGCCATTCCTCATATCAGATACTCTAGACATCTCAGGTCTGAGGATCAAAGAACGAACAGCTGTATGAGATTTAAGTCATGACTCTGTCCATGTGACAATCTCATACGGGTCAACCAGTCACTCCTTCACAACGAGTACCCATGATTGTGATATGCATCCAATGCATCGATCACACCTCATACTAGTCTTAATTCATCATTGTTCCCACAATGATAACTGACCAGGGTGTTTAGAATCATTCTATAATGATTCAAGGATACCGAAATATAACAAACATGCCAATCATATAACGGGAATGTAATGCATTCATAAATCAATGAATCAATACAAAGTCAAAATGTCATATCACAGATCATCCTAGAGCATTACAACCAACAGTTTGTGCATCACAGCATCCTACCAAAACAATTTTACGAGAGAAATAAAGGGATCTTTCAACTTGCCGGATGGGACCGTCTATTCCGTGCTAACCCTCGGACGTATCGAACGTTGATGACGGAATTCACCTGCACATTCAACTGCTTCATCCTGAAGAACGGCAATCCTAGGGATGGCTACTTTGGGTTCCGACTAGAGGGGCGACAATTCTATCTCAAGGTGGAACAACTTGCCAAGATTTTGGTCGTCCAAATGAGTACCACCGCTCCGACACCAAAGACCACGATCAGCAAAGCCCAAACTTTCTGGATGCAAATCGCAGCGAGCACATTCCGACCATGGCATCTCGAAGCACTAATGATCCGACATCCCGCAGTGCGCTACCTTCAGCAATTCATGGCCTCAACACTGTTTGCCCGAGAGAACCCAAAGGTCGTTTCAATCACCGAGTTCAACCTCCTCATGGACCCTCTTCATTTTATGATGCACAACCGGCTTGAAGTTGCCGACATAGCCTCAATGGTGATCCTCCACATACATTCGGTACTCTCTTCCGACCTTGATTCAATTTGCTTTGGAGGTATAGTCACCTTGATTGCAGAAAGGGTGGGAATCAACCTCGGGCCATATGTACATGACGCCATACATGGAGACACGATCAACTTCATCCATCTTGTAGAGAATGGCCTAGTCAAAGAACAACAAGGCGAGATACTGTGGAAGTTCATGGGTACCGAGGTGATGCAATTCCTGAGATCTCAGCGAATCTAATTCCTAAGAAATTGGTTCTAGGGTTTGCGCAGCAGATGTAAAACAAAATTTTTTATAAAACCCTGAAACCTATCATGCATGATCTTGTAGAAACGTTAGAACGCTTACCTCAATCGATCCGGGACCTGTATCAATTGATGTGTTCGTCCAATCACTGTAGGCAAGAAGAATACCTCACCCTCTACACGTATCCACACGGCGGAAAGGATTCCAACGGTTGGAACTCGTCTGATAGGACTGAAGAACACTTTCTTCTTTGCGCAAGGGTTTCAGGGATTAATCTCTTAGGTATCTCTCTCTCAAAACCTCTCAAAAGAGTCTGAAAGTCGTGCCAAAGAGCTTGGAAGGCATTCCCCAAAGTTTCTTAATTTTAAAACCATAATTTGGGCGAGTTAATGAAATCATGACGTCTGGACCGATCGGTCTGGAGCTTATTACGTGTGGACCGATCGGTCTAGGCTATGGACCGATCGGTCTGGAATATTTTCCGGACCGAGCAACATTTGCACGTTACCTCTGGACCATCGGTCCACTATCTGGACCGATCGGTCCAGACCTTCTAGACCGGTCGGTCTGGCCTCCGCTCCACCGGGAAATTCTCGTCTTTTCTCGCGCGTTTGTCCTTTCCTGTGTGTGTGACCCTGTAGGCTCATCTGATATAGAGTATAACCCGAAATCTCTATTTCGGTTATACAAGTCATAGGTGATCTCTAGCAAGACACTATGACTATCTATCTCGAATAGAGTTTGTTCGTGATATTATGAACGCCAATGATGATTGCGTTTGATGATCCCTTTGTATCACGATATCATATGTCGAACATAAGACATGGACAAGCCACCTTATCTAATTCACTTGCTTTCTCGTTCACTAGTTCGACTGTGTGAAATAGACGACGTTCGTCTATAGTGCAGCCACACATTTCTACAGTCTCGCTCACACGAGGGGCCCAGGGATATCTCTCTTTTTTACGAGAGGTACAAATCTCGTCTTGACTATCTACCATCCAACACATGATTCGTTTCGTACCTGATACACACCTTTATAGTCCTCCTGTTACGCAGGACATTTGACGTATTCAAAGCACACAACTCCTCATGTTGGATTCCGTAGATATCTCAGGTCTTAGGATCCGATCATGGGACCGTCATATGAGATTCTAGTCATGACGCAAGTCCATGTGACAATCTCATGCGGGTCAATCCAGTTTTCCGTTCTCCAACGAATACCTATGATTGTGATCGTATCCAATACGTATGATCATCTATATGATCATCAATCACACAACAGACTAGTCTTAGTATATCATTATTCCCATAATGACATATGACTACGGAGTTTAGTATTGTTCATAACAATACATGGATTTCATGACATATTAAGTATGCACAATATGTAATGAATAAAACACTCATTCATAAACCATAGAAAGTGTCAATACATCAAATGTATCTAAATAAAGCTCGCATAACTGAATATGAAAAGTAGAAAATGGCCAAGAAGAAGAAGAAGAATGGCTCACCGTCCACCTCTACGAAGTCATCCCATCTCCTAGTCCGAACGGACCAAGTGTTGGACCGAACGGACTGACCAGTCCGAACGAACAGACTACTAAGCAGTCCGTTCGGTCTAGGTTTCGGATTTAATTTTAAAAATCCGGAATTAGGGTTAATCACTTTAATGAAAGGAGATTAATAACCCTAAGAGGTAGTGGCCGACCAGGAGAACTTCTTGAGACCTTTTTGGAGAGTCTAGAGGGTCTAAGAAGTGATCTAAGTCACGTTTTCTCAAAGCACATCATCAAATAGAAGATTCAAGTCCTAGCAGACAAGTTCCAAAGGTTGGAATCCATCCTGAGGTGTGGATACGTGTAGAGGGTGAGGTATTCTTCCTCCCTTTCGTGATCGAACGAGTTCTTCAATTGATACAGGCCCCGGATCGATTAAGGTAAGCGTTCTTACTTTTCTACGAATCATAGAAGCATGGTTCTAGGGTCTTATTAAATTTTTGTTTTTTCATCCGCTGCGCAAACCCTAGAATCGATCTCTTAGGAATAGGATTCGCTCATGAGATCCCAGGAAACCCAACAGGTAGAAGCTCCAGACAACACATTCGATCCCTTATCTACACCGTTGGCACCTCTTCCTGATGTGCACATAACAGTAGAGGGCGCTGAGCAGTCTGTTATTCATACACAACAAATAGAGGTGCCCACCCCTACCGTACAAAACGCCCCAAGATTCATGTTTGCAACTTAGGAGCAAATGATTTTTGAAGCTCAACGTGTACTCAAGTGTGAGAGCAAAAACGAGAAGCAAATGTGGGTAGCAGAGCCAAACCTCCCCCTAAGATTCCTGATGATTTCACTGTAGTCAGTAGAGGTAGGGAGTGGGAGGAATGCTCTGAATTGAGCCAACTTATACCCAGGGTTTTTGGTTTTGGTATTTTGGAACAACTTCTACATGAAGTTATTTTGTTGGAACGTCCGTGGAGCCAACGGACAAATCAAACAACGTGCAGTTAAAGAACTTATTCGTGCACAACAAACATGAATTGGGGGACTCATCGAAACTAGAGTAATGGATGAATCTTCGGCCCATCGTATTGCTCAGTTCATTGCCCCCTCTTGGGGCTTTGCCAATAACTATGCTTTCGTTGGACTCGGTAGAATCTGGATTATATGGGAGCCTACCTTAGTCGTCAACATCTACTCAAGCTCGGACCAAATGATCACTTGTGGAATATTTGACCCTGCCACAGGTACATATTTCACTCTTTCCTTCATATATGTGCATAATACTTCCGGAAAGGAGAGCTTTGTGGCAGGGGATTGTGGATCTGTCAACCCATCCTATGATCCCTTCCAGACCTTGGTTATTGTTGGGTGATTACAACCAAGTACTACATCCTCGAGAACATGCTTCCCCTACGTCTCATTTCCTTTCCCATACTGGCATGTCTGAATTTCAAGATTATCTATTAGCATCGGGATTATTCGACATTACGGGCAGAGGGAACTTCTTCACCTGGACAAATTGCAGCTCTGAGAATCTGATAGCCCGTAAACTGGATCGAGCCCTCATTAACGACTCCTTTCTCCTCTCTTTTCCGGATGCATACATCTTATTTGAAACTCCTGCGCCATCGGATCATTCACCTTGTATAGTGGATCTTGCCTTGCGACTGGTTCAAAGAAGAAGAACTAGTTTTAAATTCCTGATGCATCTGACCAGGAATGAGTTGTTCCACCAGTTGGTTCTTGAATCATGGAACGCTTCGACTCAGCCAGGCTCCTTAATGTGGAGGGTCTCTGTCAAATTGAAACGATTGAAAGGGCCTTTGCGACAGCTGAATCGTCGTGCATACAACGGCATCCAAGTGTGCTTTGCCTAGGCATTGGAAGCTTTGAAGCAGGCCCAGAATCTATTGCTGAATAATCCTTCCTTGGCGATTACGGCTCAGGAATCTAGGCTACGGTCGGAATGGGCAGAAATCTCGGCAACAGAGGAGACCTTTCTAAAGCATAAATCCAGGATCCGTTGGCTTTCGGAGGGTGACCAGAACACGAAATACTTTCATCGTGTTGTTGCGTCTAGACAATCTGCTAATGCTATACGATTTCTTGTCTCAGATGTAGGTGAACGCATTCACAATGTGGATGAGCTTAAGCGAATGACCGTGGATTATTACAAATCCATCTTGGGTGAGGCTGATACACACTTGGTGTGTTGGTCGGCTGAGAGCATCCGGGATCTCTTCCCAGCTACTACATTTGTCGACCTCTTATCCTCTCTTCAAGAGATCCCTTCTGATGAAGAGATCACAACTGCAGTTCTTACGCTTCCAAGAGGGAAGGCTCCCGGGCCAGATGGGTATTCTGCTGAGTTTTTTCTGTTTGTTGGGACATTGTAGCGTCTGATGTTATTGCTGTCGTAAGGGAATTCTTCTGTTCGAATTCTCTCTAAAAATAGTGGAATGCAACTCTGATTACTCTGATTCCCAAAGTCAAGAATGTGTCTCGACTTAAGAAATACAGACCCATTTCATGTTGTAATACTCTTCACGTGGCTTGCGCCAAGGTGACCCTCTATCACCTTATCTATTGGTACTAGTTATGGATGTACTATCTTATATGCTTAATAGGAAGGTTGAACAAGGCCTCATCAAGCTGCCTCTGAGATGCAGAAATCCGCAGATCGCTAGTTTAATGTTTGCTGATGGCATATTGGTCTTTTCAGAGAGTACCACTAGTTCTCTTTCAGAATTCATTGCCACCATGGACTGCTTTTATGGGACATCGAGGTTGCGGATGAACAAGGATAAATCATCGCTATTTGTTGACGGGAATCAGGGTTCACGTATGGCAGAACTACAAGAAGCAACCGGGATTACCCTAGCCAAGCTCCCTGTGCGATATCTTGGATTACCATTATATGGGAAGCATATCTCTGATCGGGATTGCGTTGGCCTAAAAGACTCGGTCCGGGCAAAGTTATTCTCATGGACCTCTCGACACTTATCCTTTGCTGGGAGGATACAACTAATACGGTTAGTCATCTACAACATCCTTAACTTCTGGACTTCGACTTTTATACTTCCACGTCACTGCATCCGAGAGTTAGAGAGAATGTGCTCCGCTTTTCTGTGGACTGGTTCTTTGGAAAATGCAAGGGGCGCTAAGGTTTCATGGAGCTCTATGTGTACCCGAAGGATTGCGGTGGTCTAGAGCTGAGAAGGGTGGCAGATTGGAATACAATTCACTTAAACTCCTTTGGCTCATCTTCACTAAAAGTGGTTCGTTATGGGTTGCATGGGTAAGGAAACATCTACTTAGAGGCAAGTCTATATGGGATTTAAATCCCCAGTCCAATGGAAGCTGGATGTGGAGGAAGTTACTTAAGCTTCAACATATAGCTCGACCGTTTCTCCGTTGATGAGTTGGTAATAGTGCGATGTGCAGTTTCTGGTTTGATGCATGGCTCCCTCATGGTCCGCTAATCTACTTTCTAGGTGATGACGGCCCACGTCGTCTGGGTATTCCGAGGTATGCTTCTGTTCGTGATGCTTGTTCTGCTGATGGTTGGGTGCTTCCCCATGCCAGGAGTCGTGGCATGGAGACGCTTCTCCAGACCTTGTCAGAGTTGGAACTACCGTCTCAATCTAGCTCGATGGACTTATTCTATTGGTCCTCATCTAATTTGGATGTTGACTACAAGCCCTTTTGCACAACACGGGCTTGGAGGTTATTCTATTCTCCTTTAAGCTCGGTTGCATGGAAAAGGATAATCTGGTTCCCTCATGCTATTCCAAAGCATGCATTTATCTGCTGGCTTGCTATTAGGAACAGGCTGCCTACGAGGGATCGCATCGCATCTTGGAATTCGAATGTGGCGCTACGTTGTCTACTTTGCGATGGGGCGAACGAGTCAATCGATCACCTTTTCTTTGGTTGTGACTATCTCAAGCAAATCTGGGCTATTTTACTTAGTGTTGGGTTTTCTTGGGATCTCAAGAGCGAATCTAATTCCTAAGAGATCAGTTCTAGGGTTTGCGCAGCGGATGAAAAACAAAATTTTTGATGAAACCCTAAAACCTATCATGCATGATCTTGTAGAAACGTTAGAACGCTTACCTCAATCGATCCGGGGCCTGCATCAATCGAAGAACGTGTCTGATCACTGTAGGCAGTAAGAATACCTTGCCCTCTACACGTATCCACACGGCGGAAAGGATTCCAACGGTTGGAACTTGTCTGCTAGGACTGAAGAACGCTTCTTTCTTTGCGCAAGGGTTTCAGGGATCTTTCTCTTAGCTTTCTCACTCTCCAAACCTCTCCCTAGGGTCTGAAAATCGTGCCAAAAGAGTTGGGTGGCGTTTTTCTAAGTTAATCCCACTTAAAACCCTAATTAGAGCGAGTTTAGTAAATCCCGACGTCTGGACCGATCGGTCTGGAGCTTTTTAACGTCTGGACCGATCGGTCCATGTCTGGACCGATCGGTCTGGAACAATTTCCGGACCTCACACGTTACGTCTGGACCGACTGGTCTACGTCTAGATCGATCGGTCTGGGTTAGTGATAACTCCTATTTTTCTCTATATTTTATAAGAGTTTGTCTAGGTTTTACAAGATAATCACATGCATTCATAGACATTCTAGGCGTGTTAGGACACAAAAACCCGGTTGTGCTTTAGTTTTGCTGATTACAGGTTTCGAAGATGATTTGACACGAAAAGGAGCCATTTGGAGCGTTAAAGGAGAAGTCCGGATGAGGTACTCATGTTGCGACATCAATAACTTTTTCTACAGAAGTCCAAATCATGCGAGACTTTACCATTGAAAAGAGCACTTCAAGAGCTTCGCGTAAACACCAAAATCGCATAAATCCGACACCGGAGCAGAAAGATATGAGCGAAATCGTGAAGACCAAAAAACTACCAGTGCAGGGCCGGATCCAACTAGATCCGGTCCGAATCAAGACAGCTGACTCGAGCCCAGGAATCTGGATCCGGTCCGGATCCACCTGGAATCGGTCCGGATCCAGTCTAAAACCCTGTTTTGCGATTTTCAGCATCAGAATGGGAATAGGACTCTTGGGAGCCGCCCTAGGGTTATAAAAAAGCCCTAGCCACGTCCTAGAACATCAGAGAACCTTAGAGAACATCTAGATACAGATTTTTGGAGAGCTTTTGGTGAGAGAAGAATAGAAGTTCACGGGATTTCGGGAAGAAGAAGGAAGATTCGATCGTGGAGACTACACATCTGCATGAGACTTTCTTTCCTCTCTTTTATCTCTTTTTCTCAGAGTTTTTTATTGTTTTCCATGAACCGTGAGTAGATCCACGACTATGGGTTAGGGATTCGTATGTGTTTTGGGTATGTTTGAACCTTAACTTGGATTTCGGTTTTGATTTGTTTTGGTTCTATTGATTTGCACTTTTATTGGATTGATGTTTGCTAATCCCTTGGTCAATTATCTTAGATTCTAAACTACATAGAGATATGAGTTGGTTTCGGATCAAAATCAATAGGATAGATCGTATTATTCACATCGAGATATGGTTTAATCGATCTAGGGTTGATGATAGCGTTCTTTATGCACCTAGGGTTAACTTGAATAGATCGAGAGATTGACGAGTTACTCTGAAGGTAGGGAGTTAGTAGACCGAGAGGTGAATTCTCTATCTTTGTTGCTTGATGATTCCCGAATACAAGTCATAATCGTTATTCTCACATGCTTAGCATACACCCATACACGCGAATACGATCCCGACACCCGTAGTCATCCTTTTTTGATAGGTTACTCGTTTTCATTGCTTTCTTATTTCGTTTTCCATAGATTCTACATATTTCTACCATCACTTGCTTGCTTGCTTTGATCTCTTTTCGATTTAGATTTGGATTTAGCAACCGGTCCTTGTGTTCGACCCCATGTTACGATGATCCGTATCCTTGCGGTGAGTTGTGAATCGGGTTATATATTTTAGACTCGGTACACACGTATCAAGTTTTTGGCGCCGTTGCCGGGGACTGGTTAGCCTATTTCTAGGTCTTTATTGATTCTAGATCTTTGCTTGTGTTCTTTTTGTTTTTCTTTCTTTGGTTTTTGCGGATTCACTTGGTCTCGAGTTCTTCTTTTTCTTTGCGATTTGCAGGATTCTAGTGCATGACACGTAGCTCTACTCGGAGAGAAGACCTAGTCTACGATCCAGAGATTGAGCGTAC
>NW_010964379.1:86813-91328 GCF_000463585.1 Tarenaya hassleriana | reverse complement strand
ACCGAGGGCGAAGCTACTTACGTTGCAGAGGAGACTTTGGGTTCTTGCATTGCACCGAAGCACACCCAACTCCTATCATGCATCAACCGTCCGCCCATTGACAGTTTCGAGCTACCGCCACAGTGCATCACGATGTTCAGTCAGGCGAGTTTCAGAGGGCGGCCTACAGAGGATCCCATTGCTCACTTGACTGTGTTCAAGATGCTATGCAGATAAGTCAGAAAGGCACGAGGCATGACGATTGAAGATGTATACTTGGAGGCCTTTCCTTTTTCACTGATGGACCGGGCAAGAGATTGGCTCTACACTCTTGAGCCAAACTCGATTACGACATGGAGGAGCTAGAGGAGCAATTCATGGCGAAATACTACTCCCCAGAGAAGACCCGAGCTGCACAGAGAGCCATACATAGCTTCACTCAGGAGAGTGATGAGAGTCTGTATGACGCATGGGAGAGATTCAAAGGCTATCAACGCCTTTGTCCACACCACGGCATGGATAAGCGGCTGTTGCTTTCCACGTTCATCCACGGACTGAGAGACGATACTAGAGCATGGATGGATGCAGCTTGTGGAGGGAGTGTATACGACATTTCCTTTGACACCCTAGAGATGCAGATCGCCAAGATGGCCAAAGCAAGAGGGATGTCAGGAGACAGCATCAGACGCTCTACGTGATGGGTAGATTTGGGCGAGTCCGCAGCCTTGAAAGCAGTCATGTCAGATCTATCGGCAATCAAGCAGCACATGGGACTCAAGAATACGTCTAACCCGTCAAAAGTCCAGCCTGGAATGTTCTTGGTAGATCAGGCCACATCAGAGGAAGAACCGGTTGAGGACGTCAACTACGTGGGAAGGAATCAATACAAGAATCCTTCCAATCTCTACAACCCGAACGTGCCTAGGAACCATCCTGGTTTCTCCTACGAAACCCGAGCGGAGCATTGAATGTGCAGCAGCATGGTGTTTCCAGAATCCCTCAGAACCCCCCGAGCTTCACTCAGTCACGTTTTCAGGGGCAGAATCAGAGATATGCGCAACAGAATCCAGGATACGGGCAGCAGAATCAGGGTTACCGAGCTCCTCCACCGGCAAAGAATGAAGAAGCAGACATCAAGACGATGCTTGCCCAGCTAATGCTCGACCAAAAGACGTCGTTTACTGAGCTGAAAACCGAGGTGCAGAGCATTAGAGCTAGGCAAGACACCTTTGAGAGGAGACTTGATGGGATGGACGCACACATGAAGCTCGTAGATATGCAGATAGCACAGCTTGCGTCACAACCTTCTAGACCACAAGGCACGTTTCCTGGAAAGCCGGAACCAAATCCACGAGAGCACATCAACGCCATTGAGCTAAGGAGCGGAAAGAACTTGCCTGAGACGATCCCTACCACTGCTGTAGAGGAAGGGACGACATCCGAGACACCTAAGGTGCATGCAGAGGAAGCCAAACCGCCTTATGTAGCTCCTCCACCTTATGTACCACCCGTTCCTTTCCCTTCTCGGTTGAAGAAGCATGTTGAGGATACACAGTTCTCGAGATTTGCTGATATGCTTCAGAAGCTAGAGGTTACTATACCGTTCTATGAGGCTATGCTGCAGATACCCTCTTATTCGAAGTTTCTGAAAGACATCTTGACCAAGAAGAGGGTGATCGGGAAAGAGACAGTAGATCTGAGCACCGAAGTGAGTGCTGACATTTTGAAGCATGAGTTACCACGGAAGAGATCAGACCCAGGTAGTTTTTCGATTCCCTGCAAAATCGGAAACATTGCGATAGACCGTGCGTTGTGCGATTTGGGTGCCAGTGTGAGCTTGCTTCCGTTGATCATCTATAAGAAGCTCAACATTGGAGATCTTAAACCGACGAGGATGGCACTACAGTTGGCGGATCGATTCGTCAAATATCCTGCAGGTATTCTCGAGGATGTCCCATTGAAAGTCATGGATTATTATGTTCCCGTTGATTTTCTTGTTTTAGACATGGACAAGGACTCGAAGATACCGATTATACTAGGCCGACCGTTCTTAAACACGGCCGATGCAGTGGTTCATGTTCATGCTGGTCGTCTTACGATGAAGATAGGTGACGAGACTGTGGAGTTCACCTTAGATCACAACATGAAGCAGCCATCCACCACCGATTCAGCATGCTATGTCGATGTGCATGAAATCCTCACTCAAGAAGTCTTCGATCAGTTTCGGGAAGTCGATCCTTTAGAGATATCTCTCCTCGCATCAATGAGAGCATATACAACAATTGGGAAGATATCCGGGAGCTTACGCGAGCATTGAACGAAGGATCGGACGAAATTAGAGTTTTACAGAAGCTGGATCCGAACCGATTCCACCTGGAAACGGACCGGATCCAAACTGCCTCCGAAGACGGATTTTTACAGAAGGTCGATCCGGACCGATTCCACCTGGAAACGGACCGGATCCAAACTGAAGACAAACTGGAAACGGACCGATTCCACCTGGAATCGGACCGGATCCAGTCTCTGAGCAAATCGGATGTTTTTCACATCGACGTACCCGATTCCTCTACGAACGTCTCCGAACCCTCCACGACGACTAATAAAGACGTTCTAGAGCCCAGAGAGCCACCACTTCACACGGGGAAGCTGAATAAAGTTTATTGGAGTTTAGAGAACGCCCCGAAGGTGGAGATGAAGCCCTTACTCGAAGGGCTCAGGTATGTTTTCCTTGGACCTAACTCGACTTATCCGATTATAGTGAATGCTGCATTGCTAGAACCCCAGGTAGAACAGTTGATTGATTTGCTTAGACGTTATAGGGGTGTTCTTGGATATACTTTGGATGATATTAAGGGACTTAGCCCTTCGTTATGCATGCATCGTATTCATTTAGATGATGAGTCGAAATCCTCTGTTGAGCATCAGCGTAGATTGAATCCGACGGTGAAAGAGGTAGTTAGGAAAGAGGTGATGAAGTTGTTAGATGCGGGTATTATATACCCTATTTCGGATAGTACGTGGGTGAGTCCTGTGCAGGTTGTACCCAAGAAGGGAGGCATGACTGTGATCCAGAACGAGAAGAACGAGCTTATTCCTATGCGGACGGTCACGGGATGGAGGATGTGCATCGACTATCGTAAGTTGAACTCCAACACCCGTAAGGATCACTTACCTTTGCCTTTTATTGATCAGATGTTAGAGAGACTTGCATTCCACTCGTACTTTTGCTTTCTAGACGGTTACTCGGGATTCTTCCAGATCCCCATTCACCCGAGCGACCAGGAGAAGACCACCTTTACTTGTCCTTATGGCACGTTTGCTTATCGTCGTATGCCCTTTGGATTATGTAATGCACCTGCCACTTTTCAGAGATGCATGACTGCTATATTTTCTGATGTGATTGAGGATATTATGGAGGTGTTCATGGACGATTTCTCTATCCATGGACCCTCATTTGACGTTTGTTTGGCCATTTTGTGTCGAGTCTTAGACAGGTGTGCAGCGGCTAACTTAGTCCTCAACTGGGAGAAATGTCACTTCATGGTGCAAGAAGGGATTGTTTTAGGACATAAGGTGCCTTCTAGGGGAATCGAGGTAGACAGAGCGAAGATAGAGGTTATTGAGAAGCTTCCAGCGCCCGTGAATGTCAAAGGCATCCGCAGTTTTCTAGGACATGCGGGATTTTATCGACTGTTCATCACGGACTTCTCCAAAATCTCTAGACCACTTACCGAGCTGTTGGCGAAAGATGTACCATTCCGGTTCACTTCAGAGTGCTCGAAGGCCTTCCAGACTTTGAAGGCAGCTCTGATCTCACCACCGATCATACAGCCCCCCGATTGGACTCTACCGTTTGAGCTGATGTGTGATGCTAGCGATTATGCAGTTGGAGCAGTGTTGGGGCAGAAGAAGGATCACAAACACCATGCCATCTACTACGCAAGCCGAACTCTTGATGATGCGCAGGTAAATTACACTACTACTGAGAAAGAGTTACTTGCTGTGGTGTTTGCTTTTGAGAAGTTCAGGTCGTACTTGGTGGGACAAAAAGTGATCGTATACTCAGACCACGCGGCTTTGAAGTACTTGCTGACGAAGAAAGACGCCAAACCTCGACTGATTCGATGGATGCTACTCATACAAGAGTTTGACGTCGAGATTAGGGATCGCAAAGGCACGGAGAACACAGTTGCAGACCACCTTTCACGCGGAGAACACAGTTTCAGACCACCTTTCACGCCTTGCAATACCCGACCCTCTCCCGATCGATGATTCTCTGCGAGAGGAACAGATGGCAATCACTACCCGACACGAAGACCCATGGTACGCAGACTACGTGAACTATATGGTCTCCCGAATACTCCCGTCCGAGCTTAATTATAACGGAAGGAAGAAGTTCCTCCATGACGTACGAGATTATTTTTGGGACGATCCGTTCTTGTTCAAGCGTGGTACCGATGGGATGTTCAGACGATGCATTCCTGAGGAAGAAGTGCAACAAGTAATTTTTCATTGCCACTCTTCTGATTATGCAGG
>NW_010964379.1:84060-86679 GCF_000463585.1 Tarenaya hassleriana | reverse complement strand
GAACTTAACTATAATGGAAGGAAGAAGTTCCTCCATGACGTACGGGATTATTTTTGGGACGACCCGTTCTTGTTCAAGCGTGGTACCGATGGGATTTTCGGACGATGCATTCCCGAGGAAGAAGTACAACAAGTAATTTTCCATTGTCACTCTTCTGATTATGCAGGTCATTTCGCCACTTCGAAGACCACAACAAAGATTCTACAAGCGGGATTCTATTGGCCTACGATGTTCAAGGATGTCCATAGGTATGTCGCCTCATGTGACTCTTGCCAGCGCACAGGTAACATTTCTAGACGCTACGAGATGCCTCAAAATTTTATTCTAGAAGGGGAACCTTTTGATGTTTGGGGCATAGACTTTATGGGTCCTTTTCCATCGTCTTTAGGGAACGTGTACATCTTAGTTGCAGTTGATTACGTGACTAAGTGGGTAGAGGTTTTGGCTAGCGCGAGGAATGATGCTAAGACTGTGGTTAGGCTATTTAGACAGATTATTTTTCCACGTTTTGGTGTTCCTCGTGTTGTGATTAGCGATGGTGGCACACATTTTGTCAACCGGATCATCGAGACACTACTGAAGAAATACGGAGTTCATCATCGGATTGCTACTCCGTATCATCCTCAGACTAGTGGACAGGTGGAGATATCTAACCGGGAGATCAAGTCCATTCTGGAGAAAACCGTCGCTAAATCACGTAAGGATTGGTCACAGAAGCTAGACGATGCGGTATGGGCTTACTGAACGGCCTTCAAAACGCCGATTGGTATGACACCGTTCCAATTAGTCTACGGAAAAGCATGTCATCTACCGGTTGAGCTCGAGCACAAAGCTTATTGGGCAATCAAGGCGCTCAACTATGACATGAAGACCGCTGCAGAGAAACGCGTACTCCAGTTACACCATCTTGAGGAGATCAGACTTGACGCATACGAGAACGCGAAGATCTACAAGGAGAGAACGAAGAAATGGCACGATCGACACATTATTCAGCGCTCATTCTGCTCAGGTGATCTTGTCCTTCTCTTTAACTCTCGTTTGCGATTATTTCCAGGAAAGCTGAAGTCCAAGTGGTCCGGCCCATTCAAGATCCATCGAGTTTTCGACCACGGAGCAGTGGAACTATACGACAGCAAGGGTAGCACGTTCAAGGTAAATGCGCGGCGTCTGAAGCTGTATAACCTGGCTGATCCTATAGCCGAGAGAGGCGTTCTTCCTCTCGAATTACCACCACCAGCCTGAGCTCATACACGGTCTAGCTATCGACCATAAAGAAGCGCTTCTCGGGAGGCAACCCGAGGTCTTTGTATAGTTTTAGGAGTTTTGGACTTTTGGACCCTTTTAGTTGCATTAGACATGAGGTTTTTAGATTTGGAGAGTCTACGTGGTGTTTTCCCCGGTGTGTAGACGTCTAGATCACGAGTTGCAGGTCATTCGGCGAAAATTGGGAACGAAGGTGAAGTTTGGATCCGGACCGATTCCACCTGGAAACGGACCAAATCCACTTCAGACACGGGCCAGGTAAGTTCATCTGGATCTGGACTGATTCCACCTGGAAACGGACCGGATCCAAATTCGCGAGTCTACTTCAGAGGGCCGAACTCAGCTCTCTCTCTCACTTCGGTTTTCTCTCTCGATTCGGCCCTCCCATTCTCACCTCTTCCTCTCTTCGATTCCACATATACGACGCCCAGGTATGCTTCCCTACCTATTTCATCACTCAAACATTGTTTTATTATGAGTAATTTTCGGATTTGGGTTGCTAGGGTTCATGAGAGGTTTAGGGAGATTTGATTGTGGAGATGTTTTCGTGGTTTTGGAGCGATATCGGAGTGAGCCAAGAAACCCCGCGGTCAGCTGAATCAATGGGAGACCCTACTACACATGCGGGAAGACACATACCGCCAGCTGACCGCGGGGTTTCTTGGCTCACTCCGACTATTCATACCCCCGACTGGCGAGGCACACCGAGCCTACATGGCCTTCTAGATAGCAGGCCAGCAGTACCGCCTCACGATGGCACAGTTCGCCGACATCCTGGGCGTTCTGCGCAGAGTTACAGCAGCCCTACCCTCCATACATCTGGATCGGCTGAAGGCATTCTGGAGCGATATCGGGTCCAAGCGCTTCAAGTTCAGCATCCTCAAGTCCACATGGATCCGACATCCGACGGTCAGATACTTCTACATGCTCCTTGCCCACGTCGTCTTCGGCAAGACAGAGCCTGGAGAGCTTAACCAGACCGAGCTGCTCTTCATCAGGTATGCCTTATCCCCTATCTATGGTGGGGACGATTGGGGCATGGGACAGGTCGACTTAGCATCGCGGGTCGCCTTACACTTGCATCAGACAGTCCGCTCAGATTCAGGCGTCTATGTCCGATGCGGCGGCCTCGTCACCATGATTGCGCGAAGAGTCGGCGTGAACGTCGGACGTTATGAGCGTTCATGCCTCAAGGGCGCCACAGTTCTCGACTTAGCTGCTCTGCGCAGCAAAGTTTCGTTGGAGACCATTCGGGGCAACCATATGTGGTTGTACTACGACCAGCAGGGCACCAGCCAGCGTTTCACCTTGCCGAACATTCACTTACCACCGATCTCCATTGACGGACTCCGATTC
>NW_010964379.1:83428-84030 GCF_000463585.1 Tarenaya hassleriana | reverse complement strand
CACCCCCATCTCCTCCAGCAGTTCACACCACAGAAGTCGGCCCTTCGCATACGCACTGGCCACCTCCTTTTCCCCCGGCGGATTCAGCTCCATCGCATGCCGCCTCCACACGAGCTCCAGATGATTACGGCTACACCTTCCAGCCTCAGGACGACTTCCAGAGGTTCATGTATCAGGCGATGCTTGACACGAGAGGCGCCTCAGACAAAGCCGTCTCAGATATGCGGAGCCATGTCGACTCAGAGATGACGAACATGTACACCAGATAGTGCGGGACTTCTTCCCAACTCGTCAACCAGATGCAGGCACTCAGACTCCAGCATGACGCCCTATACGCGGCGTTCCATGGATTCCGCAGCCGGCTATTCCCCGACGAGCAGCCGCCGGCACCTATGGAGGACGACAGAGACGATGCACCGGCGGACGCTTAGCTCGCTGATCAGGTAGGCGTTTCCCCTTGTCCGTTCTAGTAGTGATGTAGTAGGCCTTTTAGATGTACTATTGGGACTCGGATTTTGTATACTCTGGATTTCTTTATCTATATGCGAGTCTCTATGTTATTTTTCGGGTAACGTTTGTTTTTCTATGAGCGTTCATACCGA
>NW_010964379.1:66374-78113 GCF_000463585.1 Tarenaya hassleriana | reverse complement strand
TGCTTCCCAACATGAGACAGGAGATCTCGATGTCGTCAGTCTAATGCTTCAACCAAGCATCCTTGACGGCTCTCGTGGCATTGGTTGGAGGCTCTGGTGGTAGAGCCTCTTCCAGGACGTATGACTTCTTATCGTGCTTGAGAACAATTCTCAAGTTCCGATACCAGTCTAAGAAGTTCGTCCCGGTCAGCTTATCCTTCTCAAGGATAGATCGCATTGTCAAACTCGGTACGCTAATGGTTGATGCCATGTCCTACAAAAAAGACAAAAAGAACGTACAAAACAAATGCAGATTCTATTAATGATCAACTACCAGCTAGCCCATCATCAATCAGTGTCTACATATCTATGAACTACTACCAGCTAGTCCATCATCAAACAATGACAACATAGAGGCATTAGTCCATCTCTTTGTATGCATCACATTCACTTAGAGGATAGTTCCAAGACCTCCATTGAGCATCAACGTAGGCTGAATCCCACCATGAAGGAGATAGTGAAGAAGGAAGTGCTTAAATTGTTAGATGCGGGTATTATTTACCCGATTTCGGATAGTGCATGAGTTAGTCCCGTGCAAGTTGTCCAAAGAAGGGGGTATCACTGTAGTGGAAAACGAGCATAATGAGTTGATTCCCACTAGGACAGTCACAGGTTGGCGCATGTGCATTGACTATAGGAAGCTGAATTCGAACACCCGTAAGGACCATTTTTCTTTGCCCTTCATCGACCAAATGCTAGAAAGATTAGCCTTGCATTCCCATTTTTGTTTTCTTGGTCTATTCGGAGTTCTTCCAAATCTCCATTCACCATAGCGATCAGGAAATGACCACCTTCACATGCCCATATGGCACCTTTGCATACCGTAGGATGCCTTTTGGTCTGTGTAATGCACCGGCGACATTTCAGAGATGCATGACTGTGATATTTTCTTATCTTATTGAGGATGTTATGGAGGTGTTCATGGATGACTTTTTTGTCCATGGACCCTCCTTTCCTGTGTGTCTGATGAATTTGCGTCGAGTGTTGGATAGGTGTGTTGAGGCGAATCTTGTGCTTAATTGGGAGAAGTGCCATTTCATGGTCCAAGAGGGAAAAGTGTTGGGTCACAAGATTCCAAGCAGAGGGATTGATGTTGATCGCGCTAAGGTCGAAGTGATAGAGAAGTTGCCGCCTCCACGGAATGTTAAGGGAATCTGGAGTTTCTTAAGACATGTCGGGTTCTACAGGAGGTTCATCAAAGACTTCTCCAAGATTTCAAGTCATTTGACGGAATTGCTTGCAATATTCAGGTGGATTGGGAAGCTCCCTTCGAACTTATGTGCGATGCCAGTGATTTTGCGGTTGGGACTGTTTTGGGCCAAAGGAAAGACAGAAAGCTGCATGCCATTTATTATGTGAGTCGGACTTTGGATGATGCACAAGGCATTTGACGGAATTGCTTAAATTGTTAGATGCGGGTATTATTTACCCGATTTCGGATAGTGCATGAGTTAGTCCCGTGCAAGTTGTACCAAAGAAGGGGGTATCACTGTAGTGGAAAACGAGCATAATGAGTTGATTCCCACTAGGACGGTCACAGGTTGGCGCATGTGCATTGACTATAGGAAGCTGAATTCGAACACCCGTAAGGACCATTTTTCTTTTCCCTTCATCGATCAAATGCTAGAAAGATTAGCCTTGCATTCCCATTTTTGTTTTCTTGATGGCTATTCGGAGTTCTTCCAAATCTCCATTCATCATAGCGATCAGGAAATGACCACCTTCACATGCCCATATGGCTCCTTTGCATACCGTAGGATGCCTTTTGGTCTGTGTAATGCACCGACAACATTTCAGAGATGCATGACTGTGATATTTTCTTATCTTATTGAGGATGTTATGGAGGTGTTCATGGATGACTTTTCTGTCCATGGACCCCCCTTTCCTGTGTGTCTGATGAATTTGCGTCGAGCGTTGGACATGTGTGTTGAGGCGAATATTGTGCTTAATTGGGAGAAGTGCCATTTCATGGTCCAAGAGGGAATGGTGTTGGGTCACAAGATTCCAAGCAGAGGGATTGATGTTGATCGCGCTAAGGTCGAAGTGATAGAGAAGTTGCCGCCTCCACGAAATGTTAAGGGAATCTTGAGTTTCTTGGGACATGTTGGGTTCTACAGGAGGTTCATCAAAGATTTCTCCAAGATTTCAAGGCATTTGACGGAATTGCTTGCAAAGGATATGCATTTTGAACTCACCCATGAGTGCAAGGCCTCCTTTGAGACATTGAAGAAGGTGTTAATTTCTCCGCCCATTATTCAGCCACCAGATTGGGAAGCTCCCTTCGAACTTATGTGCGATGTCAGTGATTTTGCGGTTGGGACGGTTTTGGGCCAAAGGAAAGCCAGAAAGCTGCATGCCATTTAGTATGTGAGTCGGACTTTGGATGATGCACAAGTTAACTACTCCACCACCGAGAAGGAGTTACTCGCCATTGTCTTTGCCTTTGAGAAATTCCGGTCTTACTTGGTCGGTTCGAAGGTGATTGTATACACCGACCACGCTGCTTTGAGATACCTCTTATCCAAGAAGAATGTCAAGCCAAGACTAATCAGATGGATTCTCTTGCTGCAAGCGTTCAACTTGGAGATTAGGGATAGGAAGGGCACGGAAAATGGAGTGGCCGACCACTTATCTCGGATTGAGCGACATGAGGAAGTTCCCATTGATGATTGTCTTCGGGATGATTGTGTGATGGTCGTCCGAGTGAAGAAGAGGGATCCGTGGTCTGCAGATTTTGTGAAGCTCATTGTAAGCAGATACATCTCTCATGAGTTGGACTATAACAGGAAGAAGAGGTTCTTCAGAGATGTGAAGGATTTTTTTTTGGGAAGAACCTTTCCTCTTCAAAAGAGGCAAGAATGGCCTTTTTAGGAGATGTGTGCCCGAAGAGGAAGTTCGGAGTGTGATCTATCAATGTCACTCTTTGAATTATGCGGGCCACTTTGGAGCATCGAAGACCTCAGCTAAAATTCTTTAAGTCGGGTTTTATTGGCCATCAATGTTAAAAGACATTCATCAATACGTCTCATCTTGTGATGCATGCCAGAGAACGGGGAACATTTCCCGCCGTCAGGAGTTGCCTCAACATTACATCTTGGAAGTTGAACCGTTTGATGTATGGGGCATAGACTTCATGGGACCGTTCTCATCTTCTTATGGGAACCAATACATCTTAGTGGCGGTTGATTATGTCACCAAGTGGGTAGAAGCGATGGCGAGTCCCACTAACGACTCGAAGGTGGTGACAAAAATGTCCAAGAGGGTGATTTTTCCGAGGATTCGGGACGCCAAGGGTTGTGATTAGCGATGGAGGACCTCACTTCATCAACTGCACCATAGAGGCACTTTTGAAGAAATATGGGGTGAGACATAAAGTGACTACCCGTATCACCCTCAAACGAGCGGGCAAGTTGAAGTGTCAAATAGGGAGATCAAAGTGATCCTCGAGAAAACAGTGTCAAGGTCTAGGAAAGATTGGGCTTCCAACTTCTCTTTAATTCAAGGCTCAAACTATTTCCAGGAAAGTTGAGATCGCGTTGGTCGGAGCCATTCACGGTTAAGCACGTCTACCCTCACGGAGCAATAGAGCTATATGGCTATGGAGGGGATACATTCAAGACCAACGCGTAAAGGTTGAAAATCAACAACCCCAGGGAACATGACAAAGAGAGGAGCTCGATGAGCTTCTTTAATCCTCAAGAAGACTGAACAATCCCGCGGTCAAGCTTAAGACCCTAAACAAACGCTCTCGGGAGACACCCCGAGCTTGTATATATCCTTTTCCGTATCCTTTTTTGCACTGCATTCTTTTTCATCTACGATCATTTAGATGCATACCTCTTTGATGGATGTTCTCTCTTGATATTGCGATAAAAATTTGAGGATTGGCTTGAGTCGCTTGATGTGCAGGGAGAAGAAGGAACAGAAGAAAACTGCCAGATTTTCTGCCTAGTGGTTTGGGTCGATCGGTCCAGGTCGGGATCGATCAGCCCATCAACTCCGCACCGATCCGAAGCCTAAAAAAAACCTAGACCGGTCGGCCCTGACCTGGACTGGTCGGTCCAGGCTTTCTAACAACATTCCGAGGCCGATAATAAGAGGTAAGGAGAGAGGGGTCGGTGCACATCTTCGTCTTCGCCTCCTCACCGCCGCCTCACTGCGTCTCGCCGCCATCGAACTCGTCGGAACTCGCCTCCACCGTGCCCGCTCTCTCTGTGTCTCTCAATCTCTTTCTTTTTCCATCTCTCTCTCTCTAGAATCTCCATTGAAGCACATAAGATGCCACCGAAGCCCATGAGAGATCGTATTCCGCCAGGTTTAAAGCGACCGTTTGTACTCGATGACGCAATCCGTGAGCTCACAGATCTCGTGCCAATCGAGGAGGTCGGAGGAGATCTGATATCACAGGACGTGACTCCCGATGAGCGGTTGTTGCGGTCGAAGATCAGTTCTGCTGGAGTACGGGCTACCAAATTCATCAGTCTGGAGATCACATACCATCATTTGACGACAGATTTCCTCGCAACCTACCGTTGCTGGTTCCACACATCTGGATCAGTTGAGGACGTATACTTCACAGTCCGGATTATGGGAGAGACATACTTCCTCACGATGGCAGATTTAGCGGAGGTCCTAGGAATCCCCCAGGAATGCACGGTGCTTCAACCGCGTATTTCAGACCCCGCATTGACCGAGTTCTGGGAGACGATCGGATCAGGAGAGTAGAAGGCGGGGAAATCGAAGGCAACCATGATCCGACATCTAGCAGTTAGGTACCTCCACATGTTCATATCTGGAGGATTATTCGCCCGCAAAGACCAGGGCAACGTGACAGAGTTTGAGCTCATACTGCTGCGACGAGCACTCCGCCACTCATTCGAAGACTCAGACTGGGGCGTAGGAGACGTAGACATTGCGAGGAAGGTAGCCCTACACATTCGTTGGCTGCGCAACTCAAAAGAGTCACAGCATGCCCCTTTCTACATCGGCGGCATCATCACGATGATTGCTCGACAGGTCGGCATCAACGTCGGGTACTGATGACATCGGTTTTTGACGTTATTTTTCTATGGTTTTAGTTGCATTTCATCCCTATTTTTCGTACAAATTCAGTATTTAAGCCACATTTTTTGCAAAATACCGTTTTCTTTGTTTTTTGATGTAGTTTTAGGAATATTCGCGTAATCGGACGAAAACGGAGCTAAAACGGTGTTTTTGGAGCTTATTTGGACCAAGTGGACAATTACGTATGAGCTAAAGAAGGTCACGGACTTGTCGCGGGCAAGAAACGAACTTCGGAGCGAAAAAGGGAGAATCTCAAGGTTTAGAACATTGCTCGAGGTGAACATCGATATCGGCGTTTTATAACATCGATATCGACGTTCATCAACCTCGATATTGAAGTTTCCAGCCACCACGAGATCAGACTTTCAGATTTTCAGATCTAGATATTTCCGAACATCGATATCGATGTTCCATGCCTCGAGATCTGAGCAGTCCAGATGTCGACCTTTCACAATGTCAATATCGACCTTCAATGCCTCGAGATCTGAGTAGTCCAGATGTCGACCTTTCACAACGTCGATATCGACCTTCCAAAACCTCAAGATCTCGGCACCTTGGAGAAATATCGACGCTAGAAAACATCGATATCGAGGTTTTTAACATTGATATTTCGAAATGTCTATAAAAAGACCATACGGAAACCGAGAGAGGGTTCGACTTTTGATACATTTTTCGATACTATTCTAGATTTGTCGTTTTTTGACACTTTGGGGGACAAATCATAGCAGAGATTGCTACATTTCACAGTTTAGAGATTGATTCTACATCCTACAAGTTTCTTTTCTTTTTATCTTTTGAAATGTTGTATGAATCTGTTGTACTTTCGTTTTCTCCAATGGATCGTGAGTAATTCACTTGCTGTAGGATAGGGATTCTAGCCATGTTATGGATTTGTTCATGTTCTTAATAAGATTATTGCATGTTTTGTTTAGATCCGGTTCTATGAATTGAACTTATTGCTTTCATTAGATTGATCACCTGTATGAATTGATGTGGGTTAATTAATTGCAAAGGGATTTGGATTAGTTAATACCGGAATTCGTTCATAGGATAGATTCAATTATTAATTCTGAACGCATAGGTTGGACTTGATAAGGGATTCTTAATTCGATCTAGGAACTATGATTGCGGACGTTAATGCTTCTAACGTAGACCTAAAGATGCGGAAGCTGATAGAAAAGCGTTAATTAGAGAATTATGATCCCTGACCCGGACGAATTCTAAATTAGAAGCTAGAGTTTCCCGAACCTATCAAAACCGCAATTCAATCTTTATATCTTAGAGACAATCTATAGCATCGGTGAACCCCCGAACGTACAGTGCTTTTAGTTATAGATAGCCCGACCTTTGACAAAGCTAACGGGGAAGAATTTCAGGTTCGAGTGGACGGCAAAGTGCGAGGAGGGTTTTGTTGGTTTAGTGCTCTATGATGTACTGTTTATGAGCTTTATTCAGATACGTTGGATGTATTGATACTTTCTACGGTTTTAAGAGAGTATTTGATTCATTGCATGTTCTTGTATGCTAGATATGTTATGAAATCCATGTATCATTATGAATGATACTGAACTCCCTAGTCTTGTGCCATTATGGGAATGATGACATAATAAGACTAGTATGATGTGTGATTGATGATCATATAGATGATCATAGGTATTGGATACGATCATAATCATAGGTATTCATTGGAGAACGGAATACTGGATTGACCCGCATGAGATTGTCACATGGACCAGCGTCCTGACTTGAATCTCATATGGCGGTTCCATGATTGGATCCTTAGACCTGAGATATCTACGGAATCCAACATGAGGAGTTTTGTGCTTTGAATGCGTCAAACGTCCTGCGTAACAGGAGGATTATAAAGGCGTGTATCAGGCACGAAACGAATCATGTACTGGATTGTAGATAGTCAAGACGGGATTTGTACCTCTTGTAAAAGAGAGAGATATCTCTGGGCCCCTCGTGTGAGCGAGACTGTAGAAATGTGTGGCCGCACTATAGACGAACGTCGTCTATTTCAGACAGTCAAACTCAGTGAACGAGAAAGCAGTCGAATCAGATAAGGTGGCTTGTCCATGCCTTATGTTCGACATATGATATCGTGATACAAAAGGATCATCAACCGGAATCATCTCTGGCGTTCGTAAAGATCACGAACAAACTCTATTCGAGATAGGTAGTCATAGTGTCTTGCTAGAGACCGCCTATGACTTGTATATCCGGCTTTCAGAGGTTTGAGACAACTTTTGGGTGAGATCCAAAGAGTTCGAAAACCGAAGAGTCTCGTTTTCTCGAAGCACAAAATCGAATAGAGATTCGAGTCCTAGCAGACAAGTTCCAAGCGTTGGAATCCATCCCGAAGTGTGGATACGTGTAGAGGGCGAGGTAATTTCCTGCCTTTCGTGATCAGACGTGTTCTTCGATTGATACAGGCCCCGGATCGATTGAGGTAAGCGTTCTAACGTTTCTACGATTCAATAGCAGCATGGTTCTAGGGTTCTATAAATTTTTTTGTTTTACATCCGCTGCGCAAACCCTAGAATCGATCTCTTAGGAATAGGATTCGCTTTAGAGATCCCAGGAAACCCATCAGTGGTATCAGAGCCTGGTTGCTCTGTTTTGATTTCGTAGAACCCGATCACGCATGTTTTAGGATTTGAATCGTTTGAATCCGTGTTTGCTATTGATGCTATGCATGATTTGATTATGGATCTAGGGTAGATTTCATGTTCTTTGTTGCGTATGCAAGAGGTTCGTGTTCTGAGTTCACAGGTGAAAGTCGGGTCGATTTCGGGTTTGTACGGGGCCGGGAACGTGGAAAAACGTGATCTGATCACGTGTTTCAACCCTAGACCGTCCGTTCTGGGTATGCCGGAACGGACGGTCAAAGGGTAGCGGTCCGAAGGTCGGATTTCAGCCTGGAACGGACAGTCTGAGTGTCGGACCGCACGTTCCAGCTCGTCCGTGAGCGGCCCATCCGTTCTGGTAGTAGAACGGTCGTTCCAGAGCGCCTGGACCGTCCGTTCCGAGGCCATTAGGAGTACGTCCGTTCCGAGGTAGTGGAACGGCCGTTCCAGTGTATTGGACCGTCCGTTCTAACTCCGAGGTTCGACCAAAATTTTCGATTCTTCGTGTTCGGGACCCGTTTTGAGCAATAGATGCTTAACCCAATCATCTGTGAGTCAGAATAACATGTTTCATTCATATGGATAGTCCATAGTGATTGAAGACATGTAACTTGATCAAGATATTAGATATGCTTGATTGAGTGGGAGCTTCGAGATTGTGATTACATAATCGAATGGATTGTCTATTCGGATGATGTTAATCATTGCACAGAAACCGGTTAGATCCAGGAGTTCTATGAGTAAAACACTTGTCAAGTCCTCGATCGTACGTGTCATGGGCCATGCCAAAGGTGGGTGTGCCGTATTATCTTGGTGAGGCAAGATGGAGAAATGGTGGTTCTCATAGCTTGAAAGTAGATGCTTGATCTAAGTGTGGTTTCGAAAATCCCTTATTTATGTAATGCTAAGTGTGTACCTCCCATTACTAGAGCGCCTGTCAAGGCATTGATCGTCCGTAACACGGGTCATGCCAAAGCTGAGCGTGCCGGATTATCTTTGTGTGGCAGGGTGGAAAATCGTGGTTCCCACAGCTTGAATATGGTTTACCTTAGGTTAAGTTGTCAAGTTTGACTTGAGACTTAATGGTACAGATGAGACGAGTATGCAATGATATTTGATATCATAGTCTTATAAGAGGATCTAAGAGTCACATTGGATGTGATCGACATTAGATGTCTACCTAAATAGTATAAGGATGGGTGTAAGAATCCATACTTATGTGAAATACGGATCTTAGTCCCATATAGAAAATTATTATAGGGTTATTTTTCTGTATGGGAATAAAGCTCATCTTTGCATATGTGTTGTCATTGTTTGATGATGGATTAGCTGGTAGTAGATCATAGATATGTAGACACTCATTGATGATGGATTAGCTGGTAGTAGATCATTAATAGAATCTGCATTTGTTTTTGTTCGTTCTGTTTTGTCTTTTTTGTAGGACATGGCGTCAACCGGTAGCATACCGAGTTTGACGATGCGATCAATCCTTGAGAAGGATAAGCTTACCGGGATGAACTTCTTAGACTGGTATCGGAACTTGAGAATTGTTCTCAAGCACGATAAGAAGTCGTACGTCCTGGAAGGGGCTCTACCACCAGAGCCTGCAGCCAATGCCACGAGAGCCGTCAAGGATGCTTGGTTGAAGCATCAGACTGACGACAATGAGATCTCCTGTCTCATATTGGGAAGCATGGCCCCGAATCTGCAAAATCAGTTTGAGGGTGTTGAGTTTCCTGGGATCTCATGAGCGAATCTAATTCCTAAGAGATCGATTCTAGGGTTGTACAGCGGAAGTAAAACAAAATTTTTATAGAACCCTAGAACCATGATGCTATTGAAACGTAGAAACGTTAGAACGCTTACCTCAATCGATCCGGGGCCTGTATCAATCGAAAAACGCGTCTGATCACGATAGGGAGGAAGATTACCTTGCCCTCTACACGTATCCACACCTCAGGATGGATTCCAACGATTGGAACTTGTCTGCTAGGACTCGAATCTCTATTCGGTTTTTGCACTTCGAAAAAACGAGACTTAGAACTTGTTGAGCTTTTTGGATCTCACCCAAAAACTCTCCAAGAACTCCAAAAGTCGGCTACACAAAGTCTCATTCGTGATTAGGGTTTTAATCTCCTTCTTATAAAGTGATTTTACCCTAATTTCGGTTCAATTACGAAAATACCCAGAGCCCAGAACGGACGGTCCAGAAATGCACGTGGACCGTCCGTTCCAGAAGCAGAACGGACGGTCTGCGTTAGTGGACCGTCCGTTCCAGACCTTCCGGAACGGACAGACCGCGCACTCTGGACCGTCGGGTCTGGACTTGGTGGACCGTCCGTTCTGGACTTCCGGTCCGTCCGTTCCAGATCCTTCTGTCTCGGTTTTTCGTCATTTCCTCGTGCGGTTTCGTCCTTCCCTGCGTGTGTGACCCTGTAGGCTCATTCGACATAGCAGTATAACCCAAAATCCCTATTTCGGATATACAAGTCATAGGCGGTCTCTAGCAAGACACTATGACTACCTATTTTGAATAGAGTTGGTTCGTGATCTTACGAACACCAGTGATGATTCCGGCTGATGATCCTTTTGTATCGCGATATCATATGTCGAACATAAGGCATGGACAAGCCACCTTATCTGATTCGACTGCTTTCTCGTTCACTGAGTTCGACTGTCTGAAATAGACGACGTTCGTCTATAGTGCGGCCACACATTTCTACAGTCTCGCTCACACGAGGGGCCCAGCGATATCTCTCTCTTTTACGAGAGGTACAAATCCCGTCTTGACTATATACAATCCAGCACATGATTCGTTTCGTACCTGATACACGCCTTTATAATCCTCCTGTTACGCAGGACGTTAGACGTATTCAAAGCACGCAACTCCTCATGTTGGATTCCGTAGATATCTCAGGTCTTAGGATCCAATCATGGAACCGCTATATGAGATTCAAGTCATGACGCTAGTCCATGTGACAATCTCATGCGGATCAGTCCAGTATTCCGTTCTGCAACGAATACCTATGATTGTGATCGTATCCAATACCTATGATCATCTATGTGATCATCAATCACACATCATACTAGTCTTATTATGTCATCATTCCCATAATGACACAAGACTAGGGAGTTTAGTATCATTCATAATGATACATGGATTTCATAACAGATCTAGCATGCAGGAACATGTAATGAACAAAATACTCTCATAAAAAAAAAACATATAGAAAGTATCAATACATCGAATGTATCTAAACAAAGCTCATAATCAGTACATCATAGAGCACTAAACCAACAATCTCCCACTTGCTCTAATCATGAACTGCTAAACATCTAATGCCCATATCCCTAACATGACCCTCATGCTTCGACGAAGGGAGAGGCTTCGTCAACGGATCGACAATGTTATCATCTGTCGACACTCTGCAAATGTGCACGTCTCCTCTATCTATAATCTCCCTGATAAGGTGAAATCGTCTGAGTATGTGCTTGGATCGTTGATGGGATCTGGGTTCTTTCGCTTGTGCGATCGCTCCATTGTTGTCACAATACAGAGCAATGGGACTATCAGCACTAGGAATGACACCCAAGTCTCCAACAAACTTCCTGATCCAAACAGCTTCCTTTGCTGCGTCCGACGCTGCAATATACTCAGCTTCTGTAGTAGAATCTGCAACGGTCGCCTGCTTGGAACTCTTCCAGCTAACAGCGCCTCCGTTCAAACAGAAAACATAGCCAGACTGCAATCTGAAGTCATCCGGGTCTGACTGAAAACTAGCATCGGTGTAACCCTTTACAGCGAGCTCGTCTTCCGACCCACCGTATACCAAGAACACATCCTTAGTCCTTCTCAAGTACTTCAGGACGTTCTTGACGGCGATCCAGTGCGACTCACCTGGATCTGACTGGTATCTACTCGTAATGCTCAACGCGTAGGATACATCCGGTCGAGTACAAAGCATGGCATACATGATGGATCCAATTGCCGAAGCATAGGGAATCC
>NW_010964379.1:62128-62714 GCF_000463585.1 Tarenaya hassleriana | reverse complement strand
AAGGGATTTTTGAAACCGCACCTAGATCAAGCATCTACTTTCAAGCTATGAGAACCACCATTTCTCCATCTTGCCTCATCAAGATAATACGGCACACCCAGCTTTGGCATGGTCCATGACACGTATGATCGAGGCCTTGACAAGTGTTTTACTTATAGAGCTTCTAGATCTATCCGGTTTCTGTGCAACGATTGTTCATAATCCGAATAGACCATCCATTCGATTATGTAATCCCAATTCCGAAGCTCCCACTCAATCAAGCATATTCTATATCTTGATTAAGTTACATGTATTCATTTACTATGGACCATCCATAAGAATGAATCATGTCTATTTGAGTTACAGTTGATCAGATTATGCAACGATTGCTTAATCGGACCTCGAAAACGGAAATTTTCGGAATCTGGACTTCGGACCGTCCGTTCTGGAAGTAGAACGGACATTCCAGGCTGGCAGAACGTTCGGTCTCGACTTCAGAAGTCAGAACGGACGTTCCGCAATGTAGAACGAACGTTTTGTATGGACAGAACGGACGGTCCAGGACAGACCTTCCGTTCCGAGCCACTCAGTCCGTCACCCATGGGCC
>NW_010964379.1:60644-61838 GCF_000463585.1 Tarenaya hassleriana | reverse complement strand
CAGGCTCTGATACCACTGTTGGGATTCCTGGGATCTCTAGAGCGAATCCTATTCCTAAGAGATCGATTCTAGGGTTGTGCAGCGGAAGTAAAACAAAATTTTTATAGAACCCTAGAACCATGCTGCTATTGAAACGTAGAAACGTTAGAACGCTTACCTCAATCGATCCGGAGCCTGTATCAATCGAAAAACGCGTCTGATCACGAAAGGGAGGAAGATTACCTTGCCCTCTACACGTATCCACACCTCAGGATGGATTCCAACGATTGGAACTTGTCTGCTAGGACTCGAATCTCTATTCGGTTTTTGCACTTCGAAAAAACGAGACTTAGAACTTGTTGAGCTTTTTGGATCTCACCCAAAAACTCTCCAAGAACTGCAAAAGTCGGCTACACAAAGTCTCATTCGTGATTAGGGTTTTAATCTCCTTCTTATAAAGTGATTTTACCCTAATTTCGGTTCAATTACGAAAATACCTAGAGCCCAGAACGGACGGTCCAGAAATGCACGTGGACCGTCCGTTCCAGAAGCAGAACGGACGGTCTGCGTTAGTGGACCGTTCGTTCCAGACCTTCTGGAATGGACAGACCGCGCACTCTGGACCGTCGGGTCTAGACTTGGTGGACCGTCCGTTCTGGACTTCCGATCCGTCCGTTCCAGACCCTTCTGTCTCGGTTTTTCGTCGTTTCCTCGTGCGGTTTCGTCCTTCCCTGCGTGTGTGACCCTGTAGGCTCATTCGACATAGCAGTATAACCCGAAATCCCTATTTCGGATATACAAATCATAGGCGGTCTCTAGTAAGACACTATGACTACCTATTTCGAATAGAGTTGGTTCGTGATCTTACGAACACCAGTGATGATTCCGGCTGATGATCCTTTTGTATCGCGATATCATATGTCGAACATAAGGCATGGACAAGCCACCTTATCTGATTCGACTGCTTTCTCGTTCACTGAGTTCGACTGTCTGAAATAGACGACGTTCGTCTATAGTGCGGCCACACATTTCTACAGTCTCGCTCACACGAGGGGACCAGCGATATCTCTCTCTTTTACGAGAGGTACAAATCCCGTCTTGACTATCTACAATCCAGCACATGATTCGTTTCGTACCTGATACACGCCTTTATAGTCCTCCTGTTACGCAGGACGTTTGACGTATTCAAAGCACACAACTCCTCATGTTGGATTC
>NW_010964379.1:58036-60497 GCF_000463585.1 Tarenaya hassleriana | reverse complement strand
AAACTCAGTTAACGAGAAAGCAGTCGAATCAGATAAGGTGGCTTGTCCATGCCTTATGTTCGACATATGATATCGCGATACAAAAGGATCATCAGCCGGAATCATCACTGGCGTTCGTATGATCACGAACAAACTCTATTCGAGATAGGTAGTCATAGTGTCTTGCTAGAGACCGCCTATGACTTGTATATCCGGAATAGAGATTTCGGACTATACTGCTATGTCGAATGAGCCTACAGGGTCACACACGCAGGGAAGGACGAATACACGAGAGAAAACGACTCAAGACCATGTTTCAGGAGCTAGCGCGTACTGAAAAGTACAAGACGCTAAAAGCTCTAGTGAAGACGGATATGCCGAGAGGCAGTTCTGTCAACACCCACGTCCTCAACATGCGAGCTCATGTTGAGGAACTTGAGCGTATGGGAGTGAACCTCGATGGTGACTTGGTTGCAGACTTGATCCTGATGTCATTACCCGAGGACTATAACCAGTTCGTGATGCAGTACCATATGCACGAGATGACTAAGAGCTTAGCCGAACTGCGTAGGATGCTGAAATCGGCCGAACTGGATATCGTGGTGCCCAAGACTGTGCTTGTTGTTGAGAAAAACTCCAGTAAGAAGCGGCGGGGTAAAGCCAAAAAGAAGGTGGCGAAAAAGGCAAAAGTTGCCTCTACGCCCAAGCCTAAGCCCGATATAGGTGACTGTTATTACTGCGGAGTGTCTGGACACTAAAAGCGTAATTGTCACCTTTACTTGGAGGATCTTAAGGACAAGAAACTTGGTGAAGCTTCTGCCTCAGGTATCCACGTTATAGAGGCTAACATTTGTACTATATCTTCGTGGGTATTAGATAACGGAAGTGCCTCACACATTTGTGGAAATGTGCAGGGACTAAGAAGAAGTAGGATGTTGGCTAAGGGAGAAGCGGATCTACGCGTCGGAAATGGAGCAAGAGTTGCTGCATTGTGTGTTGGCGTTTATGATTTGCATCTTCCTTCTAGACTTGTTTTAGAATTGAGTAATTGTTACTATGTTCCTGCGATTAGCAGAAACATTATTTCTATTTCATGTCCTGATTTGGATGGTTTTCGATTTGTGATTGAGAACTCGAGTTTGATGATTTATCGAGACGATATTTGCTATGGTAATGGTTATCTAGTTAATGGTTTATACGTCTTGAATGATCAGCCTTCGAACTCAACATCCTCCATCTATAGCGTGAGTACTAAACGGTTTAAGCCGAACGACTTAAACCCGACCTTTCTCTGGCATTGTCGTCTAGGCCATATAAACGAGAAGCGCATTCAGAAGCTTCATTCTGAAGGTCTTCTGGATTCATTTGACTTTGAGTCTCTTGAATCTTGCGAGTCTTGTTTCACTGCCGGTTGTGACTCGACCTTCGACGAGTGAACCTCGGAGATCAGACAGGATTCGCCAAGAGCCTGTGAGATACGGATTTCTCGTGACTGGGAATGAGGAACTCATGTTATTAGAACATGACGAGCCTACCACATACCCAGAGGCTATGGCGAATCCGGACTCCGAGAAATGGCGCGAGGCTATGAAGTCCGAGATGCAATCCATGTCAGACAACCAAGTATGGACTCTGGTTGATGCATCTAAAGGGATAAAACCCATCGGATGCAAATGGATCTTCAAGAAGAAGACCGACATGGATGGCAACGTGCACACGTATAAGGCACGACTTGTGGCGAAAGGATTCCGTCAGATTCATGGTATTGACTATGATGAGACCTTTTCGCCTGTAGTTATGCTGAAGTCCATCAGGATCCTACTTGCCATAGCAGCATATTATGACTATGAGATATGGCAGATGGATGTCAAGACCGCGTTCCTTAACAGGAACTTGACCGAGGATGTGTACATGACACAACCCGAAGGTTTTGTCGATCCAAGGAACCCGAGGATGGTGTGCAAGCTTCAGAGGTCCATTTATGGACTGAAGCAGGCTTCGAGAAGCTGGAATCATCGCTTTGATGAGACAATCAAAAAGTTTGGTATCTCACAAAACGAGGACGAGCCATGTGTTTACAAGAAGGTCAGTGGGAGCACAGTAATTTTTCTAGTGCTGTACGTGGATGACATTCTCCTCATAGGGAATGACGTTCCCACCTTGCAAGACGTTAAGTGTTGGTTAGAAACTCAGTTTTCTATGAAGGACCTAGAAGAAGCGGCCTATATTCTAGGCATAAAGATCTATAGAGATAGATCGAGGCGTCTTCTAGGATTGTGTCAGAGTACTTACATTGATAAAGACTTGAAACAGTTCAAGATGCAAGATTCCAAGAAAGGAACCTTACCGATGAGCAGTGGCACAGTTCTCTGCAAGAGTCAGTGTCCTACGACATCTGATGAGCGAGAACGCATGGATCAGATTCCAAATGCTTCGGCAATTGGATCCATCATGTATGCCATGCTTTGTACTCGACCGGATG
>NW_010964379.1:52712-57371 GCF_000463585.1 Tarenaya hassleriana | reverse complement strand
TTTAGTGCTCTATGATGTACTGTTTATGAGCTTTATTCAGATACATTGGATGTATTGATACTTTCTACGGTTTTAAGAGAGTATTTGATTCATTGCATGTTCTTGTATGCTAGATATGTTATGAAATCCATGTATCATTATGAATGATACTGAACTCCCTAGTCTTGTGTCATTATGGGAGTGATGACATAATAAGACTAGTATGATGTGTGATTGATGATCATATAGATGATCATAGATATTGCATACGATCACAATCATAGGTATTCGTTGGAGAACGGAATACTGGATTGACCCGCATGAGATTGTAGATAGTCAAGATGGGATTTGTACCTCTTGTAAAAGAGAGAGATATCGCTGAGCCCCTCGTGTGAGCGAGACTGTAGAAATGTGTGGCCGCACTATAGACGAACGTCGTCTATTTCAAACAGTCGAACTCAGTGAACGAGAAAGCAGTCGATTCACATAAGGTGGCTTGTCCATGCCTTATGTTCGACATATGATATCATGATACAAAAGGATCATCAACCAGAATCATCTCTAGCATTCGTAAAGATCACGAACAAACTCTATTCGACATATGATATCGTGATACAAAAGGATCATCAACCAGAATCATCTCTAGCGTTCGTAAAGATCACGAACAAACTCTATTCGAGATAGGTAGTCATAGTGTCTTGCTAGAGACCGCCTATGACTTGTATATCCGGAATAGAGATATCGGATTATACTGCTATATCGAATGAGCCTACAGGGTCACACACGCAGGGAAGGACAAATGCACGAAAGAAAACGATGGAAAACCGTGTCGGAAGGGTCCAGACCCGACGGTCCGGACGCGTGGTCCGTCCATTCTGAGGAGTGGAACGGACGGTCCACGACAACACGCAGACCGTCCGTTCTATGTGATAGACCGGACGGTCTGCACTAAACGTAGACCGTCCGTTCTGCCTTACTGGAATGGACGATCCACGTGCAATTCCGGACCGTCCGTTCCAGGTTCCGGTTTTCCGAAAATTAAACCGAAATTAGGGTTAAATCACTTTATAAGAAAGAGATTAAAACCCTAATTCGGTAGAGACTTTTTGGTGCCGACTTTCAGAGGTTTGAGACAGCTTTTGGGTGAGTTCCAAAGAGTTCGAAAATCGAAGAGTCTCCTTTTCTCGAAGCACAAAATCGAATAGAGATTCGAGTCCTAGCAGATAAGTTCCAAGCGTTGGAATCCATCCCGAAGTGTGGATACGTGTAGAGAGCGAGGTAATTTCCTACCTTTCGTGATCATAAGTGTTCTTCGATTGATACAAGCCCCGGGTCGATTGAGGTAAGCGTTCTAACGTTTCTACGATTCAATAGCATCATGGTTCTAGGGTTCTATAAAAGTTTTTGTTTTACATCCGCTGCGCAAACCCTAGAATCGATCTCTTAGGAATAGGATTCACTTTAGAGATCCAAGGAAACCCATCAGGTTTCAGGGAGTTGAAGTTGAGATTGACACCAGCACCGATCCTGGCATTATCACGGCCGGGAATGCTATATGAAGTATACACTGATGCATCTAAGCACGGACTTGGTTGCGTGTTGATGCAGGAGGGACACGTGATCGCTTACGCATCGAGGGAGATGAAGAAGCATGAGGAGAACTACCCGACACATGATGTGGAATTAGCAACAGTAGTTCACGCGCTGAAGATTTGGAGATCGTATCTGTACGAGTAGAAGGTTAAGCTCAACACGAATCATAAGAGCTTAAATTATGTGATATCTCAGAAGGATATGAATCTGAGACAATGGAGGTGGTTGGAGTTGATTGCGGATTACGATCTGGAGATAGTCTACCATCCGAGGAAAGCTAACGTAGTGGCCTACGCTCTTAGTAGGAAGAGGATCTTAGCGGCCATATGTATTGTCACATCATCTCGCAGCCACGCCATTGAGTTGACTGCGATGTTGAAACATTTATCTCTGGTACCCGAGGAGTCGACACCGACTCTGATAGAACACGTGATCATGGGACATCACAGTGACCCCTTATTCGCACGATACATGGATCACATTGAGGAGTATACCCTCAAGGACTATCGTATCGACGAGCAGGGAGCACTACGATTGGGGAACCGACTATGCGTGTCGGACGATCAGGAGTTGAGGCGAGAGATTCTATCAGAGGCACATCAGTCAAAATTGGCGATACATCTGGGGGCGAGCAAGATGTATCAGGGTCTACGCCAGTGGTATACTTGGCCGAGAGTCAAGAAAGACGTGGCGGATTATGTAGCAAGATGCCACACTTGTCAGCAAGTGAAGACAGAGCGACAGATGCCGGGGGTAAGCTACAGCCGCTGAGATACCAGAGTGGAAGTGGTATTCGATCGCCATGGATTTTGTGGTCGGATTACCACTCACGCCGAGCAAGAAGAACGTCATGTGGGTAGTCGTGGATCGACTAACCAAATCTGCTTATTTCATTCTGATACATGTGTACCGAGTCTAGAATTTATAACCCAATTCACAACTCACCGCAAGGATATGGATTATCATAACACAGGGTCGAACGCAAGGACCGGTAGCTAAATCTAAATTCTAATCGAAACCAAATCAAATCAAGCAAGGGAAGTGATGGTGGAAAATATGTGGAATCAATGATAACTAAGATGAGAAAGCAATAAAAACGTGTGGACTATCAACCAACGATGATCATAGGTATTAGGACCGTATTCGTGTGAATGGGTATATCCTATGTCTTTGGACACTGAGTCTTGCTAAGAGCCATGTCATGTCCCATTGGCAAGACACCCCTCTTGGAGTCTTGCATTGAACCGATTCAAGACCTTGTCAATGTATGTACTCTGACTTAGGCCAAGAAGTCTTCTCGATCTATCTCTATAGATCTTGATGCCTAGAATATAGGCGGCTTCTCCTAAGTCTTTCATCGAAAAGACTGATCCTAATCAGGATTTTACTCCTTGCAAAGTAGGAACATCATTTCCGATGAGCAATAATATCATCTACATAAAGCACAAGGAAAACCACTGCGCTGCCACAGACCTTCTTGTAAACGCATGGCTCATCTTCTTTTTGTAGGAAGCCAAACGTTTTGACTGCCTCGTCAAATCGAAGATTCCAGCTCCTCGAAGCCTGTTTCAGTCCATAAATGGATCTCTGAAGATTGCATACCATCCTCGGACCCTTAGGATCGATAAAACCCTCGGGTTGTGTCATGTACACATCCTCGAGCAAATTTTCGTTAAGGAATGCGGTCTTGACGTCCATCTGCCATATCTCGTAGTCATAATATGCAGCTATGGCAAGCAGAATCCGTATGGATTTAAGCATCACGACTGGTGAAAAGGTTTCATCATAATCTATACCATGAATCTGCCGAAACCCTTTCGCGACGAGTCGTGCCTTATAGGTATGCACGATGCCATCCATGTCGTTTTCTTCTTGAAAACCCATGATACGTGTGTATCGAGTCTAGAATTTATAACCTGATTCACAACTCACTGCAAGGATACGGATCGTCGTAACACGGGGTCGAACGCAAGGACCGGTAGCTAAGTCTAAATCCTAATCGAAACCAAATCAAGCAAGGAAGTGGAAGTGATGGTAGAAATATGTGGAATCAATGGAAAATAAAATAAGAAAGCAAATAAAAACGAGTGACCTATCAAACAAGGATGACTACGGGTGTCGGGACTGTTGGGATTGTTGGTTGTAATGCTCTACGATGATCCGTGATATGACATTTTGACTATGTATTGATTCATTGGTTTATGAATGCATTACTTTTCCCGTTATATGATTAGCATGTTTGTTATATTACGGTAAATATCCTTGAATCATTGCAGATGATTCTAAATTCCCTGGTCAGTTATCATTGTGGGAACAATGATGAATTAAGACCAGCATGATGTGTGATAGATGATTATGATCATATGCATTAGATGCAAATCACAATCATGGGTTCTCGTTTGGAACGAGTTACTGGATGACCCGCATGAGATTGTCACATGGACACGAGTCATGACTTGAATCTCATACAGCGGTTCGTTCTTGGATCCTCAGACCTGAGATGTCTAGAGTATCTGATATGAGAAGTGACGTGTCTTGACTGCGTCAAACGTCGTCTTTAACCGGATGATCATAACGGCGTTGCTCAGATACGTTCACGAATCATATGCAGATAGTAGACATGCAATACGAGACTTGTCACCTCCTACGCAGGAGAGATGTCGCTGGGCCCCTCGTGGAAATCGGACTGTGAAAATGCGTGGCCACGCTATAGATGAATGTACATCTATTTTATCAGTCGGTTTGCCTAGACGAGTAAGCGGTTGAACTTGAAGAGTGGCTCGAACCATGCCCTTGTTCAACATACGACATCGTGAGACAAAGGATCAAAACTCGAACTATTGCTGGCTTTGTTAGATCACCTCTAACTCTATTCTAGGTGGGTGGTCATGGCGTCTTGCTAGAGACTAACCATGACTTGTGGTTCGGGAAAGGTTCCCGAAGCCACTGCCACTTCGAATGGGCCTACAGGGTCACACACCATTAGGGATGGATCACACGTGAAGAGAACAACGCGAGAAAAGAGCGACGAAGCGATCTGGAAGAGTTCCGCTGAGGAACGTTCGTTCCGCTGAGGAACGGACGAAC
>NW_010964379.1:45340-51675 GCF_000463585.1 Tarenaya hassleriana | reverse complement strand
CTTGTCAATTTCCTTTTGCCCTTACCTTTGGAACGCTTCCTCTTGCTGGAACTCTTTCCAACAATCACCATATCATTCTTCCCTTGGCTCCCAGCTTTCTCTTGGAATGACATATTCAACTGATCATCCATCAATGAATTGTCCATGTCATCTAATTGCTCACGCAATTCCGAAGACATCGTCCGGTCTGGGTCTGATGGAACGTTCGGTCTTCGGGGTCGGTCTGCATTCGGTCATCCGTTCTGGCTTTCTGGAACGGACGGTCCACGTGTTTCTCTGGACCGTCCGTTCCAGTGTTCAGGTTTTTCCAAAGTTAAACCGACGGTCGGTTTGGACCTTGGACAATCCGTGATTCTGCAGAATTCAGATTTTGATCGAACAATTGTTGTGTTGGATCGATTATCAGAATCAGAATCAAAGCCTCACATAAGACCAAGCTTGATGACAATCCAGAATTCAGAGTTTTGATTGTGCAATCGTTGTCTCGAATCAAATATCTGAATTAGGATATTGAGAGGGTTCTGGTATCGAATCTAAGGCAAACAAATGTTGTTTGGCCAAGAGATTCTATATATAGACGACTCAAACGAACTAAGAGTAGTTCATCTGAGCTGATCAGAACAACTTGACTGGAATGACTTGAATTCAGTCAAGGTATCCTGCGCAGGAGAGACTTGACTGGAATGACTTGAATTCAGTCAAGGTATCCTGGTGTTCAAGACAAATGAAGCCTCAATTTTGAAATCTCAAGCTATCCTGGTGTTCAAGACAACTGTCAAGGCCTCGATCGTCATGGTTACGGGTCATGCCCTAGCTGAGCGTGCCTGACTATCTTGGTGAGGCAGTATGGAGAAATCGTGATTCCTGCAACAGATATATACTACAGAAAAAGACAAACAAACAGACATAAAATATGCAAGTCACTTAGTACACTTACTATCACAGATAATAGATGCAATATGACAGGCTCCCACTAAGAAAAACACCCTCAATGAGTTTCCAAGTGAGCTAGGATCCATATTTCACATGCTTTTGAGTCAGCTAGGGCATGACGCTCAAAACCATGCTATTTAGGTAGACAACACTTTGTCAATCACATCCTATGTGATTCCTAGATGAGTATGGGATAGTGATACGCTATCACTGCATGTTCCTCATCCCATCCTTACCATTAGGTCCAAGTCCGACTTGATAACCCAATTCAAGCTCAACCATATTTGAGCTATGAGAATCACGATTTCACCAAGATAGTCAGGCACGCTCAGCTAGGGCATGACCCGTAACCATGACGATCGAGGCCTTGACAGTTGCTCTGCTAATGGGCGGTAATAGCTTGAGATTAAAAAATTGAGGCTTTATTTGTCTTGAACACCAGGATACCTTGACTGAATTCAAGTCATTCCAGCGACATCTCTCCTGCGTAGGAGGTGACAAGTCCCGTATTGCATGTCTACTATCTGCATATGATTCGTGAACGTATCTGAGCAACGCCGTTATGATCATCCGGTTAAAGACGACGTTTGACGCAGTCAAGACACGTCACTCCTCATATCAGATACTCTAGACATCTCAGGTCTGAGGATCCAAGAACGAACCGCTGTATGAGATTCAAGTCATGACTCATGTCCATGTGACAATCTCATGCGGGTCATCAAGTAACTCGTTCCAAACGAGAACCCATGATTGTGATTTGCATCTAATGCATATGATCATAATCATCTATCACACATCATGCTGGTCTTAATTCATCTAACATCCCGAGAAGTATAAAGCCTGCGTGTAGGTGGATGATAGCAGCGATATCCTTTTTGCGATGTCGGATAGCCGAGAAAGACGCATTTGATACTTTTGGGATCCAATTTGCTCCGTTGTTCATCTGGTATAAGAGGATAACAAACGCAACCAAAAACCCGTAAATGATCAATAGTATCTTTATGATTATAAAGTACCTCGTATGGAGACACATCGGCAAGAACTTTAGTCGGAAGGCGGTTGATCGTGTAGCATGCAAAGGCGATGGCATCACTCCAATAAGTTCTGGGAATGTTTTTGGAAAACATGATTGTCCGCGCAACGTCGAGCAAGTGACGGTTTTTACGTTCGGCAACACCATTTTGTTGCGGCGTATATGGGCACGTCGTTTGATGGATTATGCCGTGTGCCTCATTGAACTCGCTGAAAAGTTTGCTCGTGTATTCGCCGCCATTGTCTGTCCGTAAAATTTTAATCTTGGAGTTGAACTGGTTAGTAACATAAGCATGAAATTTCTTAAACACGTCAAAGACATCCGATTTAGAAACAAGAAAATAAATCCAAGTATACTTAGACTTCTCATCAATAAAAGTCACAAAGTATTTAAAACGATCACGAGAATGACAAGGAGAGGTCCAAACATCCGAGTGTACTAAGTCGAAACAATGTTCATAAGTGGTGGTGGAAGTTGGAAACACGCTATGACAAAGTTTACCAAGAATGCAAGGAGCGCAAGTCTTATTATCAAACCGAGAGTTTGGAAAAAGTAAACGTAAAACATGAGAATGACAATGGCCCAATCGAGCATGCCAAAGAGAAGAAGCATCGGAGCTTGAAACAGAAAATGCAGAGTCGAGTAGGGGCAAGGAATCTTCAAAGACATATAGATTGTCACGTTTATGTCCTTTGCCAAGAGTAATGCCGGTACTAGTATCCTGAAAAATAACCTCATCAGTGGTGAATGTGACAGAACAATGTGGAAAATCAGAAGTAAGCTTCGATATAGACAAAAGATTTGTATTGAAATCAGGAACATGAAAAGCATCTACTGCGGTATTAAACAAAGTGAGTTTGCCTTTCCCAAGAATTGGAACATGATTGCCATTCGCAACTGAAACAAGCCCATAAATTGATTTAATTTTCTGTAGTAATTTAGTATTACTAATCATATGACTAGTTGCTCCTGAGTCTATAATGAGTGAATGCAGAAAATGAGAAGAGGGAGAAGACATGTTACCGGTCTCCTTGTCTTTGAGAGCAAGGAGCAGTTGCTTAAGTTCGGTCATGTCCGACGAAGTGAGGAAGACAGAGTCAGCAGAATGAGCTTGGCCACGAACCGGGGGAGCGTCTTTGAATTTCGACGGTTTGAGGTGAGGATGAAGGAGCCAACATCTCTCCTTTGAGTGGCCAGACTTTTTGCAGTGATCACAAAAATATTGTCGTTTTTCTTTAGGAGCAGAGGAAGAGGGAAAAGGATAAGTGTTCTTACGGAAATGAGCGACTTCGCTTGGTCCACCAAATAAGTGACGACCCCCTTCTTCTCGTTTGACCAACATACACACATCATCATAGGGGGGAAGTTTGTCTTGTCGCAGAATGTGGTAAATCAAGTCATGATACGACCCATCAAGTGTGAGAAGGATGGAGAAGATCTTGTCTTCCTCCAAGCGTTCACGAAATCCAGTGACATCAACAGACATCGGGCGCAGGTCTTCTAATTCCGTCCAGAGGGCAGTGAACTCCCCATGAATTAGATTAAAAGGCTTTCCATTTTGCTGCAGATTAGCCATGCGTTTCTTAATCTCAAAAACTCGGCTGAGGTTAGACAAATTACCGTAAACCTTCTGAAGGGAGTCCCAAAGAGCTTTGGCCGTTTCCGGGGCTATGAAGGACTTTAGAATGTGCTCATCAAGGGAGCTTTGCAGGATAGTAAGGGCCAGCTGATCAGCTTGACTCCATTTTTTCTTTTCAGCATTGTTGTCAGGAACAAGGGTTGTCGAATCTGCATTCTCAGCCGGAGATGATGGTGTCCACTCCGATTCGGTGATATGCAGCCATAAGCCCTTGCTCTTAAGAACAGCTTTCGCCGCTTTTGACCAATAGAAGTAATTCTCACCATGGAGAACAACCGGGATAATCTTGGCTTGAGTTTCCATGTCGTTCAAGAGAAGACACTGACACAGATAAGGAAGGCCAAGAAACAGAAACGAGAAACAGAGACAGACAAGGATCGAGACAATGACTGAATCGTCAATGCTCTGATACCATAAACAAGTTTGTTTCAAAGATTTTAGTGTCTGGGCACAAGAGAAGAAAAAGGAACGTCTTGTGCTTTCATATGTTTGATCGTCATCTACACTTGTCAATATATACAAGTATGAACAAACGGCTAATACAAGATTTGGTATGTACAGAATCAGCAAGTAAATCTGTCGCATATATTGCTGAATATTATAAAGCTAAATTTACTTGTTTCCTTCTTCGTGTTGAATCTTCTGCATTGTATACTTTCCATTTGTGTTTGCTGAGTTGTCTTCTTCTAGAAACGTCGAGTTGTCTTCGTTCCTGAGTGCATCTGATGTCTCATAGTTAGAGACATACTCATTGACATCCACAGATATCATATCATCCACGACCTAGTCCGGACGGTCCGACTTTCGGGCAGATTTCCTATTTCGCGTTTTAAGGGTTTTGGACAATCTTAATTAATGAGAGAGCCGCCACAAACCCTAGAGAATGAACCTCATACGTCCCAGATTCAGAAGAGAGCTTAGAGAAGCTTGATTTTGAGTTCTAGTGATTGGAATATCGATTCCAAGTCAAGGACATCGGTTTTTCTCTTCACGAATCCTAGCAGATACGTTCCAAAGCGTTGGAATTCATCCCGCCGGTGTGGATACGTGTAGAGGAGTTGTGCTTTCAACTCTTGGTGATTAAAACAGGCCCTGGATCGATTGATACTTCCAGATCTTGAAAGAACGAGGTAAGTATTCGAATCCCACGACGATATACACGATTGTTCGGGTTATTGCACAATTGGTTTTTGTGTGACGTTTGGCTAGGTTTAGATCTTTCCTTCCGCTGCATGAAACCTAGAAACCAAACCCTAGATCGATGAGATCGCATGCTAGGAACCCGAAGGGAACCCCAAACAGTGACCCTGTAGGCTCATTCGATATAGCAGTATAACAACCAAACTCATCCGTAAAACCCCGTATAATCGTGTATATCACCGTGGGAATCGAATACTTACCTCTTTCCTGAAGAAACGGAAGTAGGAGTCGATCCGGGGCCTGTTTAATCACCTAGGACTGAAGTTACAGTCCCTCTACACGTATCCACACCGACGGGAGGGATTCCAAACGCTTTTGGAACCGATCTGTTAGGATCTGTGAAGTATGTGAAGTAGGATCTAATCCCGGGAGCTAGAACTATGAAAGAAACGATTTCTTCTGTGTTTTTGCTCTGTCTTAGGGTTCTTTTCATCTGTCTTAGGTTGAGGACGGCGTTCAATACCCTTTTTATAAGATAGGAACCCTAATCCTTGTGGAAAAGTGACTTTTCCGAGTATTGACTCGGTCCGAGTCAGAACGAATCAGCCCAATCCCATTGTCAACTCTTGACCCGACCCATTTAGTATTGACTCGGTCCGAGTCAAAACTTTGACTCGACCGAGTCAAAACATCAGCCCAAAACACTTTCTTGGCTTCGGAACTGACTCGGTCCGAGTCAAGTACTGACTCGGTCCGAGTCAGAAGGCTGAAACTCGTCCCGACACTCTGATTTGGTCCGAGAACCGGTTGTTCGACCAAATCCAAGTCTATCTTTCCAATACTTCACATATAAGTCCATCCCTAATGGTGTGTGACCCTGTAGGCCCATTCGCAGTGGCAGTAGCCTCGAGAACCATTCCAGATCTACAAGTCATGGTTAGCCTCTAGCAAGACGCCACGACCACCCACGTTGAATTGAGTTAGAGATGATCGAACCAAGGCAGCAACAGCTCGAGTTTTGATCCTTTGTCTCACGATATCATATGTTGAACAAGGGCATGGTTTGAGCCACCCTTCAAGTTCAACCGCTTTCTCGTCTTGGCAAATCGACTAATAAAATAGATGCAACTTCATCTATAGCGTGGCCACGCGTTTTCATAGTCCGATCTCCATGGGAGGGCCCAGCGATATCTCTCTTGTTAAGGAGATGACAAGTCCCATATTGCATGTCTACTATCTCCAATCTGATCAACGCTGTTATAATCATCCGGTTAAAGACGACGTTTGACGCAGTCAAGACACGCCACTCCTCATATCAGATACTCCAAACATCTCAGGTCTGAGGATCCAAGAACGAACCACTGTATGAGATTCAAGTCATGACTCTGTTCATGTGACAATCTCATGCGGGTCAACCAGTCACTCATTCACAACGAGTACCCATGATTGTGAAATGCATCCAATGCATCGATCACACCTCATGCTAGTCTTAATTCATCATAGTTCCCACAATGATAACTGACCAGGGAGTTTAGAATCATTCTATAATGATTCAAGGATAACCGCAATATAACAAACATGCCAATCATA
>NW_010964379.1:44789-44991 GCF_000463585.1 Tarenaya hassleriana | reverse complement strand
CAGCCCAAGCCCATTGTCAACTCTTGACTCGGCCCATTTAGTATTGACTCGGTCCGAGTCAAAACTTTGACTCGACCGAGTCAAAACATCAGCCCAAAACACTTTCTTGGCTTCGACTCGCATGGAACTGACTCGGTCCGAGTCAAGTACTGACTCGGTCCGAGTCAGAAGGCTGAAACTCGTCCCGACACTCTGATTTGGG
>NW_010964379.1:42192-43074 GCF_000463585.1 Tarenaya hassleriana | reverse complement strand
AGTATTTAATTCATTACATGTTCTTGCATACTAGATGTGTTATGAAATCCATGTATCATTATGAATGATACTTAACTCCCTATTCTTGTGTCATTATGGGAATGATGACATAATAAGAGTAGTATGATGTGTGATTGATGATCATATAGATGATCATAGGTATTTGGATACGATCACAATCATAGGTATTCGTTGGAGAACGAGATACTGGATTGACCCGCATGAGATTGTCACATGGACTATCGTCATGACTTGAATCTCATATGACGGTTCCATGATTGGATCCTAAGACCTGAGATATCTACGGAATCCAACATGAGGAGTTGCGTACTTTGATTACGTCAAACGTCCTGCGTAACAGGAGGACTATAAAGGCGTGTATCAGGTACGAAACGAATCATGTGTTGGATTGTAGATAGTCAAGACGAGATTTGTACCTCTCATAAAAGAGAGAGATATCGATGGGCCCCTCGTGTGAGCGAGACTGTAGAAATGTGTGGCCGCACTATAGACGAACGTCGTCTATTTCAGACAGTCGAACTCAGTGAATGAGAAAGCGGTCGAATCAGAAAAGGTGGCTTGTCCATGCCTTATATTCGACATATGATATCGTGATACAAAAGGATCATCAAACGGAATCATTACTGGCGTTCGTAGGATCAAGAACAAACTCTATTCGAGATAGGTAGTCATAGTGTCTTGCTAGAGACCGCCTATGATTTGTATAACCGAAATAAGAGATTTCGTGTTATATCGGATGAGCCTACAGGGTCACACACAGGAAAGGACGAATGCGCGAAAAGAGACGAAAAAATCCCGGTGGAGCGGAGGCCAGACCGACCGGTCCAGAAGGTCTGGACCGATCGGTCCAGCTAACCCAGA
>NW_010964379.1:37727-41996 GCF_000463585.1 Tarenaya hassleriana | reverse complement strand
AGAAAGCGTTATTCAGTCCTAGCAGACAAGTTCCAACCGTTGGAATCCTTTCCGCCGTGTGGATACGTGTAGAGGGCAAGGTATTCTTCCTGCCTACAGTGATCAGACGCGTTCTTCGATTGATACAGGCCCCGGATCGATTCAGGTAAGCGCTCTAACGTTTCTACAAGATCATGCATGATAGGTTCAAGGGTTTCATTAAAATTTTTGTTTTTAATCCGCTGCTCAAACCCTAGAACTGATCTCTTAGGAATTAGATTCGCTCTTGAGATCCCAGGAAAACCCAACAGTGGTATCAGAGCCTGGTTGCTCTGCATGATTTTTGTTAGAACCCGATCACGCACGTTACAGGATTTGAATTGTTTGAATCCGTGTTTGCTTTGATGCTATGCATGATTTGATTATGGATCTAGAGTAGATTTTCTGTTCACTGTTGCATAGTGTGCAAGAGCTTCGAATTCTGAGTTCGCAGGCGAAAACGGGGTCGAATTCGGATCTGAAACGGGGCAGAAACGACGAAAACGATATCTGATCACGTTTTCGCCTGGACCGATCGGTCTGGTCCTCTGGACCGATCGGTCTAGGGTTTCGTAAGTCGGTTGGACCGACAGGTCCGGACTGAACGGTCTGCATGCGTAGATCGATCGGCCTGGACCAAGACCGATCGGTCTGGACCATTCTGGACCGAAAGGTCTGGACCGACGCAGACCCGAAGACCAAACCGCCTAGACCGATCGGTCTAGGACCCGACGCTTTACCAAAATTTGATTTTGCGTTTCGGGATCTGGTTGAGCAATCGTTGCTTAAAACCGATCAACTGTGATTCAGAATAACATGATTCTCTCTTATGGATGGTCCATAGTGAATGAATGCATATAACTTAATCAAGATATTAGATATGTTTGATTGAGTGGGAGCTTCGGGATTGGGATTGCATAATCGACTGGATGGTCCATTCGGATTATGAACAATCGTTGCACAGAAACCGGTTAGATCTAGGAGCTCTACGAGTAAAGCACTTGTCAAGGCATCGATCGTACATGTCATGGGCCATGCCAAAGCTGGGTGTGCCGTGCTATCTTGGTGAGGCAAGATGGAGAAATGGTGGTTCTCATAGCTTGAAAGTAGATGCTTGATCTGAATGTGGTTTCAAAAACCCCTTATTTATGTAATGCTAAGCGTGTACCTCCCATTATTAGAGCACCTGAGAAGGATAAGCTGACCGGGACGAACTTCTTAGACTGGTGTCGGAACTTGAGAATTGTTCTCAAGCACGATAAGAAGTCTTACGTCCTGGAAGGGGCTCTACCACCAGAGCCGTCAAGGATGCTTGGTTGAAGCATCAGACTGACGACATCGAGATCTCCTGTCTCATGTTGGGAAGCATGGTCCCGAATCTGCAGAGGCAGTTTGAGGGGAAGAGTGTGTTTAATATGATCGAACAGCTCAAAACCATGTTTCAGGAGCTAGCGCGTACTGAAAAGTACAAGACGCTAAAGGTTCTAGTGAAGACGGAGATGGCGAGAGGCAGCTCTGTCAACACCCACGTCCTCAACATGCGAGCTCATGTTGAGGAACTTGAGCGCATGGGAGTGACACTCGATGCTGACTTGGTTGCAGACTTGATCCTTATGTCATTGCCTGAGGACTATAATCAGTTCGTGATGCAGTATCATATGCATGGGATGACTAAGAGCTTAGCCGAACTGCATGGGACGCTGAAATCGGCTGAGCAGGATATTGTGGTATCAAAGACTGTGCTTGTTGTTGAGAACAATTCCAGCAAGAAGCTCGTGATGCAGTATCATATGCATGGGATGACTAAGAGCTTAGCCGAACTGCATGGGACGCTGAAATCGGCTGAGCAGGATATTGTGGTATCAAAGACTGTGCTTGTTGTTGAGAACAATTCCAGCAAGAAGCGCGGGGTAAAGCCAAAAAGAAGGTGGCGAAAAAGGCAAAGGTTGCCTCTACGCCTAAGTCTAAACCCGATAAGGGTGACTGTCATTACTGCGGAGTGTCTAGACACTGGAAGCGTAATTGCCACCTTTACTTGGAGGATCTGAAGGACAAGAAGCTTGGTGAAGCTTCTGCCTCAGGTATTCATGTTATAGAAGCTAACATCTGTACTACTTCTTCATGGGTATTAGATACCGGAAGTGCCTCACACATTTGTGGAAATGTGCAGGGACTAAGAAGAAGTAGGATGCTAGCTAAGGGAGAAGCGGATCTACGCGTCGGAAATGGAGCAAGAGTTGCTGCATTGTGTGTTGGCGTTTACGATTTGCATCTTCCTTCTGGACTTGTTTTAGAGCTTAGTAATTGTTACTATGTTCCTGCGATTAGCAGAAATATTATTTCTATTTCATGTCTCGATTTGGATGGTTTTCGATTTGTGATTGAGAACTCGAGTTTGATGATTTATCGAGACGATATTTACTATGGTAACGGTTATCTAATTAATGGTTTATACGTCTTGAATGATCAGCCTTCGAACTCGACATCATCCATCTATAGCGTGAGTACTAAACGGTTTAAGCCGAACGACTTAAACCCAACCTTCCTCTGGCATTGTCGTCTAGACCATATAAACGAGAAGCGCATACAGAAACTTCATTCTGAAGGTCTTCTGGATTCATTTGACTTTGAGTCTCTTGAATCTTGCGAGTCTTGTTTAATGGGCAAGATGACAAAGCATCCTTTCAAAGGGAAAGGACAGAGAGCGACACAGTTATTGGACATCTATAGCGTGAGTACTAAACGGTTTAAGCCGAACGACTTAAACCCGACCTTCCTCTGGCATTGTCGTCTAGGCCATATAAACGAGAAGCGCATTCAGAAGCTTCATTCTGAAGGTCTTCTGGATTCTTTTGACTTTGAGTCTCTTGAATCTTGCGATTCTTGTTTGATGGGCAAGATGACAAAGCATCTTTTCAAAGGGAAAGGACAGAGAGCGACGGAGTTATTGGCTCTCATACATAGTGATGTATGCGGACCGATGAGCTGTCCAGCTAGAGGAGGTTATCTGTATTTCGTTACGTTCACTGATGATTTCAGTCGATACGGTTATGTCTATTTAATGAGACATAAGTCTGAAACACTTGAAATGTTCAAGGCTTTCAGAAACGAAGTGCAGAACCAGCTTGGCAAGACGATCAAGACACTTCGATCCGATCGTGGTGGCGGGTATATAGCCAAGAGTTCACTGACTATCTAGTTGATTGTGGTATTGTATCACAATTAACTCCTCCTAAAATGCCACAGTAGAACGGCGTGTCTTAACGGAGGAACCGAACACTGTTAGACATGGTTCGGTCAATGATGAGTCAGACAGATCTTCCAAAGTCCTTTTGGGGCTATGCTTTAGAGACCGTTGCGTACATGCTGAACAGGAGTCCAACGAAGTAGGCTGAAACGACGCCATATGAGATATGGACGGGGAAGCGTCCCGCGTTGTTGTTTGTCAAAATTTGGGGTTGCGACGCTTATGTGAAGCGTTAGATGACTGATAAGTTATCCTCCAAATATGATAAGTGTTTATTTGTAGGCTACCCTAAGGAAACTAAGGGTTACTACTTCTACATTCCGGCAGAGAACAAGGTGTTCATTGCCAGGAATGCGACTTTTATGGAGCGAGAGTTCGTCTCCAAAAGAGTCAGTGGGAGTAGGATCGAACTTGAGAAAGTTTCTGAGCAACAAGTAGACGCTGAGCCGAGTGAACAAGTTGAAGACATTCAACCTGTTTCATTGCCAGTTGTGACTCTACCTTCGACTAGTAAACCTCGGAGATCAGCCAGGATTCGCCAAGAGTCTGTGAGATACGAATTTCTCGTGACTAGGAATGAGGAACTCATGTTATTAGAACATGACGAGCCTACCACATACCCAGAGGCTGTGGCGAGTCCGGACTCCGAAAAATTGCGCGAGGCTATGAAGTCCGAGATGCAATCCATGTCAAACAACCAAGTATGGACTCTGGTTGATGCATCTGAAGGGATAAAACCCATCGGATGCAAATGAATCTTCAAGAAGAAGACAGACATGGATGGCAACGTGCACACTTATAAGGCACGACTTGTGGCGAAAGGATTCCGTCAGATTCATGGTATTGACTATGATGAGACCTTTTCGCCCGTAGTTATGCTGAAATCCATCAGGATCCTACTTGCCATAGCCACATATTACGACTATGAGATATGGCAAATGGATGTCAAGACCACGTTCCTTAACGGGAACTTGACCGAGGATGTATACATGACACAACCCGAA
>NW_010964379.1:33960-36923 GCF_000463585.1 Tarenaya hassleriana | reverse complement strand
TTCTTGGTATACGGTGGGTCGGAAGACGAGCTCGCTTTAAGAGGTTACACCGATGCTAGTTTTCAGTCAGACCCGGATGACTACAGATCGCAGTCTGGCTATGTTTTCTGCTTGAACGGAGGCGCTGTTAGCTGGAAGAGTTCCAAGCAGGCGACTGTTGCAGATTCTACAACAGAAGCTGAGTATATTGCAACGTTGGACGCAAGCTTGAACGGAGGCGCTGTTAGCTGGAAGAGTTCCAAGCAGGCGACTGTTGCAGATTCTACAACAGAAGCTGAGTATATTGCAACGTTGGACGCAACAAAGGAAGCTGTTTGGATCAGGAAGTTTGTTGGAGATTTGGGTGTCATTCCTAGTGCTGATAGCCCCATTGCTCTGTATTGTGACAACAATGGAGCGATCGCACAAGCGAAAGAACCCAGATCCCATCAACGATCCAAACACATACTCAGACGATTTCACCTTATCAGGGAGATCATAGACAGAGGAGACGTGCACATTTGCAGGGTGTCGACAGATGACAACATTGCCGATCCGTTGACGAAGCCTCTCCCTTCGTCGAAGCATGAGGGACATGTTATGGATATGGGCATTAGATGTTTAGCAGTTCATGATTAGAGCAAGTGGGAGATTGTTGGTTTAGTGCTCTATGATAGTAGTTTATGAGCTTTATTTAGATACATTTGATGTATTGATACTTTTTATGGTTTATGAGAGTATTTGATTCATTACATGTTCTTGCATACTAGATGTCTTATGAAATCCATATATCATTATGAATGATACTTAACTCCCTAGTCTTGTGTCATTATGGGAATGATGACATAATAAGACTAGTATGATGTGTGATTGATGATCACATAGATGATCATAGGTATTGGATACGATCACAGTCATAGGTATTCGTTGGAGAACGGAATACTGGATTGACCCGCATGAGATTGTCACATGGACTAGCGTCATGACTTGAATCTCATATGACGGTTCCATGATTGGATCCTAAGACCTGAGATATCTACGGAATCCAACATGAGGAGTTGCGTACTTTGATTACGTCAAACGTCCTGCGTAACAGGAGGACTATAAAGGCGTGTATCAGGTACGAAACGAATCATGTGCTGGATTGTAGATAGTCAAGACGGGATTTGTACCTCTCGTAAAAGAGAGAGATATCGCTGGGCCCCTCGTGTGAGCGAAACTGTAGAAATGTGTGGCCGCACTATAGACGAACATCGTCTATTTCAGACAGTCGAACTCAGTGAACGAGAAAGCAGTCGAATCAGATAAGGTGGCTTGTCCATGCCTTATATTCGACATATGATATCGTGATACAAAAGGATCATCAAACTCTATTCGAGATAGGTAGTCATAGTGTCTTGCTAGATAAGGTGGCTTGTCCATGTCTACAGGCTCACACACACAGGAAAGGACGAATGCGCGAAAAGAGACGAGAAAATCCCGGTGGAGCGGAGGCCAGACCGACCAGTCCAGAAGGTCTGGACCGATTGGTCCTGCTAACCCAGACCGATCGGTCTAGACGTAGACCGGTCGGTCGAGAGGTAACGTGTGAGGTCCGGAAATTGTTCCAGACGTTCAAAAGCTCCAGACCGATCGGTCCAGACGTCGGGATTTACTAAACTCGCTCTAATTAGGGTTTTAAAGGGGTGAAACTTATGAAAACGCCACCCAACTCTTTTGGCACGATTTTCAGACCCTAGGGAGAGGTTTGGAGAGTGAGAAAGCTAAGAAAAAGATCCCTGAAACCCTTGCGTAAAGAAGAAAGCGTTCTTCAGTTCTAGCAGACAAGTTCCAACCGTTGGAATCCTTTTCGCCGTGTGGATACGTGTCGAGGGCAAGGTATTCTTCCTGCCTACAGTGATCAGACGCGTTCTTCGATTGATATAGGCCCCGGATCGATTGAGGTAAGCGTTCTAACGTTTCTATAAGATCATGCATGATAGGTTTTAGGGTTTTCATCAAAATTTTTGTTTTTCATCCGCTGCGCAATGATGCGCACGCACCGAGTCTTATATTTAATACCCGATTCGTACCACTATCCGCAAGTATACGGTAGTTGTAGTACCGGGGTCGAACACGAGGACTAGGATGTATTAGTCTATCTCTAAGCTAGATTAGGTGGTCAAGTAAAAATGTGGTTTATGGTAAGGGTCGGAATACAAGAAAGCAAGTAAAATTAACGGTTTGTAAAACGATGGTTTGAGGCGTTGTAGGTTCGGGATCCCTCAAGAATCGCATGGATGGTTAATGATGCTACAATGTCTACGGGTTATCCTCCATATGGGGGTTTCAAGCACTTCTTCTAGAGTTTGTCTCTCCCAAGCTTAAACTCACTACCTAGAGGATCGATTCACCCATCTCCCAATGATCTAAATGATCTCTAGATGCATTAGTGTACCCTATCATGAACCCTAAGCAAGTTAAGCCATCTCCCAATGTGAATAACTCACTCATTTGACATTTGGTTCCAAACATCATTCCCATATCCCTATGATCAATGTGTTCTACAATCATATCAATTAGGGTATCAACCAAATCAATAGCATTAAGCACAAAACATCAAACCCATGGAAGAAACTCAAAGACATCATAGATTAAACATAGGTATCCATACAAAAGTGGGGATCCCTCACCCACAACAAAGTCACTACTCCATAACTAGGGTTTCAAAACAGAAAGCAAAATGAAGAAACATGGAAAAGGAGAAGAAATGCTCAAGATGGTCTTCAATGGTGGTCCTCTTCTTCTCCTAGCCTCCTTGATCTCCAAAAACGGGCGACCGCTCACAAAACGGGCGACCGCTCACAAAACGGGCGACCGCCCATAAAATGGGCGGGTCGCTCGTTTTGTCTGAGCTCCCCGAGCATTCTCGAATTCTTGTTCTTCCGTGCCCGCTTCGTGAGGATTCATCGTGGAGTCTTCCTGCAAGGAAAAACAAGCAAAAC
>NW_010964379.1:12562-32644 GCF_000463585.1 Tarenaya hassleriana | reverse complement strand
AAATTTTTATTTTATATCCGCTGCGCAAACCCTAGAATCGATCTCTTAGGAATAGGATTCGCTCTAGAGATCCCAGGAAACCCAACAATGGGCCCTATGCAATGTGAAGGAAACATGAAGCTTTGATATCCCTGTTTTGAACTTGGTGTAGGGTGAGAGTTTTCTCCTTCGATCGGGATTGAAACGGAGTGGCCTTCACAAAGGATAGACTCGAAAGGGGCGTGTCTTGAGGCTTAAAGTCTTGTAGGTATGTTGTCCGAAATATACTTCCGTGATTTACCCCAATGGCTGCTAAAATCCATCTGAAACACATGAAAAATCATCGAAAAATGATCAGAATAAATGAGCGGGTCGCCCAAAAAATGGGCGGTCGCTCGGCGGGAGTGATTTTTGCTCAGAGAAAACGAGCGGGGCGCTCAAAAAATGGGCGACCGCTCGTTTTTTTTTTTTTTTTTTGAAGAGCTGGTCGCTCATAAAACGAGCGACCGCTCACTTCCCGATTTTTTTCGATGCAAAACGGATCTTTTCTCGCACTCGTGTTGTATCTGATCGAAGAGGTTGTTACGAGAGAATTTTGGAGGTTTAGTTAAGAAAAGAGAAAAGAAACAAGGAAGGTGAAGAATGTACATCTCGGTATGAACCGGGTTGCTAGTTAAGGTCGTAGCTAGACCGAAGTGCGGTTTAATCGATTAAGGAGAGGGAGAGTACAGAGGTACCTCCTTCTGGTCTAATACTCCCTGGATTGTATGGCTTGAGTCTTTGAGTGTTGACCATGAAAGTTCCGCCTTTTCCGTTGTCGAGTTCTACCGCTCCATGAGATGTAACGTTCTTTATGATGAACGGTCCCGACCACCTTGATTTCAGTTTTCCTGGAAAAAGTTTTAGTCGAGAATTGAATAAAAGAACGAGGTCACCTTGTTGGAGGTTTCGATCGAGGATGTGCCGGTCGTGCCACTTCTTGGCCCGCTCCTTGTAAATCCGCGCGTTTTCATATGCGTCCAAGCGAATTTTCTCTAGGTGATGGAGCTCTAGCACTCGTTTCTCCGCTTGTGGAGCAAGTTCGGGATCCCAATCAGTGTATGATTTCTCTTTTGAACGGAATTTTCTCTAGGTGATGGAGCTCTAGCACTCGTTTCTCCGCTTGTGGAGCAAGTTCGGGATCCCAATCAGTGTATGATTTCTCTTTTGAACGTTGAGATGAGTCAAGAACGGTATGGGGGGTCGACAGGATGCTTCCGGGGTCCAAATCTTCATTTCCAGGTGAAAACAGGCGGGTCGCCCATTTTTCGAGCGGGTCGCTCGCTTCTACAGTGTCTGGATCGTTTTTGCTCAGAGAAAACGGGCGGGTCGCCCATTTTGACGGGCGGTCGCTCGCTTCTACAGTATCCGGACCGCTTTTGCTCAGACAAAACGGGCGGGTCGCCCGTTTTTTACACTGGGTCGCCCATTTTTCGTACCGGTCGCTCGCGTGAACAGTGCCGCTGCTCAGACAAAATGAGCTGGTCGCCCATTTTTCAGGCGGGTCGCCCGCGTGAACAGTGTCGCTGCTCAGACAAAACAGGCGGGTCGCCCATTTTTCGGGCGGGTCGCCCGTTTTACTCTGCACTTCATTTTTGGCTTCTTGACCGTCTAACGCTCGTCTTATCTCTTCAATCTCCTCCCAATTACTGTACAAACTTGCTTCTACGGCCATTAGTGACACTTCTAGCGGGTCTACCTCACGGAACTCTCCGATCACTTCTTCCGCCGTTGCTTCAAGTATATCCGCATAACACACCGTATCATTGGTCGAGGGCTGCTTCAAGTTCTGATCAAGTGAGAATTCAACTGTTTCATCTCCGATCTTCATAGTTAATCTCCCAGCCCGAACGTGCACTATGGCATCCGCTGTACTAAAAAATGGTCGTCCTAAAATGATTGGAACTTTGGAGTCTTCATCCATGTCTAGCACAACAAAATCGACCGGTACATAAAACTCACCAATCTTCAAAGGTACATCTTCTAATATTCCCGCTGGGTACTTGATCGATCTATCCGCTAATTGTAATGCCATCCTTGTCGGTTTTAGCTCACCGACGTTCAATTTCTTGTAGATTGACAAGGGCATTAAACTTACACTCGCTCCAAGATCACACAAGGCTCGATCGATGTCGATGTTTCCTAGCTTACAAGGGATAGAGAAACTTCCCGGATCAGCCATTTTTGGGGGAAGTTCATGCTTCATGATTGCAGCACTGATCTCGGTACTAAGGGCTACTGTTTCCTTTTCCACAACCCTTTTCCTCGCCAAGATGTCTTTTAGAAACTTCGCATATGAGGGCATTTTGAGAATTACCTCATGAAAGGGCATCGTAATCTCCATCTTTTTCAACATCTCCGCAAACTTCCCAAACTGACTTTCCTCATTAAATTTCCTTAGACGAGAAGGAAAAGGGATTGGAGGTACCTTAGGTGACGGTGGAATGTAGATGGGTTCTTTCTCATGTTCTTGCACCTTTGGAGTGTCTTCCTCTACAGCCTTGCTTTTTTCCTCTCTTGTTAGCCTTGGAGGTGATGTCTTCTCAACCATCGGAGGGGTGATCTCCGGAAGTTGTTTTCCACTCAGCTCCACTGCATTGATATATTCCCGAGGGTTCATCTCGTTCTTACCGGGGAGCATGCCTTGCTGTCTTGATGAGGAGGAAGATGCGAGTTGAGCCACTTGATTGTCCAAGATCTTCAAGTGAGCTTGTACTCCTTCCAATTGTTTCTTGAATGCAATTTGCTCATTTTCAATGCTCCCAATGGATACTCCTTGCGATTTTTGACCTTGGAGAATTTGCAATAGCATATCCTTGATGTCCGGGTCTTGCTCCTTGGGTTGTACTTGCTGCGATCTGTAGTTAGAATCCCCTTGGTAGCCTTGGCTCCCTTGACCTTGTTATTGATACTTTGATTGAAAACCCGGAGGTCTTTGGTTGTTCCGTTGGAAAGCGGGTTGAGGATTTAGCGCATTTGACGTGTTCTTGTAAGAGAAATTGGGATGCCAAGGCTACCAAGGGGATTCTAACTACAGATCGCAGCAAGTACAACCCAAGGAGCAAGACCCGGACATCAAGGATATGCTATTGCAAATTCTCCAAGGTCAAAAATCGCAAGGAGTATCCATTGGGAGCATTGAAAATGAGCAAATTGCATTCAAGAAACAATTGGAAGGAGTACAAGCTCACTTGAAGATCTTGGACAATCAAGTGGCTCAACTCGCATCTTCCTCCTCATCAAGACAGCAAGGCATGCTCCCCGGTAAGAACGAGATGAACCCTCGGGAATATATCAATGCAGTGGAGCTGAGGAGTGGAAAACAACTTCCGGAGATCACCCCTCCGATGGTTGAGAAGACATCACCTCCAAGGCTAACAAGAGAGGAAAAAATCAAGGCTGTAGAGGAAGACACTCCAAAGGTGCAAGAACATGAGAAAGAACCCATCTACATTCCACCGCCACCTAAGGTACCTCCAATCCCTTTTCCTTCTCGTCTAAGGAAATTTAATGAAGAAAGTCAGTTTGGGAAGTTTGCGGAGATGTTGAAAAAGATGGAGATTACGATGCCCTTTCATGAGGTAATTCTCAAAATGCCCTCATATGCGAAGTTTCTAAAAGACATCTTGGCGAGGAAAAGGGTTGTGGAAAAGGAAACAGTAGCCCTTAGTACCGAGATCAGTGCTGCAATCATGAAGCATGAACTTCCCCCAAAAATGGCTGATCCGGGAAGTTTCTCTATCCCTTGTAAGCTAGGAAACATCGACATCGATCGAGCCTTGTGTGATCTTGGAGCGAGTGTAAGTTTAATGCCCTTGCCAATCTACAAGAAATTGAACGTCGGTGAGCTAAAACCGACAAGGATGGCATTACAATTAGCGGATAGATCGATCAAGTACCCAGCGGGAATATTAGAAGATGTACCTTTGAAGATTGGTGAGTTTTATGTACCGGTCGATTTTGTTGTGCTAGACATGGATGAAGACTCCAAAGTTCCAATCATTTTAGGACGACCATTTTTTAGTACAGCGGATGCCATAGTGCACGTTCGGGCTGGGAGATTAACTATGAAGATCGGAGATGAAACAGTTGAATTCTCACTTGATCAGAACTTGAAGCAGCCATCGACCAATGATACGGTGTGTTATGCGGATATACTTGAAGCAACGGCGGAAGAAGGGATCGGAGAATTTTGTGAAGTAGATCCGCTTGAAGCGTCACTAATAGCCGTAGAAGCAAGTCTAAGTAGGGAAAAGTCTCAAGGAACACGTCTTCAAGGGTAGTCCTCGGTCCCTTCTTGATTGCCTTGCAGTTCATCTTGAAGTTTGTAAGGTGGGCATTCGGGTCCTCGTTTGGTCTCCCACGGAAACTCATGTTGTTGAGCATTTGGATGCATTGCGGTAGGAGTTCAAGTTCTTCTAGTGGTCCCCGATTGATGCATGATAGCAATTGAGTGTGCTTCGGTTGTGTGTATGTTCGAAGCGTTCTAGGGGGTGCTTGGGCTGGACCTCTTTGGGCATTGGCCCCTCTCAACAGCTCTTCGGCCATCTCGGGTTGTTCTCTCTGTGCGTTGTTTTCTCTTAGCATTTCTTCGGCCATTCCCCACTGTCTTTGCTGTCTACGAGCGAAGCGTAGGGTCCTTTCTATTTCGGGGTCGAAGATGAGTTGATCTCTACCGGTTGTGCTTCTTGTCATGCACCGGAAGGGCTGCACACCAAAGAGATAAAACGAACCGAAGGTGCTGTGAAACGGTTATGTCGCAAAGTAATCCAAGCAAATATCCAAGCAATGGTGATCTAGCAAAAATCTAGACTAACACGAAAACGCCTAGTCCCCGGCAACGGCGCCAAAAACTTGATGCGCACGCACCGAGTCTTATATTTAATACCCGATTTGTACCACTATCCGCAAGTATACGGTAGTTGTAGTACCGGGGTCGAACACGAGGACTAGGATGTATTAGTCTATCTCTAAGCTAGATTAGGTGGTCAAGTAAAAATGTGGTTTGTGGTAAGGGTCGGAATACAAGAAAGCAAGTAAAATTAACGGTTTGTAAAACGATGGTTTGAGGCGTTGTAGGTTCGGGATCCCTCAAGAATCGCATGGATGGTTAATAATGCTACAATGTCTATGGGTTATCCTCCATATGGGGGTTTCAAGCACTTCTTCTAGAGTTTGTCTCTCCCAAGCTTAAACTCACTACCTAGAGGATCGATTCACCCATCTCCCAATGATCTAAATGATCTCTAGATGCATTAGTGTACCCTATCATGAACCCTAAGCAAGTTAAGCCATCTCCCAATGTGAATAACTCGCTCATTTGACATTTGGTTCCAAACATCATTCCCATATTCCTATGATCAATGTGTTCTACAATCATATCAATTAGGGTTTCGACCAAATCAATAGCATTAAGCACAAAACATCAAACCCATGGAAGAAACTCAAAGACATCATAGATTAAGCATAGGTATCCATACAAAAGTGGGGATCCCTCACCCACAACAAAGTCACTACTGCATAACTAGGGTTTCAAAACAGAAAGCAAAATGAAGAAACATGGAAAAGGAGAAGAAATGCTCAAGATGGTCTTCAATGGTGGTCCTCTTCTTCTCCTAGCCTCCTTGATCTCCAAAATCCCTCTTTTCTTCCTCTCCAAGGTGATTTTTCCCCCAAAAGCCTCTTTTTCTCTCTCCTCAAACTCCCCTTTTTGTCAAAGTTCAGAATTAGGTTTTCTCCTCAAAACACGGGCTTTTCCTTTTTGGGCCGATTTTGATTTCGGGCGGTCGCTCATTTTTCAGGCGGGTCGCTCATTTTTCTTTCGGTCGCCCATTTTTCGGGGGGTCGCTCATTTTCCTCTGACACGCGAAAAAGTGAGCGACCGCTCATAAAATGAGTGACCGCTCACAAAACGGGTGACCGCCCATAAAATGGGCGACCGCTCACAAAATGGGCGACCGCCCATAAAATGGGCGGGTCGCTCGTTTTGTCTGAGCTCCCCGAGCATTCTCGAATTCTTGTTCTTCCGTGCCCGCTTCGTGAGGATTCATCGTGGAGTCTTCCTGCAAGGAAAAACAAGCAAAACAACCTACCCATGGCCATCTAACGTCCTACAATGCCTAGAATGTGAGAAGAATTGTGATGCACGACGTTATAAAACCGGTGAAAAATCCGTGTGATCACGCAAACCCTAGAACTGATCTCTTACGAATTAGATTCGCTCTTGAGATCCCAGGAAAACCCAACATGTACTCTGACTTTGGCCAAGAAGCCTTTTCGATCTATCTCTATAGATTTTGATTCCTAGAATATAGGCGGCTTCTCCTAAGTCTTTCATCGAAAAGACTGATCCTAGCCAGGATTTCACTCCTTGCAAAGTAGGAACATCATTTCCGATGAGCAATATATCATCTACATAAAGCATAAGGAAGACCACTGCGCTCCCACTGACCTTCTTGTAAACGCATGGCTCATCTTCGTTTTGCAGGAAGCCAAACGCTTTGACTGCCTCATCAAATCGAAGATTCCAGCTCCTCGAAGCCTGCTTCAGTCCATAAATGGATCTCTGAAGCTTACACACCTTCCTCGGACTCTTAGAATCGACAAAACCCTCGGGTTGTGTCATGTACACATCCTCGAGCAAATTCCCGTTAAGGAATGCGGTCTTGACGTCCATTTGCCATATCTCGTAGTAATAATACGCAACTATGGCTAGTATAATCCGTATGGATTTAAGCATCACGACTAGTGAAAAGGTTTCATCATAGTCTATACCATGAATCTGCCGAAACCCTTTCGCGACGAGTCGTGCCTTATAGATATGCACGATGCCATCCATGTCGGTTTTCTTCTTGAAAACCTACTTACATCCGTGCCTTATAGGTATGCACGATGCCATCCATGTCGGTTTTCTTCTTGAAAACCCACTTGCATCCAATGGTTTTAATACCATCGAATGAATCGACCAAAGTCCACACTTTGTTGTCGTACATGGATTGCATCTCAGACTCCATGGCCTGGTGCCATTTCTCGGAATCGGAACTCGCCACAGCCTCTGAATACGACGTAGGCTCGCCATGTTCTAACCACATGAGTTCGTCGTTTCCAGTCACAAGAAAACCGTATCTTGTAGGCTCTTGGCGAATTCTACCAGATCTCCGAGGTTCACTAGGAGGTGCTGTCTCAACAACTCGTGATACAGGTTGGACTGTTTCGACCTGTTCGTTCGGTTCTTCGACTATTTGTGGTTCTCGAACTTCTTCGAGATCTATTCTACTCCCACTGACTCTCTTGGAGACGAACTCTCTCTCCAAGAAAGATCCATTCCGAGCAACAAACACTTTGTTCTCAGATGGGTTGTAGAACCAGTACCCTTTAGTTTCCTTAGGGTAACCCACAAATACGCATTTATCAGACTTGGCAGATAGCTTATCAGAAGCCAGACGTTTCATGTAAACGTCGCATCCCCAAATCTTCATAAATGCTAACCTGGGACGCTTCCCAGTCCATATCTCATATGGAGTCTTCTGAATCGACTTTGTTGGACAGTTGTTCAGTATAAGCGCTGCCGTTTCCAAAGCATATCCCCAGAAGGATTTAGGAAGATCGACCTGACTCATCATAGACCGTACCATATCCAATAAGGTTCGGTTCCTCCTCTCGGAAATGCCATTCCATTGTGGTGTTCCAGGTGGAGTCAGTTGTGAGACAATCCCACAATCTGCCAGATAGTCAGTGAACTCTTGGCTCATATACTCGCCACCTCGATCAGATCGAAGCAACTTGATCGTCTTGCCAAGTTGGTTATGTACCTCGTTTCTGAAATTCTTGAACAATCCAAGCGTTTCAGACTTATGTCTCATCAAGTAGACATAACCGTACCTACTGAAATCATCAGTAAACGTAACAAAATACAGATAACCTCCTCTAGCGGGCGAGCTCATAGGACCGCACACATCACTATGTATGAGTTCTAACAACTCCGTAGCTCGTTCTCCTTTTCTAGTAAAAGGAGATTTTGTCATATTGCCCATCAAACGGGAATCGCATGATTCGATTGATTCATAATCAAAAGAATCATGAAGTCCATCAGAATGAAGCTTCGCTTTGCATTTCTCGTTGGCCAAGTCGACAATGCCAGAGATAGGTCGAGTTTAAGTCGTTCGGCTTAAACCGCTTGGTACTAACGTTATAGATCGACATGTATCTAGATGGTTCATATTCCAAAACATAAAAGCCATTAAACTGGTAACCCTTACCATAGAATAAATCGCCTCTATAAATGGACAAACATTTGTTCTCAATAACAAATCTGAAACCATCCGAGTCTAAACATGAAATCGATATAATGTTCCTGCTGATGGCAGGTACAAAATAACAATCATGCAACTCCAATACAAGGCCAGAAGGTAAAGTGAGATCGTAAGTCCCGACGGTTAACGCAGCAACTCTTGCTCCGTTCCCGACGCGGAGATCTACTTCTCCCTTCGCCAATTGTCTACTTCCTCGAAGTCCTTGCACATTTCCACAAATGTGCGAGGCACATCCGGTATCTAATACCCATGATGTATAAGTAAACAAGTTCGCCTCTATAACGAAGATACCAGAAGTCGAAGCTTCTGTAAGCTTCTTCTTCCTCTGATCTTCCAGGTAGAGTCTGCAATTTCTATACCAATGCCCGTGGCATGACAGAAATAACACTCTTCCTTCTTGGACTCAGGCTTAGGTTCAATGACAACGCTTGCCACTTTCCTCTTGCCCTTGCCCTTGGAACGTTTCCTTTTGCTGGAACTCTTTCCAACAACTACCATATCATTCTTCCCTCGGCTCCCAGCTTTCTCTTGGAATGACACATTCAACTGATCAACCATCAATGAATTGTCCATGTCATCTAATTGCTTACGCAATTCCGAAGACATCTTTCCAAGCATCAAGCTGGACACGTCCAAATCATCATCCTCATGCTTCCAATAAGCATAAATGATCAATCTAGAAGCCGTGGTCAGAGGCTTATCCTTCATAAGGATAGATCGCATGGTGAGATAAAACAAATTCCTGCAACAGATATGTTCTACAGAAAAAGAGAGACAAACAGACAGAAAATATGCAAGCCGCTTAGTACACATACTAACACAGATAATAGATGCAATATGACAGGCTCCCACTAAGAAAAATACCCTCAATGAGTTTCTAAGTGAGTTAGGATCCATATTTCACATGCTTTTGAGTCAGCTAGGGCATGACGCTCAAAAACATGCTATTTAGGTAGACAACACATTGTCAATCACATCCTATGTGATTCCTAGATGTGTATGGGATAGTGATACGCTATCATTGCATGTTCCTCATCCCATCCTTACCATTAGGTCCAAGTCCGACTTGATAACCCAATTCAAGCTCAACCATATTCGAGCTATGAGAATCACGATTTCTCCATACTGCCTCACCAAGATAATCAGGCACGCTCAGCTAGGGCATGACCCGTAACCATGACGATCGAGGCCTTGACAGTTGCTCTACTAATGGGCGGTAATAGCTTGAGATTTCATGAGGTATATGTGACTTGAACACAATGAAATCTTGACTGAATTCAGGTCAGTTCAATCAAGCTGTTCCGATCAGATTGGTAGAATCAGAATCTCGGCTTAGACACTTGAAACGATGCAACAACTGCATCTAACAAAGTCTAACGAACTGACTCGGTCCGAGTCAATAGTTGACCCGGTCCGAGTCAGAAGCCAAAATCTCCCCAAATCAGTCCGAACCAAAACGTGACGAACAAGACAACCTTCTGTACTGACTCGGTCCGAGTCAACACTTGACTCAGTCCGAGTCAAAAGCCTCTAAGATCAAGTATGTTCGATTTTGATTCGTTCTGACTCTGTCGAGTCAACACTTGACTCTGCCCGAGTCAAAACTATGATTTGTCGTTTTGACTCTATCGTTCTGACTCGGTCGAGTCAAAACACTGACTCGGTCGAGTCAAAACACTGACTCTGTCCGAGTCAAAACTCTGAGTTTCTTTCGTTCTAACTCTGTCGAGTCAAAACTCTGACTCTGTCCGAGTCAAAACTCTGGGAGACACTTTCAGGCCACGAAATCTAGGTTTTCACCCTAATTTGATGCGCCATCAAGCCGTCTTCGATCCTAAACTCATCCATGCATCAAATAACAATCATAACATCATTAAATGTGCATAGATCAAGCCTGTCATGCAATTTTAACCATTAAAATTCATATAGACATGCGACAAGCACGGCGATATACAGAGAACCAGGCTCTGATACCACTATTGGGATTGAGCAACGGATTCCTAGCATGCGATCATATCGATCTAGGGTTTGGTTTACTAGGTTTCATGCAGCGGAAGGATAATCTAAACCTAGTCAAACGTCACACGCAACCAAACTCATCCGTAAAACCCCGTATAATCGTGTATATCACCGTGGGAATCGAATACTTACCTCTTTCATGAAGAAACGGAAGTAGGAGTCGATCTGGGGTCTGTTTAATCACCTAGGACTGAAGTTACAGCCCTCTTGTTGGTTGTAATGCTCTAGGATGATCCATGATATGACATTTGACTTTGTATTGATTCATTGATTTATGAATGCATTATTTATCCGTTATACGATTAGCATGTTTGTTGTATTTCGGCATCCTTGAATCATTAGAGAATGATTCTAAACTCCCTAGTCAGTCATCATTGTGGGAACAATGTTGAATGAAGACTAGCATGAGGTGTGATCAACGCGTTGGATGTAGATCACAATCATGGGTACTCGTTGTGAACGAGTGACTGGATGACCCGCATGAGATTGTCACATGGACAGAGTCATGACTTGAATCTCATACAGCGGTTCGTTTATGGATCCTCATACCTGAGATGTCTAGAGTATCTGATATGAGGAGTGACGTGTCTTGACTGCGTCAAACGTCGTCTTTAACCGGATGATTATAACGGCGTTGATCAGATACGTTCACGAATCATATGGAGATAGTAGGCATGCAATATGGGATTTGTCACCTCCTCAAAAGGAGAGATATCGCTGGGCCCTCTCGTGGAAGTCGGACTATGAAAACGCGTGGCCACGCTATAGATGAAGTTGCATCTATTTTACTAGTCGATTTGCCAAGACGAGAAAGCAGTTGAACTTGAAGGGTGGCTCAAATCATGCCCTTGTTCAACTTATGATATCGTGAGACAAAGGATCAGAATTCGAGCTGTTAATGCCTTGGTTAGATCACCTCTAACTCAATTCTAAGTGGGTGGTCATGGCGTCTTGCTAGAGGCTAACCATTACTTGTGGTTCGGATAAGGTTCCTAAAGTCACTACCACTTAGAATGGGCCTACAGGGTCACACACCAATAGGGATGGACTTATATGTGAAGAATACGAAGAATGGAAACGAGATTTGACCGAAACGAGCATGAAAAGGAGTTTTCAGTGCGTTGGTCCGGAGCTGACCAAGTTTGGTCAGCCCCGTACCAAGTTTGGTCAGTCCAGGAGGTCCGGAAGCTCGGTCCGAGGTCATCTGTCCAGGCCTGGTCTGGCTGACCAAGAGGTGGTCAGCCGCTGACCAAGAGTTGGTCACCGGCGGCCCAGCCAGCGGGTCAGACGGACCAAGACTGAGGCCAGGCGGACCGGAAAGACCGAGAAGGGTCTTGGTCCGGAGCTGACCATAGGTGGTCAGCCGGACCAAGCCTTCAGGTCAGCCTGTCCGCGAGCGTCGGACTAAGCCTGGTCCGCCGGACCAAGCTCCTGGTTCGGCGGACCGGGATCTGGAAAATTTCCAAATATTCGTTTTTAGGGTTTTCTAATCTTATTTAAGTTTGAGGTTTCGTCCAAACTTAATTAAGGCCGACCTAAAACTCAGAGAAACATCCTAGAACCCTAGAGAAGCTGTTCTCTTCGATTTCTATTGTCCCGGGATTGGATCTCGTCTCTTGAGTTACCCTTTTCTTCACTAATCCTAGCAGATTCGTTCCAAATCGTTTGGAATCCTTCCCGTCGGTGTGGATACGTGTAGAGGGACTGTAACTTCAGTCCTAGGTGATTTAGAACAGGCCCCGGATCGAAATAAACTTCAAGTCTCATCGAGAACGAGGTAAGTAACGATTCCCTCAGTGATATACACGATCTTTCGGGTTTTGCGAGTTTGGTTGCGTGTGACGTTTAACTAGGTTTAGATCTTTCTTCCGCTGCATGAAACCTAGTAAACCAAACCCTAGATCGATATGATCGCATGCTAGGAACCCGTAGATAACCCAACAGTGGTATCAGAGCCTGATTCTCTGTATATCGCCGTGCCTGTTGCATGATTGCATGATTTAATCGTTAAATTGCATGTAATCATTGAATCTATGCATGTTTGATGATATTTGTGATTGTTGAATGATGCATGGATGGTATGGAGTTTGGGACGGGTTAACGGTGCGTCGAAACCGGGACAAAACCCTAATTTTCGAAGCCCGAAAAATCTGTTCCGGATCTGATTTATCTGCGGTCAGCCGGACCAAGAGTTGGTCAGCCGGACCAGCAGACAGATCAGATTCCGGACCGCGTGTTTGGTCAGGAGGACCAAAGTTCTCGCTGGTCAGCCCCGGACCAAGAGTTGGTCCGGCGGACCAGGCGAGAACAACACGGGTCCGAGACAAAGACCGGCAGACTGACCAAGGAAAAGGACTGAGTTGGTCCGGAGCTGACCAAGTTTGGTCAGCCCCGGACCAAAACCAGATAGTCTGCGCTCCGATTCCAGGTCAGCCGGACCAAGAAAACGGACTGAGTTGGTCCGAAGCTGACCAAACTTGGTCAGCCCCGGACCAAGCTCAGTTTTCGAACTGAGTCCAATTCCTGGTCAGCTCGGAGCAGGAGAAACAGACTGAGTTGCTCCGGGGCTGACCAAATCTGGTCAGCTCCGGACCAAGCTCAGAATTTCTCCGAAAACGGACAGAACGGCGGACCAGAGAAGCTGACCAAGGTCAGTCCGGCGGACCAGATTCTGGTCAGCTCCGAACTGGACCTCAGACACTTCTCAAGTCCGAAATTTTGTCCTCTTCCTCATGATTAATCTCAAGCTATTACCGCCCATTAGTAGAGCAACTGTCAAGGCCTCGATCGTCATGGTTACGGGTCATGCCCTAGCTGAGCGTGCCTGATTATCTTGGTGAGGCAGTATGGAGAAATCGTGATTCTCATAGCTCGAATATGGTTGAGCTTGAATTGGGTTATCAAGTCGGACTTGGACCTAATGGTAAGGATGGGATGAGGAACACGTAGTGATAGCGTATCACTATCCCATACACATCTAGGAATCACATAGGAGGTGATTGACAATGTGTTGTCTACCTAAATAGCATGTTTTTGAGCGTCATGCCCTAGCTGACTCAAAAGCATGTGAAATATGGATCCTAGCTCACTTAGAAACTCATTGAGGGTGTTTTTCTTAGTGGGAGCCTGTCATATTGCATCTATTATCTGTGTTAGTAAGTGTACTAAGCGACTTGCATATTCTCTGTCTGTTTGTTTGTCTTTTTCTGTAGAATATGACTGCTGCAGGTAATCTGGCTAATCTCTCCATGCGATCCATCCTGGATCGGGAGAGACTCACTGGTGGAAACTTTCTCGACTGGTACCGCAACCTGAGAATTGTTCTCAGGCATGAGCGGAAGCTCTACGTGCTGGGATTTAATGTCCTTAAGAACCTGGTCAACTGTAAGATGACCAATGGTTCACCCGTGAGTACTCATATCCTCAAGATGAAGGGTTATCTAGAGGATCTTGATAGACTAGGGTTGGATGTTAGTCGTGAATTCGTTGTAGACCTAGTTCTTCAATCCCTGCCGGATAGTTTTGACCACTTTGTCATGAACTATAACATGCATGGGATGGAGAAGGACTTGACCGAGCTACATGGGATGTTGCGATCGGCCGAGCAGAACATCAAAGTCGAGAAAAGTGTCCTAGTGGTTGGAAAGAGTTCCAACAAAAGGAAGCGTTCCAAGAGCAAGAAAGGCAAGGGCAAGACGGTAATTGTTGCCGCCGAGCCTAAGTCTAAGGCTGAGAAGGGAGAGTGTCATTTTTGCCATGCCATTGGGCATTGGCGCAGAAACTGCACACTCTACCTGGAAGATCAAAAGAAGAAGAAGCTTGCAGAAGCTTCATCTTCAGGTATCTTCGTTATAAAAGCTAACTTGTTTACTTCTACATCTTGGATATTAGATACCGGATGTGCCTCACACATTTGTGGAAATGTGCAGGGCCTGAGAAGAAGTAGGCAGCTGGCAAAGGGAGAAGTGGATCTCCGCGTCGGGAATGGAGCAAAAGTTACTGCGTTGACTGTCGGGATTTATGATCTTACTTTACCTTCTGGACTTGTGTTAGAATTACATGATTGTTATTTTATACCTGCAATTAGCAGGAATATTATTTCGATTTCATGTTTGGATTCTGATGGTTTTCGTTTTGTCATTGAGAACAAAACTTTATCTATTTATAGAGGCGCTTTATTTTATGGTAATGGTTACCTGTTTAATGGCCTTTATATTTTGGATGATAAACCGTCTAGACACAGTTCAATCTATAACGTTAGTACCAAGCGGTTTAAGACGAACGACTTAAATCCGACCTATCTCTGGCATTGTCGACTTGGTCACATCAACGAGAAACGCATAGCGAAACTTCATTCTGATGGACTTCTTGATTCTTTTGATTATGAATCAATCGAATCATGCGATTCCTGTTTGATGGGCAAGATGACAAAATCTCCTTTTTCTAGAAAAGGAGAAAGGGCTACAGAGTTGTTAGAACTCATACATAGTGATGTATGCGGTCCTATGAGCTCACCCGCTAGAGGAGGTTATCTGTACTTTGTTACGTTTACTGATGATTTCAGTAGGTACGATTATGTCTACTTGATGAGACATAAGTCTAAAACGCTTGAATTGTTCAAGAATTTCAGAAACGAGGTACAGAACCAACTTGGCAAGACGATCAAGTTGCTTCGATCTGATCAAGGTGGCGAGTATATGAGCCAAGAGTTCACTGACTATCTGGCAGATTGTGGGATTGTCTCACAGCTGACTCCACCTGGAACGCCACAATGGAATGGCGTTTCCGAGAGGAGGAACCGAACCTTATTGGATATGGTACGGTCTATGATGAGTCAGGTCGATCTTCCTAAATCCTTCTGGGGATATGCTTTGGAAACAACAGCGCTTATACTGAACAACTGTCCAACAAAGTCGGTTCAGAAGACTCCATATGAGATATGGACTGGGAAGCGTCCCAGGTTAGCATTTATGAAGATTTGGGGATGCGACGTTTACGTGAAACGTCTGGCTTCTGATAAGCTATCCGCCAAGTCTGATAAATGCATATTTGTGGGTTACCCTAAGGAAACTAAAGGGTACTGGTTCTACAACCCATCTGAGAACAAAGTGTTTGTTGCTCGGAATGGATCTTTCTTGGAGAGAGAGTTCGTCTCCAAGAGAGTCAGTGGGAGTAGAATAGATCTCGAAGAAGTTCGAGAACCACAAATAGTCGAAGAACCGAACGAACAGGTCGAAACAGTCCAACCTGTATCACGAGTTGTTGAGACAGCACCTCCTAGTGAACCTCGGAGATCTGGTAGAATCCGCCAAGAGCCTACAAGATACGGATTTCTTGTGACTGGAAACGACGAACTCATGTTGTTAGAACATGACGAGCCTACGTCGTATTCAGAGGCTGTGGCGAGTTCCGATTCCGAGAAATGGCACCAGGCCATGGAGTCTGAGATGCAATCCATGTACGACAACAAAGTGTGGACTTTGGTCGATTCATTCAATGGTATTAAAACCATTGGATGCAAGTAGGTTTTCAAGAAGAAAAACGACATGGATGGCATCGTGCATACCTATAAGGCACGACTCGTAGCAAAAGGGTTTCGGCAGATTCATGGTATAGACTATGATGAAACCTTTTCACCAGTCGTGATGCTTAAATCCATACGGATTCTGCTGGCCATAGCTGCGTATTATGACTACGAGATATGGCAGATGGACGTCAAGACCACATTCCTTAACGGGAATTTGCTCGAAGATGTGTATATGACACAACCCGAGGGTTTTGTTGATCCTAAGAGTCCGAGGAAGGTGTGCAAGCTTCAGAGATCCATTTATGGACTGAAGCAGGCTTCGAGGAGCTGGAATCTTCGATTTGACGAGACAGTCAAAACGTTTGGCTTCCTGCAAAACGAAGATGAGACATGCGTTTACAAGAAGGTCAGTGAGAGCGCAGTGGTCTGCCTTGTACTTTATGTGGATGATATATTGCTCATCGGAAATGACATTCCTACCTTGCAAGGAGTAAAATCCTGGCTAGGATCAGTTTTTTCGATGAAGGACTTAGGAGAAGCCGCCTATATTCTAGGAATCAAGATCTATAGAGATAGATCGAGAAGGCTTCTTGGTCTAAGTCAGAGTACATACATTGACAAGGTCTTGAATCGGTTCAAGATGCAAGACTCCAAGAGGGGTGCCTTGCCAATGGGACATGACGTTGCTCTTAGCAAGACTCAGTGTCCAAAGACACAGGATGAGCAAGAGCGCATGAGTAGGATTCCATATGCCTCGGCAATTGGATCCATCATGTACGCCATGTTGTGTACTTGTCCGGATGTATCATATGCATTGAGTATGACTAGTAGATATCAGTCTACACCAGGTGAGGCTCACTGGATTGCGGTCAAGAACATCCTTAAGTACTTGAGAAGGACTAAGGATTTGTTCTTGGTGTATGGCGGATTGGAAGACGAGCTCGCTATAAGTGGTTATACCGATGCTAGTTTCCAAACCGACAGAGATGACTTCAGATCGCAGTCAGGTTATGTTTTCTGCCTGAACGGTGGGGCTATCAGTTGGAAGAGTTCCAAACAGCCAACCGTTGCAGATTCGACTACAGAAGCCGAGTACGTAGCTGCATCGGATGCAGCTAAGGAAGCTGTTTGGATCAGGAAATTCGTGGGAGACCTGGGCGTCATTCCTAGTATTGCAGATCTCATTGAGTTGTATTGTGACAACAATGGTGCGATTGCGCAAGCTAAGGAACCCCGATCATACCAGAGATCCAAACACATACTCAGACGATTTCACTTGATCAGAGAAATCATCGACAGAGGAGACGTGAAGATAAGCAGAGTGTCGACAGATGATAATATTGCCGACCCATTGACGAAGCCTCTCCCTTCGTCAAAACATGATGGTCATGTTAGGGGTATGGGGATTAGATGCTTGTAGGATAGATCATAGAGCATAGTGGGAGATTGTTGGTTGTAATGCTCTAGGATGATCCATGATATGACATTTTACTTTGTATTGATTCATTGATTTATGAATGCATTATTTATCCGTTATATGATTAGCATGTTTGTTGTATTTCGGCATCCTTGGATCATTAGAGAATGATTCAAAACTCCTTAGTCAGTCATCATTGTGGGAACAATGTTGAATGAAGACTAGCATGAGGTGTGATCAATGCATTGGATGTAGATCACAATCATGGGTACTCGTTGTGAACGAGTGACTGGTTGACCCGCATAAGATTGTCACATGGACAGCGTCATGACTTGAATCTCATAAAGCGGTTCGTTCTTGGATCCTCAGACCTGAGATGTCTAGAGTATCTGATGTGAGGAGTGGCGTGTCTTGACTGCGTCAAACGTCGTCTTTAACCGGATGATTATAACGGCGTTGATCAGATACGTTCACGAATCATATGGAGATAGTAGACAATGCAATATGGGATTTGTCACCTCCTTAACAGGAGAGATATCGCTGGGCCCTCTCGTGGAAGTCGGACTATGAAAACGCGTGGCCACGCTATAGATGAAGTTGCATCTATTTTATTAGTCGATTTGCCAAGACGAGAAAGCAGTTGAACTTGAAGGGTGGCTCAAATCATGCCCTTGTTCAACTTATGATATCGTGAGACAAAGGGTCAGAATTCGAGCTGTTAATGCCTTGATTAGGTCACCTCTAACTCAATTCTAAATGGGTGGTCATGGCGTCTTGCTAGAGGCTAACCATGACTTGTGGTTCGGGAAAAGTTCCTAAAGTCACTACCACTTAGAATGGGCCTACAGGGTCACACACCAATAGGGATGGACTTATACGTGAAGAATACGAAGAATGGAAACGAGATTTGACCGAAACGAGCATGAAAAGGAGTTTTCAGTGCGTTGGTCCGGAGCTGACCAAGTTTGGTCAGCCCCAGACCAAGTTTGGTCAGTCCAGGAGGTCCGGAAGCTCGGTCCGAGGTCATCTGTCCAGGTCTGGTCCGGCTGACCAAGAGTTGGTCAGCCGCTGACCAGACAGCGGGTCAGACGGACCAAGACTGAGGCCAGGCGGACCGGAAAGACCGAGAAAGGTCTTGGTCCGGAGCTGACCACAGGTGGTCAGCAGGACCAAGCCTTCAAGTCAGCCGGTCCGCGAGCGTCGGACTAAGCCTGGTCCAAATCGTTTGGAATCCTTCCCGTCGGTGTGGATACGTGTAGCGGGACTGTAACTTCAGTCCTAGGTGATTTAGAACAGGTCCTGGATCGAAATAAACTTCAAGTCTCATCAAGAACGAGGTAAGTAACGATTCCCTCGGTGATATACACGATCTTTTGGGTTTTGCGAGTTTGGTTGCGTGTGACGTTTGACTAGGTTTAGATCTTTCTTTCGCTGCATGAAACCTAGTAAACCAAACCCTAGATCGATATGATCGCATGCTAGGAACCCGTAGATAATCCAACACCTCTACACGTATCCACACCGACAGGAGGGATTCCAAACGCTTTTGGAACCGATCTGCTAGGATCTGTGAAGTATGTGAAGTGGGATCTAATCCCGAGAGCTAGACCTATGAAAGAAACGATTTCTTCGGTGTTTTTGCTCTGTTTTAGGGTTCTTTTCATCTGTCTTCGGTTGAGGAAGGCGTCCAATACCCTTTTTATAAGATAGGAAGCCTAATCCTTGTGGAAAAGTGACTTTTTCCGAGTATTGACTCGGTCCAAGTCAGAACTCTGACTCGGTCGAGTCAGAACGAATCAGCCCAAGCCCATTGTCAACTCTTGACCCGACCCATTTAGTATTGACTCAGACCGAGTCAAAATATCAGCCCAAAACACTTTCTGGGCTTTGACTCGCATGGAACTGACTCGGTCCGAGTCAGAAGGCTGAAACTCGTCCCGACACTCTGATTTGGTCCGAGAAACCGGTTGTTCGACCAAATCCAAGTCTATCTTTTCGATACTTCACATATAAGTCCATCCCTAATGGTGTGTGACCATGTAGGCCCATTCGAGCCTCGAGAACCTTTCCCGATCTACAAGTCATGGTTAGCCTCTAGCAAGACGCCATGACCACCCACGTTGAATTGAGTTAGAGGTGATCTAACCAAGGCAATAACAGCTCGAGTTCTGATCCTTTATCTCACGATATCATGTGTTGAACAAGGGCATGGTTTGAGCCACCCTTCAAGTTCAACCGCTTTCTCGTCTTGGCAAATCGACTAATAAAATAGATGCAACTTCATCTATAGCGTGGCCACGCATTTTCATAGTCCGACTTCCACGAGAAGGCCCAGCGATATCTCTCCTATTAAGGAGGTGATAAGTCCCATGTTGCATGTCTATTATCTCCATATGATTCGTGAACGTATCTGATCAACGCCGTTATAATCATCCGGTTAAAGACGACGTTTGACGCAGTCAAGACACGCCAATCCTCATATCAGATACTCCAGACATCTCAGGTCTGAGGATCTAAGAACGAACCGCTGTATGAGATTCAAGTCATGACTCTGTCCATGTGACAATCTCATGCGGGTCAACCAGTCACTCGTTCACAACGAGTACCCATGATTGTGATATGCATCCAATGTATCGATCACACCTCATGCTAGTCTTAATTCATCGTTGTTCCCACAATGATAACTGACCAGGGTGTTTAGAATCATTCATATGATTCAAGGATACCGAAATATAACAAACATGCCAATCAGTCATATCACGGAACATCCTAGAGCATTACAACCAACA
>NW_010964379.1:9107-12415 GCF_000463585.1 Tarenaya hassleriana | reverse complement strand
AAATAATTGGCCAAGGGGTTAGCAAACATCAATCCAATAAAAGCGCATATCAATAGAACCGAAACAAATCAAAACCGAAATCCAAGTTAGGGTTCAAACATACCCAAAACACAAACGAATCCCTAACCCAGGTCGTGGATCTACTCACGGTTCATAGAAAACAACAAAAAGCTCATAAGAAAATAGATAAAAGAGAGGAAAGAAAGGCTCATGCAGATGTGTAGTCTCCACGATCGAATCTTCCTTCTTCTTCCCGAAATCTCGTGAACTTTTATTCTTCTCTCACCAAAAGCTCTCCAAAATTCTGTATCTAAGTGTTCTCTAAGGCTCTCTCCTGTATTAGAACGTGGCTAGGGCTTTTTTATAACCCTAGGGCGGCTCCCAAGTGTCCTATTCCCATTATGATGCTAAAAATAGCGAAACAGGGTTATTGACTGGATCTGGGTCGATTCCAGGTGGATCCAGACCGGATCCAGATTTCTGGGGTCGAATTCTGCGTTCTTGATCCGGACCGATTCCAACCGGAATCGGCCCTGTACCGGCAGAATTCTGGTCTTCACGATTTCACTCATAATGTTATGCTCCAGTGTCGGATTTATACGATTTTGGTGTCTACGCGAAGCTCTTGAAGTGCTCTTTTCAATGGTACAAGTCTCGCACGATTTATGGTACAAGTCTCGCATGATCTAGACCTCTGTAGAGAAAGTTATTGATGTTGCAACATGAATACCTCATCCGGACTTCTCCTTTAACGCTCCAAATAGCTCCTTTTCGAGTCTAATCATCTTCGAAACCTGTAATCTGCAAAACTAAAGCACAACCAGGTTTTGTGTCCTAACACGCCTAAAATGTCTATGAATGCATGTGATTATCCCGTAAAATCTAGACAAACTCTTATCAAAATATAGAGAAAAATAAGAGTTATCAAATCCTCCCAGACTTAAACCTTTGCTCGTCCTCGAGTAAAGAACGAAGGAATAAAATCTGCAAAACAGAGAATGACGAACATCAAATAGCATCATCGTGAGATTCAAAAGCAAAACATCCATCCAATACTAGTTTCCCGAGAATCGTACCCAAACCGGTCTACTATGATCTTTCTACCAAAGACTAATCTACCTAGCCATGGGATTTTTATTGCCACCTAGAACCCATTAAAATCTCTACAACTCACCAAGCATATTTCCAAACCTATCCTTATCTCAGCTTAGCCTCTTCGATCTTAGTTCTACTTCATACCTGGGTTTTTACCTTTTTGTAGAATTTCTTTATCAAGCGCTAGCACCTCGGGTTTCTAGGACGTTGAAGTTGAAGGACAACGTTTTTTCTCTTCTATTTTTCTTCTTCTATATTTTCTTCTCTTTTTTTCCTCAATGCGATGTCCAACCCACAACTTAGACCCGAACCATCAATCGATGCACTCATGTCCTCGAACGATTTTCGTTGACGAGATTTTGACAGCAGAGTGTCGAGATGCTTTAATTTCCCAAAGCGTTTGTCGAACTAGATTCCGTCGACCTGCAAGACTCGGAAAAGGTTCTAAGGAAACATATAACCTGGATATAGTCGTTTCAACTCCGTAGGTTGATAACTCCTATTCTTCTCTATATTTTGATGAGAGTTTGTCTAGGTTTTATAGGATAATCACATGCATTCATAGGCATTCTAGGCATGTTAAGACACAAAACTCGGTTGTGCTTTAGTTTTGCAGAGTTACAGGTTTCGAAGATGATTGGACTCGAAAAGGAGCTATTTGGAGCGTTAAAGGAGAAGTCCGGATGAGGTAGTCATGTTGCGACATCAATAACTTTCTCTACAGAGTGCGAAACTTCTACCATTGGAAAGAGCACTTCAAGAGCTTCACGTAGACACTGAAATCGTGTAAATCCGACACCGGAGTAGAAAGTTATGAGGGAATTCGTGAAGACTAGAAAACTGCCTGCGCAGGGCCGGATCCAACTGGATCCGGTCCGGATCAAGGACGCAGAATTCACCCCAGGAATCTGGATCCGGTCCGGATCCACCTAGAATCGGTCCGGATCCAGTCAAAAACCCTGTTTCGCGATTTTCAGCATCTGAATGGGAATAAGACTCTTGGGAACCGCCCTAGGGTTATAAAAAACACCTAGCCACATCCTAGTACAAGAGAGAGCCTTAGAGAAGAGAAGAATAGGAGTTCACGGGATTTCGGGAAGAAGAAGGAAGATTCGATCGTGGAGACTACACATCTACATGAGCACTTTCTTTCCTTTCTTTTATCTCCTTTTCTCTGTTCTTTTTATTGTTTTCCATGAACCGTGAGTAGATCCACGACTATGGGTTAGGGATTCGTATGTGTTTTGGGTATGTTTGAACCCTAACTTGGATTTCGGTTTTGATTTGTTTCGGTTCTATTGATTTGCGCTTTTATTGGATTGATGTTTGCTAACCCCTTGGTCAATTATCTTAGATTCTAAACTACATAGAGATATGAGTTGGTTTCGGATCAAAATCAATAGGATAGATCATATTATTCACATAGAGATATGGTTTAATCGATCTAGGGTTGATGATAGCATTCTTTATGCACCTAGGGTTAACTTGAATAGATCGAGAGATTGACGAGTTACTCTGTAGGTAGGGAGTTAGTAGACCAAGAGGTGAATTCTCTATCTTTGTTGCTTGATGATTCCCGAATACAAGTCATAATCGTTATTCTCGCATGCTTAGCATATACCCATACACGCGAATACGATCCTAACACCCGTAGTCATCCTTGTTTGGTAGGTCACTCGTTTTCATTGCTTTCTTATTTCGTTTTCCATAGATTCTACATATTTCCATCATCACTTACTTCCTTGCTTTGATTTGGTTTCGATTTAGATTTGGATTTAGCAACCGGTCCTCGTGTTCGACCCCGTGTTACGACGATCCGTATCCTTGCGGTGAGTTGTGAATCGGGTTATAAATTCTAGACTCGGTACACACGTATCATAGGTTCCAAACAACAATCTCATCCCACAAAATTTATATAGAAAGTCTGGAGAACTATCAATTCGACACGGTTCAACCACGTTCTACAAGATCACTAGATCATCAAGATATTTCTACTTTATCATCCCACAAATCTTCCAAATCTCTACTCGGAAAGAAGACCTAGTCTACGATCCGGAGATTGAGCGTACTCTGAGAGATATCCGAAATCAACAAAGAAGAGAAGCCATGTCGAGGTCGAGTAGTTCGCACAACCATCAACAAGAACGTGCGGTTCATGATGAGGAGCATCACGAGAATCAAGAGCACATGAATCCGCTCTACGATCAGCAGAC
>NW_010964379.1:4739-8482 GCF_000463585.1 Tarenaya hassleriana | reverse complement strand
TATTACTCTCCAGAGAAGACCCGAGCTGCACAAAGAGCTATACACAGCTTCACTCAGGAGAGTGACGAGAGTCTATACGATGCATGGTAGAGATTCAAAGGTTATCAACGCCTTTGTCCACACCACGGCATGGATAAGCGACTGTTGCTATCCACATTCATCCACGGACTACGACATGATACCAGAGCTTGGATGGATGCAGCCTGTGGAGGGAGCGTTTATGAGATTCCCTTTGACACCCTAGAGATTCAGATTGCGAAGATGGCCAAGGCTAGAGGGATGTCTAGAGATAGCAATACCGACCCATGGCTCGGATAGATACAGGAGAATCTGCAGTTTTGAAAGCTGTCATGTCTGAGCTAGCGGTTATCAAGCTCCATTTGGAAGCTAAGAGCAGTTCGAATCAGACACCACCAAAGATAGAGGAAGCAGTGGAGGACATCAATTATGTTGAGAAAAATCATCTTGGTTTCTCCTACGGAAACCCGAGTGGAGCATTGAATGCACAACAACATGGCGTTCCCAGAATACCTCAGAATCCCCCGAGCTTCACTCAGTCACGTTTTCAGGGACAGAATCAGGGATATGCATAGCAGAATCTAGGATACGGGCAGCAGAATCAAGGTTATTGAGCGCCTCAACCTGCGAAGAACGATGAAGCAGACATCAAGACGATGCTTGCCCAGCTAATGCTCGATCAGAAGACATCATTTACTGAGCTGAAGACCGAGATACAGAGCATAAAAGTCAGGCAAGACAATTTTGAGAGGAGATTAGATGGGGTCAAAGCTCATCTGAAGCTTGTCGATACTCAGATTGCACAACTTGCATCGCATGTCTCCAGACCACAGGGTACATTCCCGGGAAAGCCTGAGCCAAATCCACGAGAGCATGTCAATGCTATTCATCTTATAAGTGGAGAGAACCTGCATGATACAATCCCTTTGACCACAGAAAAAGGGGTGATCTCTAGATACACCATCGAGGAGAAAGGGAAAGCCATAGCTCACGAGACACCTAAGGTGCATGTAGAGGAAGCCGAACCGCCTTATGTAGCTCCTCCACCTTATGTACCACCCGTTCCGTTCCCTTCGCGATTGAAGAAGCATACTGAGGATACACAGTTGTCTAGATTTGTTGATATGCTTCGGAAGCTAGAGGTTAAGATGCCTTTCTATGAGAAGATACTTCATATCCCTTCTTATGCGAAATTTTTGAAAGATATCTTGACTAAGAAGAGGGTGATTGGGAAGGAGACAATATCTTTGAGCACAGAGGTGAGCGCTGCGATTCTACAGCATGAGTTGCCACGAAAGAGATCGGATCTAGGTAGTTTCTCGATCCTTGCAAAATCGAAAACATTGAGATTGACCGTGCATTGTGCAATTTGGGTGCCAGTGTGAGCTTACTTCCATTGTCTATCTATAAGAAGCTCAACATTGGAGATCTTAAACCGACGAGGATGGCACTACAGTTGGCGGATCGATCCGTCAAGTATCCTGCAGGTATTCTCAGGACGTCCCATTGAAAGTCGGGGATTATTATGTTCCGATTGATTTTGTTGTCTTAGACATGGACGAGGACTCGAAGATACCGATTATGCTAGGCCGACCGTTCTTAAACACGACCGATGCGGTTGTTCATATTCGTTTTGATCGTCTTACGATGAAGATAGGTGACGAGACAGTGGAGTTCACCTTAGATCATGGAGTTCACCTTAGATCACAACATGAAACAACCATCCACCACCGATTCAGCATGCTATGTCGATGTGCATGAAATCCTCACTCAAGACGTCTTCGATCAGTTTTCGGAAGTCGATCCTTTAGAGATATCTCTCCTTGCGTGGAATGAGAGCATATACAGCAATTGGGAGGATATCCGGGAGCTTACGCGAGCATTGAACGAAGGATCAGACGAAATTGGAGCTTTACAGAAGATGGATCCGGACCGATTCCACCCGGAAACGGACCGGATCCAAACACAGCCTTCCGAAGATGGATTTTTACAGAAGGTGGATCCGGACCGATTCCACCTGGAAACGGACCGGATCCAAACACGGTCTTGCGAAGACAAACTGGAAACGGATCGATTCCATCTGGAATCGGACCGGATCTAGTCTCTGAGCAAATCAGACGTTTTTCACATCGACACGCCCGATTCTTCTACGAAGTCCCCGAACCCTCCACGACGATTACTAAAGACGTTCTAGTGACCAGAGAGCCATCACTTTGCATGGGGACGCTGAATAAAGTGGATTGGAGTCTAGAGAACTTCCCGAAGGTGAAATTGAAGCCCTTACCTCAAAGGTTTAGGACAAAGGAACACACATACACAAATAGGAACACAGGACCATCATTGGAGAGAGGTACATATCCTGCTCGTAATCCCATATCCGTATTTGAACCTTCTATTACAGGTCGTCGAGTAGGGGTAATGAGTAAGAGAGGATCAAAACGAGCAAAATCATCGCTCAAACATCCACAAGATCCACCTCCTTCACAAGTTTGGAAACCCAAGGAGGATAGAAGGCTCAAACATCCACGAGGTCCAAAAGATGCGCTTAACGCTCAACATCCAGGGTGGCGAAAGATCGATTATCTTCGCCTCTCAGACCCTCCCATCATTTGAGCAAGATAGGTCGAGCTAATGACGTTAAACAAGCGCTTCTCGGGAGGCAACCCGAGCATTAGGTAACTTTTCTTTTTCTTTGTAGCATAGGTAGTAGAGACCATGATTGTATTTTGGATCTTTCGGAGTGCATTACTATTATGCTTTTGTTCGGATAACGTTTGTTGTTCTATGAGCGTTTACACCGGCACATGAGAGATTAGCATCGACTTCCGAGAGACAACGTTGGATAAGTTCCAATTCACAGAGTGTGTGAGAGCTCTTTGTTGGGTTTTCCTGGGATCTCATAAGCGAATCCTATTCCTAAGAGATCAGTTCTAGGGTTTGCGCAGCGGATGTAAAACAAAAATTTTGATAAAACCCTAAAACCTATCATGCATGATCTTGTAGAAACGATAAAACGCTTACCTCAATCGATCCGGGGCCTGTATCAAATGATGTGTTCGTCCGATCACTGTAGGCAGGAAGAATACCTTGCCCTCTACAAGTATCCACACCTCGGGATGGATTCCAACCTTCGGAACTTGTCTGCTAGGACTCGAATCTTCTATTCGATGATGTGCTTTGAGAAAACGAGACTTAGATCACTTCATCAATCCTCTAGACTTTCCAAAACGATCTGAAGAAGTTCTCTATTTCGGCTCCTTAGTATTAGGGTTATTAATCTCCTCTTATTCAAGTGATTAACCCTTATTCCGGATTTTAAAATTAAATCTGAAACCCAGACCGAACGGACTGCTTAGTAGTCCGTTCGGTCTGGACACTTGGTCCGTTCGAACCAGTCACATAACTAGGTCCGTTCGGTCTGACGGGTCAGTCCGTTCGGTTCAACATTTGGTCCGTTCGGACTGGACTCTCTAGTCCGTTCGGTCCAACAATTTGGTCCGTTCGGACTAGATGCTCCGGTCCGTTCGGTCCACTCCTAGACCGGACGGTCCGGACCTCTGTCCAAATTTCTCGACGTTTTGTTGTGCATTTGTCCTTCCCTGCGTGTGTGACCCTGTAGGTTCATTCGATATAGCAGTATAACCCGAAATCTCTATTCCGGATATACAAGTCATAGGCGGTCTCTAGCAAGACACTATGACTACCTATCTCGAATAGAGTTTGTT
>NW_010964379.1:0-508 GCF_000463585.1 Tarenaya hassleriana | reverse complement strand
GGAAATCGTGGTTCCCACAGCTTGAACGTGGTTTACCTTAGATTAAGTTGTCAAGTTTTGACTTGAGACTTAACGGTATAGGTGAGACGAGTATGCAATGATATTTGATATCATAGTCTCATAAAAGGATCTGAGAGTAATGACATCAGGATCAAGTCTGCAACCAAGTCACCATCGAAGTTCACTCCCATACGCTCAAGTTCCTCAACATGAGCTCGCATGTTGAGGACGTGGGTGTTGATAGAGCTGCCTTTTAGCATCTTGTACTTTTCAGTACGCGCTAGCTCCTGAAACATGGTCTTGAGTTGTTCGATCATATCAAATACACTCTTCCCCTCAAACTGCTTCTGCAGATTCGGGGCCATGCTTCCCAACATGAGACAAGAGAACTCGATGTCGTCAGTCTGATGCTTCAACCAAGCATCCTTGACGGCTCTCGTGGCATTCGCTGCAGGCTCTGGAGGTAGAGCCCCTTCCAGGACGTACGACTTCTTATCGTGCTTGAGAA
>NW_010964378.1:0-204 GCF_000463585.1 Tarenaya hassleriana | reverse complement strand
GATTTAGAGTGGACCCTGGATTTGAAGAGTGATATAGCTAAAATCATAGTTTTAATATTGCAGATACTCATAGTTGATTAACACGTTAAGTCAATTTCGTCAGGCGGCCCGCCCGTTTTCTCTGATCTCCGAAATTCCTGGAAACATGTAGAACATTTGTAGGATTGGGGATTGTCCTCTTACGTATGTAGGTAAGTCTTGTCT
>NW_010964377.1:0-204 GCF_000463585.1 Tarenaya hassleriana | reverse complement strand
CGATCGACCTGCCGGGCTGCCGCCTCCCACGCCTCGAGGAGGTTGCAGGCTCGCCTATGGGCCTGGGCTCGAGCCCATTCGACCCCTCTCGCACGCCATAAACTCTCTTCAATCCTCTGCCTTAGCCATTTTCGGGCAAAAACAGAGGAAGAAGAAAATCGGGAGCAAGGGAGAGAAAGGAGACGAACCAGTGCAAGGAGAGCT
>NW_010964376.1:0-204 GCF_000463585.1 Tarenaya hassleriana | reverse complement strand
GGCCATGACCCAAGACCCCGCGGCCAAGCATCTTTTAGATCTTGTCCGAAACCACCAAACCTGAAAATTTTGGGAAAGGGATGGGGTCGTTTTCTCTCGTGGACGCAGGTTGTACGTGCCTAGGGATGAAGCCCTTCGACGAGCCATTCTCAAGGAGTCACACGACTCCAATTGGGCAGGACATCCAGGGGAGAAACGCACACT
>NW_010964375.1:0-204 GCF_000463585.1 Tarenaya hassleriana | reverse complement strand
TTATGTGAAATACGGATCTTAGTCCCATATAGAAAATTATTGTAGGGTTAATTTTCTATATAGGAATATAGTTTGTATATGCATCTATGTTGTCATTGATTGATGATGAACTAGCTGGTAGTAGATCATTGATAAGTTGTCGTTGATTGATGATGGACTAGCTAGTAGTAGATCATTGATAGAATCTGCATGTAGATGTGTTTT
>NW_010964374.1:0-204 GCF_000463585.1 Tarenaya hassleriana | reverse complement strand
TGAGCAAATCGGACGTTTTTCACATCGACACGCCCGATTCTTCTACGAACGTCTCCGAACCATCCACGACGATTACTAAAGACATTTTAGAGACCAGAGAGCTACCACCTAACACAGGGACGCTGAATAAAGCGGATTGGAGACTAGAGAATGCCCCGAAGGTGAAATTGAAGCCCCTACCTCAAAGGCTTAGGACAAAGAAAC
>NW_010964373.1:0-204 GCF_000463585.1 Tarenaya hassleriana | reverse complement strand
ACAAGCGTTGTCATTGAACCTAAGCCTAAGTCCAAAAAGGAAGAGAGTTATTTCTGTCATGTCGTTGGGCATTGGTACAGAAATAGTAGACTCTAACTGGAAGATCAAGAGAAGAAGAAGCTTATAGAAGCATCGACTTTTGATGTCTTCGTTATAGAGGCTAACTTGTTTACTTCCACATCGTGGGTATTGGATACCGGAAGT
>NW_010964372.1:0-204 GCF_000463585.1 Tarenaya hassleriana | reverse complement strand
TTTTTGATAATCTGGAAGTTCATCGGGTCTTTAGTCCAACTACATCTTCCAGAGGATCGGGACAACCCATGTGAAAATCTTCCCCAACCAAGAATCGAACCGCCAACCTCTAAATGCTTTGCACTCAACTACTGACAACTCGTCCACAAGCTGTTGGGTCACCAGAAAAAACTTGTATGATGAATACTCATGGTCCTGCAATAC
>NW_010964371.1:0-204 GCF_000463585.1 Tarenaya hassleriana | reverse complement strand
AAACTCCAATGATATCTGCAACATGAGAGAATAGCTTGATTATAAACCTTTTGAGTTATTTTCATGGTGTGTTCGTTATATGATAACACGTACCTGGCAAATATTGCGTTTTGTTTGCCAATGCCACTAAATCAGTGTATAAGCGTATTTGGAATTTCTCTTTGATAATATCACATGAGGTGGAATCAACCATTTTAACAATAG
>NW_010964370.1:0-204 GCF_000463585.1 Tarenaya hassleriana | reverse complement strand
TCTCTCTCTAAATTAAATTTTTATTTTCTTTTTCTCCCAGAAACTATGTACATATTTTGGTTCATTATTTTTCTTTTAAATCATTCCGTTCTATGAATATCCATTAATATTTCGGATATTGTGTTTTTTTCGAAAGAGTATTTTGTAACAGTGGTATCAAAGCCCTGCCGGTAGGACCTGTGCTTGGTCGGGAGGACCCATATC
>NW_010964369.1:0-204 GCF_000463585.1 Tarenaya hassleriana | reverse complement strand
ACCGTCCACGGTGTTGACTCTCGTCTAGTGGAGAGTTTTCAAAGAGAAATAAGGAATGGATAGAATGAAGGGGGTGATTGTGTTACCTTTTTCGATGAGGCGGACTCGCATTCCAATATCTCTTTTGCAGTTGTCGTAAGCCTATGAAGCCTATGCAATGTTAGGGAACTACAGTGCAATGCGATGTTAGCCGAAATGAATGCA
>NW_010964368.1:0-2809 GCF_000463585.1 Tarenaya hassleriana | reverse complement strand
ATTCAGATCCAGAGAGGGAAAAAGACAATAGTTTGTCGTCGTCGTCGTTATCGCAACTCTCTAGCAACCAAAACCAAAAACCATCCCAAAGAGACTCCTCCAGATGCAAATTTCAATCTCCCGTGACTCTGAATTACCTTAGGTATTCTCACAGTTTTTTCAAATTTTAGTCGACTAAATAGAAAATATTATAAATCTGATATCTTGTTACTAACACAATGATAACATGAGGGAGAAAAAGGTGTTTTATAGGTACCCACAAATCTATAACTTATAGTATTAATCATCCATCCACTTAAATATTACTTCAATAAGTAAAACATTAATTTTATAAAATCATAATGCAGAATATAAACTGAATCATAAACATAAATATTTCCAACCATTGATACTATCATTGTTGTATGAATTGTTCTAAGGATTTTGAAATTTTGGGATATTCTAAACCTTAATCAATTCACAATGATTGATGGATGTATGTATAATTGTTAACTTTATGGATTCAAAACGTAAACCCTAATTTATTTATAGTTTTTTCTCCAAAAAAATAAATTTAATGGATAAAATTAAAAGATTTAGTATTATCACAAGATTTAACATTATCTTAAAAATATTGAACCAAGTTTGGTTAACTTCTAAATATTCCTACTTTATAAAAAAATTTAAAAACTTCCACACATTCATCATGAAATTACTCAAAAGTGGATCTTTCAGGAATTCATGTATTTTGGAATAAAAATACTAGAAAATCGAACGCCACACAACACATGTATGTTTAAATTGACTTTTTTGTGGAGAAATGAATTATATGTGTGAATCTACACATGAGAATTTGAAACAAAAAAGTCCTATCAAATTAGACAAGAGAAAGAGAAATGATGAAACAAAGGGAGGGAGGACCACGAGAGAGAGAGAGAGAGAGAGTTCGGGAAAAGCATGATTGTCCGAAAGGGAGTTGCAGATGTTACATGAAGAAGGAGAGATTGGGAGTAGCTTCTGTCTCTCTACTTGGTCTACACTTAGTAGAGTGGTCCTCCCCTCACCTGATCTCTTCCTCTCCCCTCTCTCCGATTTTTGTGCCCCTCTTTAATTATATCAATTCCTCCATTAATCATTCTCTTTATTCACTAATCTCCCGATAAATAATTAGCTAATTTCTCCAACAGAAGTGTACTAATGTTTGGCGTGTGTGATCTACATGAAAATCTGAACTGCACCATGCCCTTGACGGTACGTACACAATGGATACCATGATTTTAAATCAATCTTGATATATACCTATATACACATGATCATGTCGCCTATCATGTAGTTGGTCGTCTCAGCTGTCATGTTGTTACTCGTCGTGATGCGTCCCACATCGGTTCCAGAGAGGAATCTGAGGCTAGTATATAAGCTTGGGTCAACCGATCGTCGATATGGTATAGTTAATGTACTATCCTTCACTCCAAATATCGTTAATATTTTTAATTACTGTGATGACCTAATTTATTTTATTTGGTGCTTCCTGGACCTCTTGGAAAACGCAGAAAATCAATCCATAGCTATAATCGCTGGTAAACATATTTGTATTAAAGCTCTAATTTTGGATATGGGTCTTCGTGATCTGTATTGTGGCGTTACATCTTTTTTCCACCAACGTAGTAAATGTATAGATGAAATCCATTTTCATTTTGTCCTCGACGATATACTCGAAAGAAATGTGTATATATATATATACTAGTTAATTGACCAAATTAATTAACTACTAAAACTGAGAGAGTTCGCCTTATCCCGCGAAATGAAGACGTTAAAAAACGAAACCGATGACGACATATGATCGAACTTTTACGGGTTTACAATTGAGGACGTGCTCTGCACGCCGTGGAGGTAGACACTAAGACACTGATCTATAAATACCTCATTGACTTTGCTAGAATAGATAGAAAATTCTTAAATTGCAATAAAAATGACCATGAGTTCTTTTGTGTAAATAACTATAATTAAATCAAAAGCTCTCTATCAAACTATGCGGGTATATGAATGGTTGTATACCCATTTATATCTAAGCACCACTAAATCATTATTCTTATATCCACTTTCCCACTATCAAACATTTACAACATTCATAGTGAGCTATGAAAAAGATCATTTTTGTGTTCTATAAATAGACTTTTTGTCATAAGCATACTTTGCACAAGTGTTTTACAAGAAAGAGTAAGATTAAGGGTAAGAGTTTTTCCAAATTTTGCTTCTTGAGAAAAACTAAATCTCGTTATATCCCGACAGGCGCAAGTAGTGTCGTCTTTTTATTACGAAAAAAAAAACTGTGTAGAAACAAATATACTATTTGGATGCATCGAGATTTTTCATGACTTTGTGTTTATTCGTGTGTGTGTTCATTTCTTTTCTTTCATTCTAAAGCTATTTTTACCTTTTTTTTTTCTCTAACAATTATAAAGAGTATATATATTCTATTTTCTTTTTAATGATTTTGGAAACTATGAGTGTATACATAGTTATGAATCAAGACTTTTGTAAAACTTGATCATTTTGACGAGACAAACTTCAACCGTTGAAAAGACAAGTTGTTTTTTCTTCTCACTAATCTTAAAGTGGTATATGTTTTGGATCTCAAACTAAACCCATGGAAGAACCCATTTATGATACGAAAGAGGTTCTCTCAGATGAAATTGTTTCATCTTGGAGAATCTATTTCGTTTTAAAAAATGTGTTTTTTTTTTATTTTGGAGGTTTTTCAAGGTATTAGGCAACATATCAATTAAACAATAAAATCGAAGGTATTTTGATAAAATTATATATAAAGATA
>NW_010964367.1:0-204 GCF_000463585.1 Tarenaya hassleriana | reverse complement strand
TCCTTGCGGTGAGTTGTGAATCGGGTTATAAATTCTAGACTCGGTACACACGTATCAATGACCTCGAGCGGTGAGATCAAATAGGCCATTGTTAAATAGGCAATCCTGAAACTCATACATCCCCACCGAAGGTGTGAATGGGGAAGTAGGAGAGGCATGTTCCTGTGGTCGTAGAATCTGGTTGAAATCTCCGACCAACAACCA
>NW_010964366.1:0-204 GCF_000463585.1 Tarenaya hassleriana | reverse complement strand
CGTCACTATTGCGTCACCTTTTGAAAAGGGTGACGCAAAAATATAAAAGGGTGACGCAAAAATTGCGTCACCCTTTTGTTGTTTTCTAGTAGTGAACACCTCCTAGTGAACCTCAGAGATCTAGTAGAATTCGCCAAGAGCCCACAAGATACGGTTTTTTTGTGACTGGAAACGACGAACTCATGTTGTTAGAACATGACGAGC
>NW_010964365.1:0-204 GCF_000463585.1 Tarenaya hassleriana | reverse complement strand
GCGGGTAATCGAAGGAGAATCTCCCTTATGATCTCTGGCGGAAAAGAGGGCAATTCCGGCGGTGGTCGTCTTTCGCCGTAGACGTCTCTCGGTCGTGCCCTCTTCGCTGTCTCCATTATCGCTTCTCTCAGTAGCAAATACTAAAATCCACGCAAAATATGGCACTAATACTAATGTATATATACACGTAAGGATTATACGTAT
>NW_010964364.1:0-204 GCF_000463585.1 Tarenaya hassleriana | reverse complement strand
AAGAGGCACGTAGGTAAGTAATTTTTTCTGCATGCATGTAAGAAAAATAAAACACATGAACTAAGTTATATAAATAGAAGATTAGCTACAAAAAGATCCAAAGTCGCAACACCAAGTATAGTTCTGACACAAACTTCCGATACATATATATATATATATAACCTTAACATCTCATATGAAAAGATTACGGACAGAGACAGCGTT
>NW_010964363.1:0-204 GCF_000463585.1 Tarenaya hassleriana | reverse complement strand
ATGATCGCCGTGTTCCGCATGCTGGATCTTCTACTATTTTATGTTTTTCCCGAAAGCGTGCCAATCCCTATGTTGTGCGGAGCGGAGTATCTTATATTCGCTGGGATCAAGCTTTTCCTCTGCAGGGGCCTTGTGCAGTAAACCCCCTACGGGCGGTCGTCCGTCGTCGTAAAGTAGTCCCCGCGAAGCTTTCGGGAAGAGGGG
>NW_010964362.1:0-204 GCF_000463585.1 Tarenaya hassleriana | reverse complement strand
ATAATGTAGAGAATGCATGTTTTGGACTTGTAGAGTGAAAGTTATCGGACTTGCAAGATCTAACATTTCCTAAGCTTCACGTTTTCCCTGGAAACAATCCAAATGTTCCCGTTTCGTCCGTGATGTTCCGTAGCCCATGTTTTCACTCCTTTTGCTCTTTTCATGCGTGAAAACCTGTCTAAACACCAAAGAACACAACCATGC
>NW_010964361.1:0-204 GCF_000463585.1 Tarenaya hassleriana | reverse complement strand
TGTTCAGATGCCTTTGTATCCTCGAATGATGAAGTGTGGATGTGTGTGATGCCTCTTTTTCGGGATTCTTTTCCTCCACTGTGAGGTCATTTATCATCACATCTATTGGACTCCTTTCTTCATCCGATGTTACATCATCCGACACATTCCCCTTGTAATGGTGTATATTCTCGGTTTGTATCTCTTCAACCATTGGAACAACCA
>NW_010964360.1:0-204 GCF_000463585.1 Tarenaya hassleriana | reverse complement strand
ATGTTTACAAATGTATAAAGATATAATGATAAATATTATATTTGTGTCTCTAAAATATAAAGGAAACAAATCATACGGAATTTATGTAACCAGAGCTTGAAAAACAGCTGTAGAGTTTAGTATTATAGTGCCATCTTTAAGGAGATAAATTGAATTATAGGCGTATAGTTAATTAATAAAATTTAAGCATGAAAAACATTTGCC
>NW_010964359.1:0-204 GCF_000463585.1 Tarenaya hassleriana | reverse complement strand
CTTGACACAGGTGCAAACGTCTCTGTGTAGTCTTCACCGTACTTCTGACTGAACCCTCTTGCAACCAACCTCGCTTTATGCCTTTGTATGGATCCATCTGCAGCAGTCTTGAGTTTGTAGATCCACTTCATCGTGATAGCCTTCTTCTTCTCGGGTCTTTCCACCAACTCCCAAGTGTTATTCTTCTCAATCATGTTGATTTCT
>NW_010964358.1:0-204 GCF_000463585.1 Tarenaya hassleriana | reverse complement strand
GTCTTACGATGAAGATAGGTGACGAGACTGTGGAGTTCACCTTAGATCACGACATGAAGCAACCATCCACCACAGACTCAGCGCGCTACGTCGATGTGCACGAGATCTTGACTCAGGAAGTCTTCGATCAGTTCTGAGACATCGATCCACTTGAAATATCCCTCCTGGCATCGAATGAGAGTATATACAACAATTGGAAGGATA
>NW_010964357.1:2608-2816 GCF_000463585.1 Tarenaya hassleriana | reverse complement strand
GGACATATTCTGAAGTAGATGGGCCTTGATTGTAGCTTAGAAGATTGGCCCAATAGGAGAGCTAGGGTCTTGGCCGAAGAGAGCAATCAAGGCCTCCATTTTCTTCATGGTCCGAACTTAGTTTCTCTTCACCAACACATGAACCCAAACTTCTCTTCATCAGATCTTCTTCAACGTGTTGTGCCTCCATCTTTTCTTCGTGATTATG
>NW_010964357.1:0-704 GCF_000463585.1 Tarenaya hassleriana | reverse complement strand
ATGTTTCGATGCACTCTAAACATGTTTCGACGAACTCAAAATGTTTCAATTCACTCTAAACATGTTTGGTTGCACTCTAAGTATGTTTCGATGCACAATAAACGTGTTTGGACGCACTCTAAACGTGTTTGGATGCACTCTAAGTATGTTTCGATGCGCTCTAAACATGTTTGGACGCACTCTAAACATGTTTGGATACATTCTAAGTATGTTTCGACGCACTTTAAACGTGTTTTGAAGCACTATAAACATGTTTAGACAAACTTTGAACATGTTCCGACGCACTCTAAAAATGTTTTGATGATCTCTAAACATGTTTGGATGCACTCTAATTATGTTTCGACGCACTGTAAACGTGTTTTGAAGCACTCTAAAAAAGTTTAGACGCACTCTAAATATGTTTCGATGCACTCTAAAAATGTTTCAGTGCACTCTAAACATGTTTGGCTGCACTCTTAACATGTTTGGATGCATTCTAAGTATGTTTCGACGCACTCTAAAAATGTTTCAATGCACTCTAAATATGTTTGGCTGCACTCTAAGTATGTTTCGATGCACTCTAAACATGTTTCGACGAACTCTAAAAATGTTTTTCAAAGCACTCTAAACATGTTTGGTTGCACTCTAAGTATGTTTCGGTACTCTCTAAACATGTTTGAACGCACTCTAAGTATGTTTGGATGCACTCTAAACATGTTTCCTCG
>NW_010964356.1:0-204 GCF_000463585.1 Tarenaya hassleriana | reverse complement strand
ATGCGGTAAACACTCAACCCATCCTCCGAAATGTTTTCCGATAGTAGCCCTCAAAAGTGTGTCTAATGTCCGATTGATTACTTCGGTTTGTCCATCCGTTTGAGGATGACAAGTGGTCGAAAAGACGAGTTTATGCCGACTCATTTCCATAAGGTCCGCCAAAAATGGCTCAGGAATTTCGAGTCACGATCCGACACGATCGTC
>NW_010964355.1:0-204 GCF_000463585.1 Tarenaya hassleriana | reverse complement strand
TTTTGGGTAAAGTTGCGAAAGTCTCTGTTTTTAATTCTGAGAATTACGAGAGTAAGTTTTTTAAAATTTCAACTTTTTTGGGTGATTGGAAAAAGTTTCAATTGAAATCTCAAACTTTATTAGATTGCCAAAAGTATGATCGTGAAAGAGAGAATTTGTTATAGAGAGAGAACATGTAGAGAGAGAAAATACAAGTTGTATTTA
>NW_010964354.1:0-204 GCF_000463585.1 Tarenaya hassleriana | reverse complement strand
AAAATCTCTTAGGCAGTTGATCCAACTGAAGAAATCCCTCTTAAGGCAGTGATTGAACTTTCCCCAATTCCTCTGAGAATTTGCCAATGCCTCCAGCCTGAGTCCAGTGACCTCGACAGCATAGGCCACACATGTCCTGTTTCCATTGTAAAATTCCAAAGCAAAACAAACTTACAACCTGTCAGTTTTTTTTTTCTATATAAG
>NW_010964353.1:0-204 GCF_000463585.1 Tarenaya hassleriana | reverse complement strand
GGTTTCAGATTTGTTATTGAGAACAAAGGTTTGTCCATTTATAGAGGTGATTTATTCTATGGTAAAAGTCACCAGTTTAATGGTCTTTATATTTTGGATGATAAACCGTCTACAGGTCAATCTATAACGTTTGTACCAAACGATTTAAGCCGAACGACTTAAACCCGACCTTCCTCTGGCATTATCGTCTAGGCCATATAAACG
>NW_010964352.1:0-204 GCF_000463585.1 Tarenaya hassleriana | reverse complement strand
CATTCTCGGTCCGCCGGACCAAACTCCTGACCAGCCGGACCGGGGTTACTTATTTTTTTTTTGAAATTCTTCTCCCAGTCTGCGCGTCTGTTCCCACTCCGACTTAGCAGGTTGGTCCGCCCCGGACCAAATCTTGGTCCGGTGAACCAACCCTGTTTTTTTTTCTTTTCTCTTTTTTTTTCATTCCTTCCCAATCCTTTCTGC
>NW_010964351.1:0-204 GCF_000463585.1 Tarenaya hassleriana | reverse complement strand
ATTATATATATTCAAAGGATGATGGAGACGATCGAGAGGATCATGCATCTAATTGTTGCTCATCACTTATGTTGAAGCAATCATATCAACGAGGCTTGCCATATATAAATTTGGCATATGATGACATGGCATTGGTGAGTTGGCATGCATGTGTCCGTTGGAAAATATTCTGAGCAATTAATAAGGATACCAATGGAGCAATCA
>NW_010964350.1:0-204 GCF_000463585.1 Tarenaya hassleriana | reverse complement strand
GAGAAGAAGATAACTACGGAATTATCACAATAAATTCTCAGCGACCTAGCTATAATGTCGACAATCCTAAACCTTGAGATAAAGTTTTGAATCCATAAACTGTGAACGGTAGCTTCAAAACATGCTATAAACTCAGCTTCCATGGTGGAAGCAGCGATGACAGACTGATTTCCATTCCTCCATGATATTGTTCCTCCGGCAAGT
>NW_010964349.1:0-204 GCF_000463585.1 Tarenaya hassleriana | reverse complement strand
TTCATGTCAAAGTGATTTGATAATATGGTTTTCGTAGCTTTAATCACCTTATCACCACTACGAGTAATGATCATATCATCTACGTAAAGACAGATAATCACAAATTCTGTCTCATTGCCTTTGACATATATGCACTTGTCAATCTCGTTGACCCGAAATCCATTTGACAACATTACGCTATCAAACTTCGCATGCCATTGTTTC
>NW_010964348.1:0-204 GCF_000463585.1 Tarenaya hassleriana | reverse complement strand
AGATTTGGTCGGATGACGATGTGGGGGACATAGAGTGAGGATTGGTCTGGAAAGGTTTTAGAGGCTAAATTTAGATTATCTAAAAAGTTGAATGCATTGTCGAGTGAGATAGAAATAGTTGATCCAATCCTAGAGCGAATGAGTGTCACGTGGGATGATTTTGTCTCCTAAAGTCTAGATGGGGTAGAGGTTACGAACCAAGCA
>NW_010964347.1:0-204 GCF_000463585.1 Tarenaya hassleriana | reverse complement strand
CAAATCTAATATTTAACCATATAAAAAAATAAAGAACAACCAAATTAAAGGTATGGATGTGTTATAATTTTTTTTGAAATAATTTTTATTTTGTATTTGTTCATCGATTTCTATGTTTTGATCATATTTATAAATTTATTGTTACAAATATTTATTCAATCATATTTTTGATTTGACAGAGAAACCAATGGATAAATTTCTCAA
>NW_010964346.1:0-2821 GCF_000463585.1 Tarenaya hassleriana | reverse complement strand
TCATCTATTTATATGTTATTCTGATTATGAATAAAGATATCATTCCGCAAATTTCTACATACATAATAAACCGAGTAAGGAAAAGAATATAACGGTATACTAATTATAATGCTAAACCGGATATCATAAAATATAAACTTCTCTCGTGCTTTTTTCCATAGAATATATCATGAACAAAGACCATAACTTCAGGTAAGAAAAGATGAGCTATAAGGTTAGTTCTGATAACATTTTTATTGTGGTTCGAACTCATCTCAACCTCAATATATAATTGAGTTAAATTTAAAAAAAAAACATATTTGTTTAAAATAAAGATTATTTAAATAAAAAATGTTATCTAACAATAATCGTCACAATTTAAAATTATATGAAATAGTTTGCAAACTGTACGAGAAGCAACCACGTGCGAGATAGAAGATCGTTATGCTATGAAGATGTCGTGTTTACACCAAAATTATGTCGGTAAATAGCAATCAATTAAGATCAAAGATATGTATTTTATTTTTTCTCCTCGAATATTCGGTTTTGAATCTTTTGATATTACAGAGTGATTATTTATTTATTTTTTTAAAAAGTATTTTTTGTAATTTTTTAAAGCATTGTTTTTGTAATTTTTTGTCTACAAAAGTTGAAACTAGACAGGGTGGGTATCGGAAAATCACAGAAAATTATAATAAAATATTATCTAATCTAAAAAGAGAGATGTATTGCATATGTTTCTAGATTAAGTGCACGTTATGAAAAATATGACACTACATTTATAAAAAAAAAACATAAGAAATTAAGAGAACATTTATGAAGTGTGAGATCACAGAGAAGAATGCACGAGTTAATGGAACATTCTAGGGATGCGCGATTTGATTTTTTTGGTTCGGTATTTAAACGATTCGATTCAGAAATAGTATTTTCGGTTTTATAAAAACTGTACCAAACTAGAACACAATTCGGTTTTAATATCGATTTGATTCGATTCGCAACTGTATCGTTATAAATTTCAAATAAATACTAAATTATAGTATTTACATATATATTACCAGATAATTCGGATTTTGATTTGATACTTATCGAATTCGGATCGATATTTATACGGTTTAGTTCGAAAATAGTTTATTCAATTCTAAAAAAAATTATCAAATTAAAATTGAACGTTTTTTAATTCGGTTAGATCCGATTTTATTTCGGTACAGATGGGATCGAATCTAAATTACCGAACCGAAGTGCCGAACCTTGGAAGATTCAAAGATTTTGAGAAGTGGCTAAGCAAAGAAGCGTGTCAATGCAGTGTGCTTTGAAAAACAAAGTGGTGGTGGGTCCCTTCAACCACTGCGATTCAAAAGCCTATTTTTCACCCACGTGACTCAATTCTCTCCGCCTTTTTATCCCCACATGCACAAATTGCATCTCTCTCCTCAACACACACCAATCTCTCTCTCTCTCTCAATCAATCATGATTATGGACAATCTCCGCAACCTTAACCCTTCGACCATCATCGCCTCCTTGACAGTAATCCTCACTGTCGCCGCCGCCGGAGACGACACCATCACCGCCGGCATGCCCTTCATCTCTGGAGTCAAACCCACAAACCCATCGGAGAATCTCCTCCTCCGGCGGCCACCGCCTCCGCCGACGAGGAACCAGTCGTCGAGCCTTCCCTCTGCGGAGAGCCGGGTCTGGACACGTGTCTGCTCCGAGGAGGTTCTCGGGTTGGCTTTCGACCCGGAGAACGTGGAGTGGGTGAAGCGCGTGAGGAGGAGGATCCATGAGAACCCGGAGCTCGCGTTCGAGGAGCACGAGACGAGCCGACTCGTTCGGTCCGAGTTGGATCGGTTAGGTATCCCGTACAAATACCCGTTGGCGAAAACGGGTATTCGGGCTTGGATAGGATCCGGAGAACCGCCCTTCGTCGCCGTCCGGGCCGATATGGATGCTCTTCCCATCCAAGTAAACATTTTCCTCTAACCCTATTTTATTTATAAAAAAAAGATTCATGCTCTTTCACATCCCACCAAATAGATTCCATTTTTTTTAGTCCGTGTATAATTTATGTGTATGCATACCTATATGTGTGTATATATATATGCCAGTTTGTTAATTGCCATATTCCCGTAATATCTATGCATACATGTATTGTCTGATAAAAAGGATGAGACTTTCTTCAACCATGTTTTTTTATTTCTTTTTCGCTTGGAGTTGTTAGGTTAATACATTTCAGACAAAGTTTTTTCAAAAGTTCAGTAGACTATTTTGTTCTGATGAACACACGCATACATACATATATACATATATATATACATATACATATACGTATATATATATACATATACATATACGTATATATATGTATATAATGCTTATAGTCTCATCCGTTTTTAAGATGATAATGTTTTCCAGCCTGCACCTTTTGCTCTTTGTTTCCATGTGACATGAACATACAAATGTATGTTTCACAACCCATTTTTGGAAACACTTTCCTTTTTGGGGTGTAATACCCACTTTCTTGCTATATGTCAATATTTTTTGTAACATGATTAGATTCGATGATAACTTATATACATAAAATCCACGAAAAAGTAATGACAGTATCTGTCTGGTCTCTTATCCCGAGAAATATTCAGTTTTGAATCATTTCTGATCTCGACAAATATTCGGTTTTGGATTATCTGTTACTCAAAATTATACCCCGACCTCCACTCGTAGAAGAGTATTCATACATGGACTTTCTGATACACGCACGGAGCCAAGGAAGTCTCGCTCGTTTCCTCGTTCGGGTGTTGTTTGTTATCGTCCATGTTGATGTTGGAGGATTTCTGGGCTGCATCA
>NW_010964345.1:0-204 GCF_000463585.1 Tarenaya hassleriana | reverse complement strand
ATCAGGTGTCGTAGGACACTGACTCTTACAGAGAACTGTGCCACTGCTCATCGGTAAGGTTTCTTTATTGGAATCTTGCATCATGAACCGTTTCAAGACCTTATCGATGTAAGTGCTCTGACACAATCCTAGAAGACGCCTCTGTCTATCTCTATAGATCTTTATGCCTAGAATATAGGCCGCTTCTCCTAGGTCCTTCATAGA
>NW_010964344.1:0-204 GCF_000463585.1 Tarenaya hassleriana | reverse complement strand
ACACCTTACCCAAAATTATAACCATTAAAGTATTACCCATTATAAATACATGCAACAACATTTTAAAAAACATCAATAACAATTAAAATAAAAAATGTTGAAGATTTCTTTGAAACTAGCTTTCTTGGCTGTGATCGCCCTTGTTGCATTTTGTTAGTCTCGTATCCTCTATTCTATCTCTTCGATCTCTTAATCTCGAATGTT
>NW_010964343.1:0-204 GCF_000463585.1 Tarenaya hassleriana | reverse complement strand
TATGCAAAATATTATATATAAATATATTGTTGATGACTTCGTTTAGTATATATATATATATATATATTATTGATGACTTGTTTAGTATTATGATTTGAATTTATTTTTTGATATTATATTTTACTAAATTTCATTATCACATAATTATAAATTTTTTAAATTTATCAATAATTATTTTTTATATTTTTATCAAAAATTATTTTT
>NW_010964342.1:0-204 GCF_000463585.1 Tarenaya hassleriana | reverse complement strand
TCGTGGGTTTCAAGTAATTCCTTCCTGTGGAAAGAACTGCTCTAATACCACAAGCTGTGTCGTCCGTAACCCGTGTTACGTCTACAAGTTGCGACACATGGACGATCAAACCGTATATCAAAATAGCGGGAATTTAAAAACAGATTTATATTATACATACGCAGCGGAAATATGTTTATACACAGCAAACCCACATATAGTAGA
>NW_010964341.1:0-204 GCF_000463585.1 Tarenaya hassleriana | reverse complement strand
GATCCCAAGTCTCGCGCAAAGATTCATCAGGTTCCTGCATAAAAGAGTTGATTTGTTGCTTTGCGAGCTGGGTTTTGCTAGCAGGAAAAAATCGCTGCATGAACTTCTCTTGCATCTGATCCCAAGAGAAAATGGAATCTGGCGGCAGTGTGTAGAGCCATTCTAATGCAGCGTCCATTAGAGAGAATGGAAAAGCCATTAGCA
>NW_010964340.1:0-204 GCF_000463585.1 Tarenaya hassleriana | reverse complement strand
TGATTTATCGAGACAGTATTTACTATGGTAATGGTTATCTTGTGAATGATTTATACGTCTTTGTTGGTTGTAATGCTCTAGGATGATCCGTCATATGATATTTTGACTTTTTATTGATTCATTGTTTTATGAATGCATTACTTTTTCCGTTATATGATTGGCATGTTTGTTATATTTCGATATCCTTGAATCATTAGAGAATGA
>NW_010964339.1:0-204 GCF_000463585.1 Tarenaya hassleriana | reverse complement strand
TCAAGTGATGACGGTAAAAAGAAGCCTTTTCAAGTAGGACAATGTTTTTTAAGCAAAGATTTATTTAAAAAGGCCGTGGATGATTATGCTATAGATGAAAAGTGTAATTTATATTACAAGAAGTCAATAAGTGACAGAATTGAGGGGAAGTGTGGTATGGAAGGTGTAAATGGAAGATTTATGCGTCTTTGGATAAGGATTCAG
>NW_010964338.1:0-204 GCF_000463585.1 Tarenaya hassleriana | reverse complement strand
GAGAGATTGAGACATGGGTTTGCTTATAGTAATGTGGATGAAGCTGTTGCTTTGTTCCATCTGATGGTTATGTCTCGCCCCCTCGCTTGTATTATCGATTTCAACATGTTGTTGAGTGCCATCGCCAAGATGAAACGGTATGGTGTTGTGATTTCGCTGTGCAAATCAATGGAATTGGTCGGGATTTCACATGATCTCTACACT
>NW_010964337.1:0-204 GCF_000463585.1 Tarenaya hassleriana | reverse complement strand
ATGAAATTCCGAACTCGGATCGTACTTTGCATGCAAATAACATTCGTATAACAAACACACGCATATGTGGATATATAGGGTGCGTACGTGTACATGTGTGTATATACGTATCAACGTGTGTGTATATGTGTATATATATATGCACTTACTTGTAGAATGAAGAAAGCAGACCAACCAAAAGTTCTGCCCAACAACATAAGCGTT
>NW_010964336.1:0-204 GCF_000463585.1 Tarenaya hassleriana | reverse complement strand
CGCGATTGAGTGATATGCCCCGTTATCCTTGATGCTCACCTCTTGTCGGATGGAACTTCCATTGGGCAAATGACTTTGGTTCCTACACTTCGAACACGGAACCTCAGAAGTAAAATAAGTACACGAGGAAGAAGTTTTGTTATCTCGTGTGTGGACTTCTCTTTTATATAAGATAGTTTCGTCCTTTCGAGCATCAAGATTTTG
>NW_010964335.1:1142-1385 GCF_000463585.1 Tarenaya hassleriana | reverse complement strand
ATCCCATTGAGTTGTATTGTGACAACAATGGTGCGATTGCACAAGCTAAGGAACCCCGGTCACACCAGAGATCCAAACACATATTCAGGCGATTTCACTTGATCAGAGAAATCATCGACAGAGAAGACGTGAGATAAGCAGAGTGTCGACATATGATAATATTGCCGACCCGTTGACGAAGCCTCTCACTTCGTCATAACATGATGGTAATGTTAGGGGTATGGGGATTAGATGAATGATTCT
>NW_010964335.1:0-1132 GCF_000463585.1 Tarenaya hassleriana | reverse complement strand
TTCGTGATCTTACGAACGTCAGTGATGATTCCGGTTGATGATCCTTTTGTATCACGTTATCATATGTTGAATATAAGGCATGGACAAGCCACCTTATCTGATTCGATTGCTTTCTCGTTCACTGAGTTCGACTGTCTGAAATGGACGACGTTCGTCTATAGTGCGGCCATACATTTCTACAGTCTCGCTCACACGAGGGGCCCAGCGATATCTCTCTCTTTTACGAGAGGTACAAATCCCGTCTTGACTATCTACAATCCAGCACATGATTCGTTTCGTACCTGATACACGCCTTTATAGTCCTCCTGTTACGCAGGACGTTTGACGTAATCAAAGTACGCAACTCCTCATGTTGGATTCCGTAGATATCTCAGGTCTTAGGATCCAATCATGGAACCGTCATATGAGATTCAAGTCATGACGCTAGTCCATGTGTCTTTAACCGGACACTACAAGAAAATTCTCGTATAGCTACGGAACTTGCGACGGAAAATTCCGTCGCATACAAAATTACGACGGAATACGACGGTTTAGCGACGGAATGCGGGAAAAAATTTTACGTCTCAAAGAGTCGTAAAATCCGTCGAAAATTTGCGACGGAATGCAACAGAGACGTTGCCGTCGCAATAACAAACATTATTTGCGACGGAAATTTCCGTAGCAAATGTTAATTTTAATTATTTTTAATTTAATTTATTTATTTTTCAGAATTAGCTACGGATTTGCGATGGAAATTTCCGTCGCAAATACTAATTTCATTTATTTCGTTATTTTCGATGAAAATTTTCAAATTTTCGCGGTTTTTATTTCGTTTTGCGACGGATGGCGACGGAAATTTCCGTCGCAAATACTAATTTCATTTATTTTGTTATTTTCGATGAAAATTTTCAAATTTTCGCGGTTTTTATTTCGTTTTGCGACGGATGGCGACGGTAATTTCCGTCGCAACACGAAATAAAAGCACCGACTTCGTCTTCTTTCTTCAGACTTTGAAGTTTCCAAAAAAAAAATCTTAATCTTCTCCAATTTTTTTCCAACGTTGTTTTCCTCCAAGATATCTCCAAGATATAACAAGGTATGTGTATATGTATATGAGTGTGAATATGTATATATGAGTATATATGGATTATAT
>NW_010964334.1:0-204 GCF_000463585.1 Tarenaya hassleriana | reverse complement strand
TTCAATGATACTAAGTTTTCAGTAGTCTATGTTCTAAATGAAGACGTTATTGGTCGAGTCCAAAGCATCAAAGATATGCAGGAGGAGAGTTGTTGTTGATCTCCAAATGACAAGATATATAAATATATATTATTGTGTAGTTGTTTTTAAGTTATTACATATGAGTGTTATATTTAATTTTTGCATTTTTAATATGCTTTTCGA
>NW_010964333.1:0-204 GCF_000463585.1 Tarenaya hassleriana | reverse complement strand
GAATCGAGAGAGAAAACCTAAGTGAGAGAGAGAGCTGAGTTCGACCCTCTTAAGTAGACTCACGAATTTGGATCCCGTCCGTTTCCAGGCGGAATCGGTCCGGATCCAGATTAACTTACCTGGTCGTGTCTGAAGTGGATCCCGTCCGTTTCCAGGTGGAATCGGTCCGGATCCGGTGTCTGTGAATCTTCAACTTCGTTCCCA
>NW_010964332.1:0-204 GCF_000463585.1 Tarenaya hassleriana | reverse complement strand
CTTTGTGAAGTTGAAACTGTAATTCTAGTCTTGATAGATTCTCTCCCCACTTGTTTTTTTTTCTCCATCCTGGATATGTACCGTAACCTCTGATTATATTCTATTAGGACAAAGCAACGGTAGAAATGGAATGCATGGGAGGGCTATCTCGCCAAGATAGTAAAGGGGGATGGGTCAAAAGAAATTCAAGTTGGGGAGGTACGA
>NW_010964331.1:0-204 GCF_000463585.1 Tarenaya hassleriana | reverse complement strand
CAAGCGGTCGCTCGGTAGGCGAGCGACCGCTCACTGCGCGTTTCCAAGAAATTTCTCGACCTGAATCGAAATTTCCGGCCTAATCTTCCTAACCCATGCAAATTTCGACTAACCCATAAAACAATGTATCTCTATTTTGACCGAACAAGCCCTAAATCTAAGATTTGAAAAGCGAAAAGGGAAGTTAGGGCTTACAATGGAGAG
>NW_010964330.1:0-204 GCF_000463585.1 Tarenaya hassleriana | reverse complement strand
ATTGCAAATTCATGATTCAACACAAGTAGCAAAATATGGAATCTAAAAAAAATGTTTCGTAAATATAAAAAAATTCAAAAACGTGAAGTAAAAATACATGTTTATTAAGCTAATTAATTGCTTCAAAAAATTATGATAGTAATTAATAGAAATTGAAGTAGGATACGGACCTTTCATAGAGAAGAGCGAAGGGGGCAATAACGA
>NW_010964329.1:0-204 GCF_000463585.1 Tarenaya hassleriana | reverse complement strand
CTCTTCCGGGAACCAGTAACACGTAAACCATGTCAAACCAAGACCGATCAATATCCGAACGGAACGGATTCGAACTTCTCCTAGAATCATTTCCGATGCGAAATGAAATTCTTAGGATATATATAAGTAAGTAATTCAAAGCAAAAACAGAAAGATTTGATAGGGTTCATGTACCCATGTTCCTATACGTATATCGGCTAATGG
>NW_010964328.1:0-204 GCF_000463585.1 Tarenaya hassleriana | reverse complement strand
AGTTTTTTAATAAACAAAAACCAAAAATAAAAATTCATAATTTAGGATACTAGTAAAAAAACAAAAAGAGATCATAGTTAGGGTTCAAAATAATATAAACAAAGCATTTAGAAAAATAAAAGTTCATGCTTTCTTCTTCCGTTAGTGTGATTCTAGATCGCCCAAAGTTGTCATGTCTCCCGATTCTACTCATGCGTTGATCAA
>NW_010964327.1:0-204 GCF_000463585.1 Tarenaya hassleriana | reverse complement strand
TGGTGCAATCGCACAAGCGAAAGAACCCAGGTCCCATCAACGATCCAAACACATACTCAGATGATTTCACCTCATCAGGGAGATCATAGACAGAGGAGACGTGCACATATGTAGAGTGTCGACATATGACAACATTGTCGATTCGTTGATGAAGCCTCTCCCTTCGTCGAAGCATGAGGGTCATGTTAGGGATATGGGCATTAG
>NW_010964326.1:0-204 GCF_000463585.1 Tarenaya hassleriana | reverse complement strand
CATCCAGTTCCGCGCATAGTAACCCCTCTGTTAATCAGCCACGACCGGGTGAACAAGCTATGCCTCCCGAAAATCCAGTTGCTTCCCCCGGTCCATCTCGTGTCCATCCCTTTCCATATGACGAAGAAGAAGTCATAGGGGGGGATTCTGTTCTATGGATCAAAAATCGCCTTTTAGACGCGAAATACGACGCGTCTAAAAACC
>NW_010964325.1:0-204 GCF_000463585.1 Tarenaya hassleriana | reverse complement strand
GGGTGAGGAATTCACATGGTCACAATGTCACATGGTCACATGGTCCAGAATAGCCAGAATGGTAATAATGGTCACATGGTCACATGGTATTATATTCATATGGTCACATGGTCACATAGTCCGGAATAGTTGAATTGATATGTATTTTGTATTTGTGCTTTCTACAGCTACGATGGACGGACAAGATGAGAGATCGACAATTGT
>NW_010964324.1:0-2530 GCF_000463585.1 Tarenaya hassleriana | reverse complement strand
AGAGTGCATTAAAACACTTTTAGAGTGCGTCGAACCATGTTTGGAGTTCATCTAAACATGTTTTGAGTGCACCAAATCACGTCTAGAGTGCGTCCAAACACATTTAGAGTGCATCCAAACATGTTTAGAGTATATTAAAACACTTTTAGAGTGCCTCGAAACATGTTTAGAGTTTGTCTAAACATGTTTTGAGTGCACCAAATCACGTTTAAAGTACGTCCAAACACATTTAGAATGCATCCAAACATGTTTAAAGTGCGTCAAAACATACTTAGAGTGCATCCAAACATATTTAGAGAGCATCGAAATATTTTAAGAGTGCGTCGAAACATGTTTAGAGTGCAATAAAAGATGTTTAGAGTGCGTCGAAACCTGTTTAAAGCACGTTGAAACATATTTAAAGTGCGTCAAAATATACTAAGAGTGCATCCAAACATGTTTAGAGTGCATTAAAAAAATTTTAGAATGTCGAACCATATTTAGAGTGACTCGAAACATATTTAGAGTTCGTCTAAACAAGTTTAGAATGCATTAAAACACTTTTAGAGTACGTCGAAACATGTTTAGAGTTCGTCTAAACATGTTTTGAGTGCACCAAATCACGTTTAGAGTACGTCCAAACATATTTAGAGTGCATCCAAACATGTTTAAAGTGCGTCAAAACATACTTAGAGTGCATCCAAACGTATTTAGAGAGCATCGAAATATTTTAAGAGTGCGTCGAAACATGTTTAGAGTGCATCCAAACATACTTAAAGTGCATCCAAACACGATTAGAGTGCGTTCAAACACGTTTAGAGTGCGTCCAAACACGTTTAGAGTGCATTCAAACATGTTTAAAGTGCGTCAAAACATACTTAGAGTGCATCCAAACATATTTAGAGAGCATCGAAATATTTTAAGAGTGCGTCAAAACATGTTTAGAGAGCAATAAAAGATGTTTAGAGTGCATCGAAACCTGTTTAAAGCACGTTGAAACATATTTAAAGTGCGTCAAAATATACTAAGAGTGCATCCAAACATGTTTAGAGTGCATTAAAAAAATTTTAGAATGTCAAACCATATTTAGAGTGACTCGAAACATATTTATAGTTCGTCTAAACAAGTTTAAAATGCATTAAAACACTTTTAGAGTACGTCGAAACATGTTTAGAGTTCGTCTAAACATGTTTTGAGTGCACCAAATCACGTTTAGAGTACGTCCAAACATATTTAGAGTGCATCCAAACATGTTTAAAGTGCGTCAAAACATACTTAGAGTGCATCCAAACATATTTAGAGACCATCGAAATATTTTAAGAGTGCGTCGAAACATGTTTAGAGTGCATCCAAACATACTTAAAGTGCATCCAAACACGATTAGAGTGCGTTCAAACACGTTTAGAGTGCGTCCAAACACGTTTAGATACGTCCAAACACTTTTAGAGAGCATCCAAACATATTTAGAGTGCATCGAAATATTGGTATAATGTGTCGAAACATGTTTAGAGTGCATCCAAACATACATAGAGTACGTCGAAACACACATAGAGTGCGTCCAAACACTTTTAGAGTGCATCCAAACATGTTTAGAGTGCATCAAAACATTTTTAGAGTGCGTCAAAACATGTTTAAAGTGTGCCGAAACATGTTTAGGGTGCAATAAAAGATGTTTAGAGTTCGTCGAAACATGTTTAGAGCACGTCGAAACATATTTAGAGCGCATCCAAACTTGTTTAAAGTGCGTCAAAACATACTAAGAGTACATCCAAACATGTTTAGAATGCATTAAAACATTTTTAGAGTGCGTCGAATAATATTTAGAGTGCCTCGAAACATGTTTAGAGTTCGTCTAAATATGTTTCGAGTGCATCCAAACATGTTTAGAGTGCATTAAACATTTTTAAAGTGCGTCGAAATATGTTTAGAGTGCAATAAAAGATGTTTAGAGTTTGTTTAGAGTTCGTCGAAACATGTTTAGAGCACGACGAAACATATTTAGAGTGCATCCAAACTTGTTTAAAGTGCGTCAAAAAAAATACTAAGAGTGCATCCAAACATGTTTAGAATGCATTAAAACATTTTTAGAGTGCGTCGAACCAAATTTAGAGTGCATCGAAACATGTTTAGAGTTCATCTAAACATGTTTAGAGTGCATCCAAACATGTTTAGAGTGCATTAAAACATTTTTAGAGTGCGTCGAAATATGTTTAGAGTGCAATAAAAGATGTTTAGAGTTCGTCGAAACATGTTTAGAGCACGTTGAAACATATTTAGAGCGCATCCAAACTTTTTTAAAGTGCGTCAAAACATACTAAGAATGCATCCAAACATGTTTAGAGTGCATCCAAACATATTTAGAGAGCATCGAAATATTTTAAGAGTGCGTCGAAACATGTTTAGAGTGTATCCTAACATACTTAGAGTGCATCCAAACACGTTTAGAGTGCATTCAAACACGTTTAGACTGCGTCCAAATACGTTTAGATGCGTCCAAACACTTTTAAAGAGCATCCAAACATAATTAGAGTGCATCGAAATATTTTTAGAA
>NW_010964323.1:0-204 GCF_000463585.1 Tarenaya hassleriana | reverse complement strand
GTTTTATAACAAGCCACGTCTTCAATATGTTGATACACATTCTGTTAATATGGTGAAAAATTCGTCTGGTTTGGAGGGGCAGCCTGTTGCTATGGTCAATAATGCTTTTAATTCAAATCAGAATGCATTGGAGCAAGCACAAGCATTGTTAGCACAACTCTCAACTCAAATCAAGGGACCTAGCTCTTCATCCATTACTTCATT
>NW_010964322.1:0-204 GCF_000463585.1 Tarenaya hassleriana | reverse complement strand
CAATGTGTTGTCTAAATATGATCATAACTTTCAGCGCATATAGTAGATCCGCACGATCATGATGTCTATACGTAGTTATTAAAAAAAGCATTCTAATGACATAAAGAAAGAATTATTTGCACACGTTTTGTGAAAGTTATGAATTAACAATAGGATCAACCAACAAAAGATAAACTCATCGGGCATGACTCGTTATTTGGTTCG
>NW_010964321.1:0-204 GCF_000463585.1 Tarenaya hassleriana | reverse complement strand
CTACTACCAGCTAGTCCATCATCAATCAATGACAACATAGATGCAAATACAAGCTATACTCCCATAAGAAAAATAATCTTACAATAATTTTTTATATGTGACTAAGATTCATATTTCACATAAGAATGAGTTGTTACACATAACCTTACACTATTTAGGTAGACATCTAATGTCAATCACATCCAATGTGACTCTTAGATCCTT
>NW_010964320.1:0-204 GCF_000463585.1 Tarenaya hassleriana | reverse complement strand
AAAAACATAACGAAACATCCGTTAAATATCATCCATTACATGCCATAAAATCCGATACATATCATCCATTACACACCATAAAATCCTACAAAACATATCCCAAGATCTTATATAGCATCCATTTCATAACACAATCCATTACATTTTTCACAAATCATATGACTGATAATCCATAATAGTAAGCAAAGAGCATCACGACAATAA
>NW_010964319.1:0-204 GCF_000463585.1 Tarenaya hassleriana | reverse complement strand
ATGGTCAGATTTCTACGAATATGGGATGAACGAAATCCTTTCAATGGGAATAGGTTCAATGTCATCGAATTCTTATTAATTGATGAAAATGTACGTTCTAATTAATATTGATTTTCTTATACTATGTTCATTAAAAATCTAACCTTTTCTACTTATAATGTTGCAGGAAAATGTTGTTGAAGGAAAAATATTTGAGGATCATGC
>NW_010964318.1:0-204 GCF_000463585.1 Tarenaya hassleriana | reverse complement strand
CTCGGAGAAATTTTCCCGTTCGCGGGGAAAAAAAGAAAACGGCCGACGGGCTTGGCCCGGAACTGACCAGACTTGACCGTGGACAAACCAACCCCCACCAGAGGATAAGACTTTGCGATTGGGATCAATCGAATCGAGTTTTTGCTAGAACGTTGCGTAGCGTAGAGAGATGTGCGATATCGAAATATGAGTGATCGTTGCGTG
>NW_010964317.1:0-204 GCF_000463585.1 Tarenaya hassleriana | reverse complement strand
TGTTTAGAGTTCGTCGAAACATGTTTAGAGTGCGTTGAAACATAATAAGAGCGCATCCAAATATGTTTAGAGTGCATTAAAACATTTTTAGTGTTAAATATCAAATATCGAATAAGAAAAAGAATCTTCATTTAGAGTGCGTTGAAACATATTTAGAGTGTGTCGAATCATGTTTAGAGTTCGTCTAAACACGTTTAGAGTGCA
>NW_010964316.1:0-204 GCF_000463585.1 Tarenaya hassleriana | reverse complement strand
GTTATATTTTTAAAATTTTATTTAAATAAAATAATTAATCACTAACTCTATTTTTTTTAAAACAATCTTTTCGGTGGAAAAAAAAGTACACCGATAAAGTTTACAAAGAGTTCAACCAGTTGGGTATGCAGTGGTTGAAACACATGATGAACAATGCCAAACGCCGTCATCAGCTGCATGGACTGCCACCGGAGTGGGCAACAA
>NW_010964315.1:0-204 GCF_000463585.1 Tarenaya hassleriana | reverse complement strand
GGATTATGTAATACATCTGATCAAGGAACAATAGTTGATCCTTGATTCGATTGGTACAATCATTGCACGTAAACCGGTTAGATCTAGGAGCTCTACGAGTAAAGCAATTGTCAAGGCATCGATCGTACGTGTCATGGGTCATACCAAAGTTGGGTGTGCCGTGCTATCTTGGTGAGGCAAGATGGAGAAATGGTGGTTCTCATA
>NW_010964314.1:0-204 GCF_000463585.1 Tarenaya hassleriana | reverse complement strand
GAGAGGGCATTGTACTTGGTCATCGGATTTCGGACAAGGGGATAGAAGTGGATAGAGTGAAGGTGGAAGTGATTGAGAAGCTACCGCCACCGACCAACGTTAAAGGGATCCGATGTTTCTTGGGTCACGCCAGATTTTACAGAAGATTCATCAAAGATTTTTCGAAGATAGCGAGACCCTTGACTGCGCTTTTGGGCAAGGACA
>NW_010964313.1:0-2833 GCF_000463585.1 Tarenaya hassleriana | reverse complement strand
ATTATTATTATTATTATTATTATTATTATTATTATTATTATTATTATTGTCATCATCATCAGTTTCATACACGATACATACATGGTATTTGTTTTCGTTTTTTTTTTAATTGGAAAAGAAGATTAGTAATATTTTATCGTTCTAGGTTTCACACAGCATGAATACAAGCGAAAATATTTAACAATAAATACTTCAAAAATTATTATCCAACTAGATATAGAAATATAAATAATACGACATGCATGAAGAACACTATACACATATCAATATCATCATAATAACATAATTACCATTTCGCTTATAGCATAAATTTCGTCATTTTTTTTTGTGGATTTTAGTAATGAAGTCCAATTAATTAGCAGGGTCAAATAGAGCTTAGATAATTTCTCAGAGGCCCAAATCTATCCAAAGAGCTTAAGGGCCCATAACATTTGACTAATTGACCCAATTGATGAACAAGATTTCAATTCTAATTCATCTTCTACCTCTACTTTTTAGATTCGGATTTCAATGTTAATTCATTTTCAAGTTCATGAAATCATCTCTTTTTAGAAATTTCATTTATTATGATATTATTATCTGAAAAATCATAATGATATCCCAAAAAAAGAAAGTTGGTCCAATCTTTTAGTTTTCCACCCAAAATAAAAATACTCAGAGAAACTATACATATATTTTTCAAATCATTATTGTAATCCGGGAACTAAGGAAAAAAAATGGATTTAACCAATAAGAAACTATACAATATGATTTTCTAATTAATTACAAGCTATTTGGTTTTCTCAAGTGAAACGTAAAAAAAAATATTGGAGAAGGCGATACGGCAATATGGTTATTGAACCGATAAGAATTATATTTATTTTGAATTAATAATTCTCAACTTTTAACCGATTATATTTTTTTTAATTGATTCAATAGGTAAAATTCTCAATTTCATAAAATCTTAAACTCTGTAGCTGATAAAGCATTGAATGCGTCACTATTACGAAAATGTACTAAAAATATTAACAAAGAAAAAAAAATGGTCGTGGAGTTTGTGTCGTATCTGTAAAATTTTATTGGGGAAAAAAAGAAGAATGTGGTGTCTGTATCGGTAACGTGCCATATTCACAGCCGTAACAAATTAATATCTAAAATTTTAACTCTACATTCTATTAATGCTATACATAAATTCAATATTTTTTTTTATAGCTTTATAAACTATTTTTCTCTCTGAAGTCTCCAAATTGACCTCATTGGACACACCGTAAAACCATATTGAGCAGTAGACTTTTTTTGTTTAATTAGTAATTTAAAAAATTAATTAGAAATTTTATATACGAAATTCATATATCATCAATAAACAGAATATTTTTATATTGACATCACTTTTTTTATTTTTTTTTGTAATATCGAGACAGTTCATTAAAGGAAGTTTGTATTCTATACAATGATTTTCTTTGATAGTCGACAAATGTGGTTTCCTCTGTCGCTTTTCAGTGTGGACTATTTACTTTCAGATGTGTGTATGTATCATGTATGTATCCCCCTGACCAACCATGCATGTGTGCAACATAAACGCATATGATTTGTATCCGTCAAAAATCAAATTCATTTTGGACCTTTCAACCTTTTCTGTAAAAGAAAAAAAAATCAAAAATGAAATTATAAGAAAATGAATATTTAGAAAGTATAAAAATTTAATATGTTACTCTGCAAAATTATGACCCCCTCCCCCAAAAAAAAACAATTCAAAATTTAATGACATAAACGGCTTTGCGATTTTGTTAATTAATTTATTCTTTATTTAGCATTTACTATTTACAATATTTTTTAGGGCCCTAGTCGCCTGTTCGAAACCAGCTGATGGAGAGGAAGGGGTATATTTACACTCGTCCCTTCCATGAGGCCGTAGCCGAGTAGGGGGTCGAGCCGCGGGGTGGAGGGTGAGGTGTGGGTAGGTGCTCTAAATGCTGCTTCCAAACCTGGGGTGGATGTAGTCGGACGAAGGTTCGGAGGTTCGGAGAACCATCCTGGTTAACCAAAAAAAAAAAAGTTTACAATATTTTACGAAGACTTTCTAACTAATTCGTGTAGGAGCGAATATATGGGAGAATATTTGAAAAACCCTGGGGGGGCCATCACGTGAATTCTGCAATCATAGAAATATTCATTTTTTGTTAAATTAAGAAAAAAAAAAAACGTGTACGCTTTTCGTCCACGACCCCTTTCCATGTGACCTTTTTGTTCCTTTCGAAAAGTCACATGAATATCTCGTTCCCATCCACGTGAGCCCAATCATTAATTATCGTTTCTGTTCATAAGTTTGATAATGTTGAATACAACTAGTAACGTTTTTATTAGAGTGCGGACCGGTCTGTTTTGGTTTATTCCGGTATCTTCGGTATAATTTGTTTGCATTTTTTTTCAAAAGAATTGTATGTATATACGTACATGAGGCATATGTATATGTATATGCTATATGTATTCGTATAGATTCCCTAATCCAAATTGCATCTAACATATGCATCGATCAATGCTCAAACTTTAGATTAATATAATGGATGGATCCTTTCTAGAATAAAGCCACCGGAGTGTTAGCCTGTAATTATATATTAAAACTTGGAATTTTTTGTAATTAGTAATTCGACAAGGTAGAAAGTTTGATATTAATTCGATAATTTATTAGTAATTCGGCATATTAAATATGTAGCTTTTTTCAGAAAACAAGGTTATTATACGTTGGGAGGTGCGCCACCGACGATGCCGGAGATGAATTCAAAACCCTAGAATCTAGAAGAAGAAGAAGAAGAAGAAGAAGAAGAAGAAGAAGAAGAAGAAGAAGAAGAAGAAG
>NW_010964312.1:0-204 GCF_000463585.1 Tarenaya hassleriana | reverse complement strand
TCCCATTCCCAACGAGAACGGTACAGTCGACATTTCCATAAAAACACATGCAATAAGTAAACCACAGTAAGCACATAAATAACAATCACAATCACGCCCGTATGGAGTCCACCATAGGGCCTAGCCGTATCGCAAAATAAGCCAGAGTAAGCAGCAGAAAGTACAACATGCGATTAGTATCGCAAAATAACACATGTCCGAATA
>NW_010964311.1:0-204 GCF_000463585.1 Tarenaya hassleriana | reverse complement strand
TTGAGTTGGCAAGCGTTTTTGTTTTTGTTTTTATTTTTTACGTTATTAAATATTCTCAAACATTTAACCAAAATAATATGAAGAGACAATATTTTCGGTTTAAATTTTCGATTAATAAATGGAAGGATCTCTTTGATATTGACATTTGATTTTGAAAATGGTTTTGGAATACAAAGAGATGCGCATAATATTAGGCCACTACCT
>NW_010964310.1:0-204 GCF_000463585.1 Tarenaya hassleriana | reverse complement strand
CTCTCTTTTACGAGAGGTACAAATCCCGTCTTGACTATCTACAATTCAGCACATGATTCGTACCTTACCTGATACATGCCTTTATAGTCTTCTTGTTACGCAGGACGTTTGACGTATTCAAAGTACGCAACTCCTCATGTTGAATTCCGTAGATATCTCAGATCTTAGGATCCAATCATGGAACCGTCATATGAGATTCAAGTC
>NW_010964309.1:0-204 GCF_000463585.1 Tarenaya hassleriana | reverse complement strand
GTGCATCGAAACATACTTAGAGTACATCCAAACATGTTTAGAGTGCATTGAAACATTTTTAAAGTGCGTCGAAACATATTTAGAATGTGTCTTAACATTTTTAGACTGCGTCTAAACATCTTTAGAGCGTTTCAAAACACATCTAGAGTGCATCAAAACATAATTAGAGTGCATCCAAACATGTTTAGAGTGCGTGATTAGAGT
>NW_010964308.1:0-204 GCF_000463585.1 Tarenaya hassleriana | reverse complement strand
GATTCGTTTCGTACCTGATACACGCCTTTATAGTCCTCCTGTTACGCAAGACGTTTGACGTGTTCAAAGCACGCAACTCCTCATGTTGGATTTCGTAGATATATCATGTCTTAGGATCCAATCATGGAATTCAAGTCATGACACTAGTCCATGTGACAATCTCATGTGGGTCATTCCAGTATTCCGTTCTCCAACGAATACCTA
>NW_010964307.1:0-204 GCF_000463585.1 Tarenaya hassleriana | reverse complement strand
TTCAAATTAAAAACTATTATAAAAATACATATGTAAGATACTTACATCAAGTATATCAATCGTAGAAACGGAGCGAGATGAACTTGCATTTGGAGTAGTGACATTACGAGATGAACTTGCGTTTGTTGTTGTAGTAAGTTTGTCACTTACAATAGTTTGATATTCTTTGTACAACATGTACAACTTTGTCTTGAGAAATTCTAA
>NW_010964306.1:0-204 GCF_000463585.1 Tarenaya hassleriana | reverse complement strand
CGGCTGAGTTCTTGGTCCGCCACCGACCAGGCCTGGTCCGGCGGACCAGGCTCTCTTTTTTTTTTCTTTCTTCGTTCCTTCCCGATCCTTCCCGCGTGTGACGATCCTCGTGCCTCTCCCCGGCATTGCACTATTTATTTTTGGGTGATTTAGTGACATCCCTATTTAATTATTTATTTTTAAATAATTAAATATTAAATTCGA
>NW_010964305.1:0-204 GCF_000463585.1 Tarenaya hassleriana | reverse complement strand
ACGGCATAGTGATTTCCAACTTACGCACCATGTCAGCAAATCGAGCAAATTGGGTGTCTTCATTAGTTTTCCTGAGTCGTTGAGGGAAAGGAACCGGAGGCGGACGTGGTGGCGGTGGAATGTATACGTCGTGTTCTTCATCACCCGAGATCTCTGTCGATTTTTCAGCCGAGATGGGGTCAGGAAAAGATGCAGGAACAGAGT
>NW_010964304.1:0-204 GCF_000463585.1 Tarenaya hassleriana | reverse complement strand
TTGACATATTTGATTATCCTTTTTACTGCCAGGAGATGAGACTTCTTAGGTTTTGCTTGATGTCTTGCACATACGCCCACACTCAAGCACAGGTCAGGTCTACTTGCCGTTAAATACAGTAGACTCCCGATCATACTCCTATGGAGTTTTGGATCAACATCTTCTCCTTCATCATCTTTGGTCAACTTAGTGGTTGTGGACATG
>NW_010964303.1:0-204 GCF_000463585.1 Tarenaya hassleriana | reverse complement strand
TCAACAATCCCCACTCGGTGCCGATACCAACAACAGTGACCTTTGAGGACAGAAAATAGGTCAGTTAGTTACCCATATTCATAAAATTTACAGCCCTCATAAACACTTCAAATATCATTTGACTCTAGTAGTCTTTTTGTTTGTCAGTTTTACATAAACCATTTTTTTTCATGCAAACCAGATAATTCAGAGGACAATAACGAG
>NW_010964302.1:0-2833 GCF_000463585.1 Tarenaya hassleriana | reverse complement strand
GCCTTCTCTTCAGCAGTCTCCAAGTAATCTTCGGCACTCTCATCTTCATGGTCTTCAACATTCCCCCTCAAGATTGGCCGGCGAAATTCGAGAAGGCCAATCTTGGAGAGACATTTGTTGAGAACAAAAGAACTTGTGGCTTTGGTCAGGATGTCGGCAAGTTGATCTTGGCTTCGGGTATACATCGGGGAGATAAGTCCCTGCATGATTTTTTCTCGAACAAAGTGACAGTCTACCTCAATGTGTTTCGTTCTTTCATGAAACACCGAGTTAGACGCAATATGCAAAGCAGCTTGGTTGTCACAGTGAAGAGGTGTCGGGTCTTCAGTTTTTACTCCAAGATCTTCAAGCAACTGTCTCAACCATATAACTTCGCTTGTGGTATTCGCCATGGCCCTGTATTCCGCTTCCGCACTTGATCTAGCCACTACATTCTGCTTCTTGCTCTTCCATGTGACTAAGTTTCCTCCGATAAACGTGCAATAACCGGTAGTTGACTTTCTGTCCGCTCGATCACCGGCCCAATCTGCATCGCAATAAGCTACGATCTTTGAGTGCTTGTTGTTGTGCATCCAGATTCCTTTGTTGGGCGTCCCCTTTAGGTACTTGAGAATGCGATCCACCATATTCCAATTTTTCGTTGTAGGAGCGTGCATCCATTGACTAACCTGATGCACCGCAAAACTAATGTCAGGGCGAGTAATTGTAAGGTATATGAGCTTACCTACAACGCGACGGTACTGGTCTGGATTAGTGAGTGATTCCCCCTCGCGTTGATCCTTGAAGTGTTCCTCAATCGGTGTCCTGACTGGTTTAGCTCCAATTTTTCCTGTTTCTTGAAGCAGATCCAAAATGTATTTCCTTTGGCAGAGAAACAAAGAGTTAGAAGTACGAGTGATTTCAATACCAAGAAAATATTTTAAGGAACCCAAATCTTTGATGTCGAATACAGATTGGAGGTAAGCCTTAGTATCCGAAATGCCCTGCAAATTATTTCCAGAAATAATAATATCGTCGACATAAACAAGAAGAATAATGATACCAGCAGAGGATTGATGAGTAAAGAGAGAATGGTCGGAGTCACTTCGTGCAAAATCTTTTTCGGTGAGTGCTACAAAGAGTCGATGATACCAGGCCCTTGGTGATTGTTTTAGACCATATATCGCCTTTTGAAGTTTGCAAACCTGACCCGGTCGTGTGACTCTTGCATATCCCGGCGGAGGAGTCATAAAGATTTCTTCCTCGAGATGGCCTTGTAAGAATGCGTTTTTCACGTCCATCTGCCAAAGATTCCACTGAAAGTTAGTAGCTAAGGATAATAAAACACGTACAGTGGGAAGTTTGGCTACGGGAGCGAAAGTGTCGGTGTAGTCTTCTCCGTAGGTCTGGGTATATCCCTTCGCCACTAGACGAGCCTTATATCGTTCAATCTCTCCGTTACTTTTGTATTTGATTTTATATATCCACTTGCTTCCTACGGCGTTTTTATCACGTGGGAGGTCGACAATTTCCCACGTGCCATTCCTTTCTAGAGCATCAAGCTCCTCCTGCATTGCGGTTTGCCAGACTGCAATATCTTTCGCTTGATGATAGCTATGTGGTTCCTGTCCCTGTTCAATTTTACTCAAAAACGCTTGATCAGTAGACGGATAAGCAGATAATGAAGAGTAGTGTTCAATGGGATGAGCAATGGCCAGGTTGTTTTTGGTCGAAGTATCTGCAATTTTCCACGTCGGTTTTCTTGCTCGTGAACTACGACGAAGTGGCAGATTGACATCTGATGCGGCTTCTGGAACGACTGTCAAATCACTGGGTTGTGGGAGCATTGGCATCTGATGAATCGTCGGGTTGGAGTTGACAGGTGCAATTGATGTGATGGTACATGAATCTGACGTTATATTAGGGAAAGTGACGATGGGCATCGGCGGAATGGAAGGAACAGAGGAGGGTTCTCGTTCACATGTGTGCACATGTTCAGTGGAGGGAAGTGTGGTAGGGTCCACCTCACATGGGTGCCCAGGTTCGATGTCCCCTGAGTGAATCTCCAAAGTACCTGCATCATTAGAAATTAAAGGACCAAAAGAGTCAAGAGAAGAGGTTGTCTGACCGTTACCATCACCCAGAGTAGTATGCACATTAGAATGTTCGTTGCGGAGATCCTGGGTCTGCGAAGAAGTGCCAGTGTTGGGATCAGGTTTTTGTTGAATTCCAAGGATCTGTAAGGTATGGTGGAGATTTTGCATGGCCTCGTTATGATCGGTTCCTTGGTTTACAAGATTCTCGAGGTTTTCCCAAGGGCTGTCTCCAAAATAGCTTATTTCCTCATAGAACTTAACTTCCCGAGATGTGTAGATACGGTGTGTAGGAGGGTGATAACACGTATAACCCTTTTGATCCGGAGGGTAGCCGAGGAATATACACCGGAGACTTCGGGGATCGAGTTTTGTCCGTTGTCCTTCATCTAGATGAACATAACAAACACAACCGAAAATTCGTAAGTGATCAATAGTATCAACACGGTTGAAGAGTACCTCATAAGGTGATTTATCATGAAGGACTTGTGTCGGAAGTCGATTGATGATATAGCAAGCCATTTTCACCGCATCACTCCAATAAGTCTTCGGGACGTGTCGATGAAACAAAAGAGTCCTAGCAACTTCCATCAAGTGTCGGTTCTTTCGTTCGGCAACACCATTTTGTTGCGGTGTATGGGGACATGAACGTTGGTGAACAATCCCTTGCTGAAGAAGGTATTCGCGAAAGTTGTAGCTCGTATATTCGCCGCCATTATCTGTTCTTAGACATTTGATTTTCACCTGGAATTGGTTAGCTA
>NW_010964301.1:0-204 GCF_000463585.1 Tarenaya hassleriana | reverse complement strand
TTGAACACAATGAAATCTTGACTGAATTCAAGTCAGTTCAATCAAGTTGTTCCGATCATATTGGTAGAATCAGAATCTCGGCTGACACTTGAAACGATGCAACAATTGCATCTAACAAAGTCTGAGTCAGAAGCCGAAAATCTCAAAACGTGACGAACTAGACAACCTTCTGTATTGACTCTGTCCGAGTCAAAACTGGCTCTG
>NW_010964300.1:0-204 GCF_000463585.1 Tarenaya hassleriana | reverse complement strand
AATGATATAAAGAAAGATTTATTTTGACATGTTTTTTGGAAGTTATGAAGTTAATAATATTTTCAGTCAACAATCGACAAACTAATCGGACATGGCTGGTTATTTGCCTCGAATTGTTGACCATATGGTGATGGCTAGCCATCCGAGTTGACTTCTAACTTATCGGATCATCTACCGGATGATGCATAGTAGTTTGGGTCGATT
>NW_010964299.1:0-204 GCF_000463585.1 Tarenaya hassleriana | reverse complement strand
GCATTTACTACTCCGCCTTTGCAACGAAATTTTGTTTCTAGGCCGTGTAGCAACGAAATTTCGTTGCTACGTTGAAACGAAATTTCGTTGCAAAGTTCCGCTATATATAGGAATGAATTTCGTTTCTACTCTCCACACTTCCAACATACAACTTACTTATATTGGTAATTTTTAGGTTTAATGTCGATCAGGCGGTTAATAATT
>NW_010964298.1:0-204 GCF_000463585.1 Tarenaya hassleriana | reverse complement strand
GATAGCTGAACTAACCAGATGGGCCAGGAGCTGACATTTTAATCAGAAATCAACGCAACGTTGGATCCCGGCTATCCGAAAAAGGCAGACTGAAGCGGAGGATCACAAAATGCAAGACAACAAGGGGAAGGGGCAAACGCTTTTTAGAAGGAAGAAGCGAACGAATCAATCAGAATGGAGACAGGGAAAAGAGGCGAAAGAAAG
>NW_010964297.1:0-204 GCF_000463585.1 Tarenaya hassleriana | reverse complement strand
TGGCGAATTCCTCGACGAATCGTCGGTAATAGGCGGCTAATCCCAAGAAGCTCCTGACTTCCCTCGCAGAAGTCGGGGACTGCCATTCCATGACGCCCTCGATCTTGGCCGGATCGACCTGAATGCTCTGGACCGATACCACATGTCCGAGGAATTCAATCTCTTGTAACCGGAAGCTGTACTTACTGAACTTCGCGTACAGTC
>NW_010964296.1:0-204 GCF_000463585.1 Tarenaya hassleriana | reverse complement strand
ACGATTGGAACTTGTCTGCTAGGACTCGAATCTTCTATTCGATTTGTGCTTTTAGAAAAACAGACTTTGATCACAGTCTCAAGCTCTTGGATCTCACCAAAAGTCTGCTCTAAGTGTTCTCAAGTCGGCTCACTTATATTAGAGTTTTTAATCTCCTTCTTATAAAGTGATTTAACCCTAATTCGGTTTAATTTCGGAAAATCT
>NW_010964295.1:0-204 GCF_000463585.1 Tarenaya hassleriana | reverse complement strand
TGACGACTAAATTTTTGTTTTCGATTTTCAGATCATCGGATTACCAATCGTGAGTTGGCTGACGATTTTTGTCGATATGCAGGTATTCGATGAGAATGTTGTCAAAATATGCACATAACTTTCTACTCGTATATTAGATCTGCATGACCTTGGCATCTATGCATAGGTATGAAAAATAGCTTTCTAATGTCATAAAGAAAGAAT
>NW_010964294.1:0-204 GCF_000463585.1 Tarenaya hassleriana | reverse complement strand
CGTGGAAAACTCGACGAGCCGCCATTCCTAGGGGTCCCACCTATCCCCTAGAGCTGTCTCCTTGCTCTGAAGCTTCCCCGTCGCCCACAAACATCTCCCTCAACCTCCACACATAGCCATTTGGGACAAAACAGAGGAGAGATGAGAAAGAGAGAGAAAGGGAGAGAAAAGAGAAGAAAGGGAGAGAAAGGAGCTCGGGGAGAC
>NW_010964293.1:0-204 GCF_000463585.1 Tarenaya hassleriana | reverse complement strand
ACCTCATACGTCTCTTCAAGATTTACCACAACCTCAACTATGGACTTTGATTCCCCGTCATTCTCGATGATGATTTCTCGTTGGTTGGGACATTCTCGTACCAAATGATCTTGGTCCCTACACTTAGAACAAATAACCTCACATTTATGATTAATATATGAGGAAAACGTTTTGTTACCTAGTGCGGTGACCGCCTTTGAAGAT
>NW_010964292.1:0-204 GCF_000463585.1 Tarenaya hassleriana | reverse complement strand
CTCTGGAATCCGAACGCGTAAGATATCATCGGAACTAATGCTCCTTTTGCTTTTTTTTTTTTATAAAAAAAATATTTTTCCATTTGGGAACCCAACTTCGTTGGGAAATAAAAGGTGAATGCATTTACCTTTGTTTTTTTTCTTTTTTCTTATATAAATATTAAGAATTAAGGTAATGGTTATATTGTGTATTATAATATTCTA
>NW_010964291.1:0-2842 GCF_000463585.1 Tarenaya hassleriana | reverse complement strand
AAAACCGAAAATACCGTTCCCGAACCGAACCGCTTGAATACCGAACCGAAACCCGAAACGCTCACCCCTACCCCCAATGACACATAGATATATAGGGTTTCGACACAATTGTTGACATCTTCTTCCTTGCAGCAGTAATTTTTCCTTCTTTGTGAAATAAAAATTTGCAAACTTTGGAATATATCTCTCTGTACACTTAATCGTATATATACTGTCCTTTTGTAACCGCAAATACCCTTTTTTCTCTCAAATTGGTCCGACCGAGTTGAAGAAATCCCACGCTTCCTGAATAATATCCACAAACAAAAATTATTTACAACAAAATTCAATTCCATCTCGAGCAACGGCTCCTTGAATATATATGTGTATATATATATATATATATATATAATATGGCCTAATGACATTAATATCGCTTCTGAATTCATGGTTTTTGTTATACCAAACCGGGATTATGGTGGTGGTATTATTATCATTGATGAAATAACCAAAGACACTGACCTGCAATAACTCGAAAACACTCTCTGCAATGTACTTGTGGTCGGAGGAAGCTCCCTTTTGCTGCAGCTTGTCCGGGTGGAGAATCAGTAACGCTCTCTGGTACGATCTTCTAACCGCATTCGCCTCTATCATATCCATCAGTGGCACCGGCTTCCATCCGCTCCCGGGCCAAAGAATCTGCTCACGTTCTCCGCAACCGTAATCATATCGGGCGGACCAAGGAATCTCAAACATTTCATTTCATGTGGACGGTTAGGGAATGCTACAGCAAATCACTTACGTATTGTAATGTCGACAGGAGCGAACGTATGTTCCCGTCTTTTCCTTGCGACCACTTTCTGATTTTAGCATCAATGATCTGCATATACTCGAAAACTTTCGGTATGTAAAATTCGAAGCATTCTTTGGATGAATATAGGTGAAGGTGTTGCAGAGGTTTTACCTGGATTTCGTCAGCATCATCACCGGATTTCTCGGGTTTGTCTTCATCTTGTGTTATCTCCTTCACCTAAACAGTTATTCTCGGCTCAAATTCTCGGTAGAAACATAAGAACGGGGGCACTATTGAATGTAGAAGTAATGATTCTGATTCCGCTACCTGGAAATTCAAATCGAACGGCTCGTCCGTATCCTCATGAACATTATGCTCTGACAAAACGAAAAAATCAATGCTTTCAGGACAGTTTTAGTTGTTGTTAGCTGATTTCAATCCAATGCACCATTCAAGAACCCACCTGTGCTTTGTTCTTGTCTCCGTTCTTGCCCTGAAACACCGTGAGTCCCGCTCTCCATGTTCTCCATGTCTGAATCCTTTTTCTCCCGCACTTGAGGAGGATGCTGATCCTGCAATAACATTACAGATAAAGAATTGCAAAAACAATGATACAGGAAGATATATATCGAGATATTTTCAAGACCGAAGCATAAATACCATGGCAGTAGAATCTGAATTCGGTTTCTGTTGTTCATCGATAGTCTTGTTGAGATCAGTCCCTGCAGTGTTTTCCTTAGCTCTCCATCTAAAGCTCTGTCCAAGCGATTCGCCATCTGTTCCGATTGAAGCTCCTTGGCTGAAAACCTTAATGAATTCCTTCACTTTTCCCTTCACCCTGTCTCCGTTAACTTCTTCTGTCTTCGAGGATGAGCTGGGAAAGCTCGGTTTCTCGATCTTTGTCCTGTCTGAAGAGCTTCTCTGTCCTTGTGGTTTCTTTCTGCTTTTTGAATCTCCATTGGATGGTCTCGCGTTCTTGGCTCTGCTTTTACCTTCTCTCGATTCTTCATTCGCTATTACATATTCTCCTGCAATGTAACAAGAATCAAAAAACCAAATCCGAAACCAGCTGAAATAAACATGGACAGAACATCAGCTGACAAACCTTGTTTATCATTAGCGAAAAACGAATGGATAGGCTTTATATTCGCCTCCCGAGCTTCCAATCCACCAGAAAAAGACGGTTTAGGCAGCGAATCAGGTTCTGTCTGAACATCGTCGGCTTGTGCTCTGCTTTCATCTTTATGAATACCCACTTTCTCATCGGACGTAGGCCGAGCATCCCTCGATGCCGTGTGCTGTTGTAGCGTTATCTCATCATCATCCGTGGCTTTCACCATCGCCTTCAATCTCGAACCGCCCCAAAGAACTGTGGGAACTCCCTTGTTGGGCCATTTATAGATGGAGAAGTGAAAATGCCTGGATCTTCCATGAACTTCTGAAACATTATCCGAGTCGGGTTTCGGAAAAGACCCATTTCTGAGATTAGATTGGCTTGAAGATCTTGAGAGTGGAGAAGAAGAAGAAGAAGCAGTGTCTCTGTTCTTGCTCAGACTTCGAGTTGATGAGCCGAATGTTGGCATCTCTGTTGCTTTGATAACTTTTGCGGGAAGGCTGAGGAACAATGGCGCATAAACATATGAAAAATAGGATTATAGCTAATGATTTTCATAATTCTGAAAATCATCTGTTTGATTTCAGTTCTGTTGTAACTGAAATCGTGTATTTTTTTCCGACAACGAACCAGAAATGGATTATAACTTGAACAAAAAGCAGAAGAAGGATCATAGAAGAAGACCTGAACTGTGTAGGAAGAGAAGTCCCGTAAGGTTCGGATTTGATCGGGAGAGGCCGGGTCGGACTCATGACCCGGGAACCCGGGTTCGACCCGAGCGAGTCTAGCTCACTCCTCTTCCTCGGCGACCCGATCGAAGACTCGTCGCCTCTGAATATGTCGTTGAAGAAATCACCCGTCGTGAACCGTCGCCGATTCGAAGGATCGTCGCCGAACACCGGCTTCTCGGAGGACTCGCCGAGCCACATGGGCCGCCGCGAAATCAGCGCTCCGCC
>NW_010964290.1:0-204 GCF_000463585.1 Tarenaya hassleriana | reverse complement strand
ACACCACAAACATGGGTGATGAACATGTTTAATAAATTAATCTAGATATTCATATAAAAAAATCTCTAATTTTATGATAGTATTCAAGAATAAGATTGTGGCGTCGAGTCTGAACCTTAAATTTGGAGAGAAAATATATATTCCAAATTATCTTATTGGTTGTCACCCCTTTAATTAGTTTGAGTCTTGTTTAAAGATATTCGG
>NW_010964289.1:0-204 GCF_000463585.1 Tarenaya hassleriana | reverse complement strand
TAATGCTAGTCTTCCTAAAACTTTGAAATTATTGGAAAACAAAGTCATAATTGTGTTGGACCTTGACTAGAGTAAATTGTAAGCAACATTGAATGCTTGAATGCAGATTTTTTGTGATTTTCGTCATGGACTTGGGCTGCAATATTTGGGCCTTCATTTTGGGCTTTCTTCACTTGATATCATGTTGCAAATGGGCTGGACTTG
>NW_010964288.1:0-204 GCF_000463585.1 Tarenaya hassleriana | reverse complement strand
ATGGCGGAAGAAGTGATAGGAGAGTTCCGTGAAGTAGACCCGCTAGAAGTGTCACTAATGGGCGTAGAAGCAAGTCTATACAACAATTGGGAGGAGATTGAAGAGATAAGACAAGCGTTGGACGGTCAAGAAGCTGAAAACGGAATTTCAGCAAAAACGGGCGACCCGCCCGAAAAATGGGCGACCCGCCCACTTTCAAGACCT
>NW_010964287.1:0-204 GCF_000463585.1 Tarenaya hassleriana | reverse complement strand
ACTAAACATGTTCATAGATATTTATAAATGCATAAAACTTAACAAAATATGCTAGATACCTGATGTGAAATTCTATAACAAAATGCATGTTATCAACACAATCGGTCGATTGTCTACTGATGATTGATCGATCTTGGTCTCAGACTAAATTTCTTAGAAGATACGACCTTTCGATCACCTATTGATGATCGGAGGAAATTGCTT
>NW_010964286.1:0-204 GCF_000463585.1 Tarenaya hassleriana | reverse complement strand
GACGACCCTGGCAATTTGACCGAGAGGTCATGCACGACGGACGAGCCAACCAGTACTCTCTTATACACAACAAGAAGAAGATTGTGCTCGCTCCTTTAACGCCATCTCAAGTCCACGAGATGCAACTGCGACTCGCCAAGGAAACCGAAGTGAAAAAGGAAAATTTCTACATTCGGTCTAGTCAAGTCGAGAAGGCCCTTAGGC
>NW_010964285.1:0-204 GCF_000463585.1 Tarenaya hassleriana | reverse complement strand
GTTTCTGCAAAAGGAGGTACGAAGAAAGAAAAGAAGAAAGAACAAAGAAAAGGAAGATGTCATCACCACACTCAAGTGTTTCACTCGATATTTGGCTTTTACCCTCTGATGATCGCACACACTCTTGCCTTTTTCCCCTCTTCAGTATTCTCTGTATGGTTCTTATCGAACTATTCCGATCTCAATCAGAAATCTTCTCCGTAA
>NW_010964284.1:0-205 GCF_000463585.1 Tarenaya hassleriana | reverse complement strand
TGGGTTTGGTTGTGCAAAGAAAGGTACTTCTTTTGCATCTCCCGTGAGCAGAACTAACATATATAACCTGTTTCAATATGTTCCCTTCATTTTTTTCCCAAAATTTAAGCTTGTATATACGTGTGGTTGTGTGTGTGTGTGTGTGAGAGAGAGAGATCGAGAGAGAGAGATGTTTTTTAGGGTTTTATGTGTGTGAGATCGGAAA
>NW_010964283.1:0-205 GCF_000463585.1 Tarenaya hassleriana | reverse complement strand
CAAGGTTCGGTAAAACGGGGAAGCTCAAGCCTCGTTATATTGGGCCGTATCCAGTGATTGGGAAAGTTGGAGCAGTGGCGTATCGAGTGGAGTTACCGGCAGAACTCGGCGACATACACGATGTATTCCACGTGTCCATGTTACGGAAATATGTGGCAGATCCATCCCACATTCTACGGCCGCAGGAGATTGAGGTTACCCACAA
>NW_010964282.1:0-205 GCF_000463585.1 Tarenaya hassleriana | reverse complement strand
TCCTCATTTAAAGTGACAGAGTTTTCTCTGGGCAGCTTGCCAAGATCTCACTTTGATAGTTATGATGATCGCAGCAGAAGCTTCGTTAGTGCTCAGAATAAAAAAAGAGGCAATTAAAACAAATTTCTAATCGTCTTTACCTATTTTGCCGTATCATTGCTTATTTCAACCTACGGTGTTTACTTATTGATGTTTTCTAATGTTT
>NW_010964281.1:0-205 GCF_000463585.1 Tarenaya hassleriana | reverse complement strand
TGGATTACCATTTTGATTGAGCATGAATTCTATTATCTCGTCTCCAATTGACATAGTACTAAGATGATCCGCTCTGACGTGGATGATGACATCTGCTGTGTTGAGGAAGGGATGCCCTAAAATGATAGGCATGCTTGAATCTGTATCCATGTCAAGAACCACAAAATCGACAGGTATGTAATAATCACCCACCTTAAGTGGCATA
>NW_010964280.1:2635-2845 GCF_000463585.1 Tarenaya hassleriana | reverse complement strand
CGGGTCAATCCAGTATTCCATTCTCCAACGAATACCTATGATTGTGATCGTATCCAATACTAGAACCCTAGAGAAGCTGTTCTCTTCGATTTCTATTGTCCCGGGATTGGATCTCGTCTCTTGAGTTACCCTTTTCTTCACTAATCCTAGCAGATTCGTTCCAAATCGTTTGGAATCCTTCCCGTCGGTGTGGATACGTGTAGAGGAGCT
>NW_010964280.1:0-1428 GCF_000463585.1 Tarenaya hassleriana | reverse complement strand
TAGCAACTCTGTAGCCCTTTCTCCTTTTCTAGAAAAAGGAGATTTTGTCATCTTGCCCATCAAACAGGAATCGCATGATTCGATTGATTCATAATCAAAAGAATCAAGAAGTCCATCAGAATGAAGCTTCGCTATGTGTTTCTCATTGATGTGACCAAGTCGACAATGTCAGAGATAGGTCGGGTTTAAGTCGTTTGCCTTAAACCGCTTGGTACTAACGTTATAGATTGAACTGTGTCTAGACGGTTTATCATCCAAAATATAAAGGCCATTAAATAGGTAACCATTACCATAAAATAAAGCGCCTCTATAAATAGATAAAGTTTTGTTCTCAATGACAAAATGAAAACCATCAGAATCCAAACATGAAATCGAAATAATATTCCTGCTAATTGCAGGTACAAAATAACAATCATGTAATTCTAACACAAGTCCAGAAGGTAAAGTAAGATCATAAATCCCGACAGTCAACGCAGTAACTTTTGCTCCATTCCCGACGCGGAGATCCACTTCTCCCTTTGCCAGCTGCCTACTTCTTCTCAGGCTCTGCACATTTCCACAAATGTGTGAGGCACATCCGGTATCTTATACCCAAGATGTAGAAGTAAACAAGTTAGCTTCTATAACGAAGATACTTGAAGATGAAGCTTCTGCAAGCTTCTTCTTCTTTTGATCTTCCAGGTAGAGTTTGCAGTTTCTGCGCCAATGCCCAATGGCATGGCAGAAATGACATTCTCCCTTCTCAGCCTTAGACTTAGGCTCGGCAGCAACAATTGCCGTCTTACCCTTGCCTTTCTTGCTCTTGGAACGCTTCCTTTTGTTGGAACTCTTTCCAACCACTAGGACACTTTTCTCGACTTTGATGTTCTGCTCGGCCGATCGCAACATCCCATGTAGCTCGGTCAAGTCCTTCTCCATCCCATGCATGTTATAGTTCATGACAAACTGGTCAAAACTATCCGGCAGGGATTGAAGAACTAGGTCTACAGCCAATTCACGACTAACATCCAACCCTAGTCTGTCAAGATCCTCTAGATAACCCTTCATCTTGAGGATATGAGTACTCACGGATGAACCATTTGTCATCTTACAGTTGATCAGGTTCTTAAGGACGTTAAATCGTTCGACCCTTGCCTGTTCCTCGAACATAGTCCTGAGATGCTCGATCATCTCGAAGGCATCAGTTCCTTCGAGTTGTTTCTGCAACTTAGCCGACATTGATCCGAGCATCAGGCAGGTCACGTCCAGGTTGTCATTGATGTGCTTATGGTAAGCATCTCTGACAGCCCTGGGCGCATTGGCCGCTGGTTCATCCTCAGGAACGGCTTCTCCCAGCACGTAGAGCTTCCGCTCATGCCTGAGAACAGTTCTCAGGTTGCGGTACCAGTCGAGAAAGTTTCCACCAGTGAGTCTCTCCCGATCCAGAAT
>NW_010964279.1:0-205 GCF_000463585.1 Tarenaya hassleriana | reverse complement strand
TGTTAAGTGTGTACCTCCCATTACTAGAGCACCTGTCAAGGCATCGATCATCCGTAACACGAGTCATGCCAAAGCTGAGCGTGTCGGATTATCTTTATAAGGCAGGGTGGGAAATCGTGGTTCCCACAACTTGAACATGGTTTATTAGATTAAGTTGTCAAGTTTGACTTGAGACTTAATGGTACAGATGAGACAAGTATGCAAT
>NW_010964278.1:0-205 GCF_000463585.1 Tarenaya hassleriana | reverse complement strand
CCGAAGAGTTGTTGAGAGGGGTCAATGCCCAAAGGGGTCCAGCCCAAGCACCCCCTAGAACTCTTCGAACATACACACAACCGAAGCACACTTAGTTACTGTCATGCATCAGCCGGAGACCTCTAGAAGATTTTGAACTCCTAACGCAATGTATTCAAATGCTCAACAATATGAGTTTTCGGGGGAGACCAAACGAGGATCCGAA
>NW_010964277.1:0-205 GCF_000463585.1 Tarenaya hassleriana | reverse complement strand
TGTTCGCATGCATTTTCACGATTGCTTTGTCAAGGTTCGTAGTATTCAAGTTTTCGGATTCTCCAATTTTAAACTTCCATAACGAAATACGCGCTTGAACACATTTGCATGCATGTATACCAAACTAAGTAGAAATCATTATTTTTTTTTTGTTTGAAATGTTACGTAGGGTTGTGACGCTTCGCTGCTCATCGACCCGAAACCC
>NW_010964276.1:0-205 GCF_000463585.1 Tarenaya hassleriana | reverse complement strand
GAGGTAAGCGTTCTAACGTTTCTACGATTCATTAGAAGCATGGTTCTAGGGTTTATTAAATCTTTGTTTTATATCCGCTGCGCAAACCCTAGAATCGATCTTTTAGGAATATGATTCGCTCTAGAGATCCCAGGAAACCCAACACAACCTGCATCACAAGGACTTGAGACTCCGCCTGATACTTGTGAACCTCGGAGATCAGGGA
>NW_010964275.1:0-205 GCF_000463585.1 Tarenaya hassleriana | reverse complement strand
GAACTTGAGCCGAACAACTTCCCGTAACAATAAGATCATCCACGTAGACGAGAACATAAAGGCGTACCTCTGAAGTGATGTAAACAAACAACGATGTGTCGGCCACAGAGTTCTTGAAACCCCGAGCAAGCAGAAAGGAACGGAGTTCCGAATACCAGGCTCGAGGAGCCTGCTTAAGCCCATAAATTGCTTTGCGAAGTTTACA
>NW_010964274.1:0-205 GCF_000463585.1 Tarenaya hassleriana | reverse complement strand
CCATCTATCTCTCACACATCTCTTCTCTCTCATATAATCATATAATTATATAATTTTTTATCATCTTTCTATCGTTGCAACTGTCGGACTCCATGGCCATTAGATTTTTCTATCGGTAATTTTTCTCTCATCCCGTTCTTTATATTTATTAATATTAATATTATTATTTATTTTATTTCTTTTCAAGTATTCTCCACTACGATAA
>NW_010964273.1:0-205 GCF_000463585.1 Tarenaya hassleriana | reverse complement strand
ATCGCCAAATGGTCAACAATTTGAGCCAAATAACCATCCATGCCCGATGAGCTCATCGATTCTTGACTGATCATGTTATTAACTTCATAACTTCCATAAAACATGTATAACAAAATCTTTCTTTGTATCATTAGAAAGCGTTTTCTAATAGCTACGCATAGACTCTATAATCGCGCAGATCTAATATATGGACAAAACGTTATGA
>NW_010964272.1:0-205 GCF_000463585.1 Tarenaya hassleriana | reverse complement strand
TCGAGTCGAGTGTTCTTTGTTTGCATTGCAGCCATTAATGTTGGAGTTGTAGGGAGCTGCAACGACCTTGCTCTTAGTGTCCATGTCACAAAGAACTATTTGTGTTCTAAAACTTTGCGAGATCACCTGACCTGTCTCTTTTAGTGTTATGCATAAAATGTTTCTGTTTCTAACTTCGAGCCTAGTGTTTTTTGTTTGCAGCCAT
>NW_010964271.1:0-205 GCF_000463585.1 Tarenaya hassleriana | reverse complement strand
CTACGCATAGACACCATTATCGCGCAGATCTAATATATTCGCTGAAAATTATGAGCATATTCAGACAACACATTGATCTAGTCCCTACATATCGACAAAAATCGGCATCCATCTCTCGGTAGATAATCCGATTATTTGAAAATCAACTCAAATTAATATCCATGATCCGGTAAGTGATCTGATGACTCAGAAGTTTACTCGAATA
>NW_010964270.1:0-205 GCF_000463585.1 Tarenaya hassleriana | reverse complement strand
TTTTGACTATGTATTGATTCATTGGTTTATGAATGCATTACTTTTCCCGTTATATGATTGATATGTTTGTTATGTTTCGCTAGATATCCTTGAATCATTGCAGATGATTCTAAATTCCCTGGTCAGTTGTCATTGTGGTAACAATGATGAATTAAGACCACCATGATGTGTGATTGATGATGATGATCATATGCATTGGATGCAA
>NW_010964269.1:0-992 GCF_000463585.1 Tarenaya hassleriana | reverse complement strand
CAGAAATTTCTGACCCGAAACCCCAGCCCGAGCTTACCAAAGACACTCGGACACGCGAAATTATTTGCTATAAGTGTCGCGGACGAGGCCATATGGCCAAGGACTGTCCGAATTCCCGTATAATGATCATTACGGACAACGGGGAATATGAGTCCTTAGACGAGGACGAGGCTGCCGACTCTGACGCGGAGATCGAGTACCCGGACTGTTGGTTATGATGCTCTAGGATGATCCGTGATATGACATTTTGACTTTGTATTGATTCATTGGTTCATGAATGCATTACTCTTCCCGTTACGAGCGCGTATATGGTAAAGAAGTTAAACCTACCCACTGAGAAACATCCGCATCCATATAAGCTGCAATGGCTTAATAACAGCGGAGAGATAAAGGTGACCGAAAGGGTCAAGATCCCGTTCAGCATAGGTAAGTACCGCGACGAGGTCATCTGTGACGTCGTCCCTATGCAAGCCGGTCACATTCTGCTTGGTAGGCCTTGGCAATTTGATCGGGAAGTGAAACACGATGGTCGAGCCAATCAGTACTCTTTCGTACATGACAAGCGAAAGATTGTGCTCGCACCTCTAAGTCCATCTCAAGTTCACGAGATGCAACTCAAACTAGCCAAAGAACCCGAACCAAAGAAAGAGAATTTTTATGTTAAGGCTAGTCAGGTGATGCGTGCTGTTCGCCAAGAACAGTCGGTGTTGCTCTTGGTATGCAAGGACCAATTGAGCCTCCGTACGGAGACACCGACCCTTAGTCCCGCTATTTGCCGGCTCCTGGAGCGCTATAGCGATGTATTTCCGGATGAAATTTCGGCGGGACTACCACCTATACGCGGGATCGAACATCAGATCGATCTAGTGACAGGATCACCTTTGCCAAACCGACCCGCGTACCGGATGAACCCCGAAGAGACTAAAGAGCTCGAAAAACAAGTCCAAGAGCTACTAAGTAAGGGTTATATCCGAGAGAGCCTCAGTCCCTGT
>NW_010964268.1:286015-288055 GCF_000463585.1 Tarenaya hassleriana | reverse complement strand
CCCAGCCGGAACGGACGTTCCATTCTCGCAGAACGGACGTTCCACAACAGACAGAACGGACGGTCCAGTGCGGACCTTCCATTCTGGTCTGTGCAGTCCGCCACCCCTGGACCGTCCGTTCTCCGTGATCAGATCACGTCTCTTTCTCCGTGGTGGAGTAGTTCATTTGAGCGTCATCGAGCGTTCGACTTGCGTAGTATATGGCGTAATGCTTCCCATCTTTCTTTTGTCCCAATACGGCCCCGACCCGAAGTCGCTAGCATCACACGTTAACTCAAAAGGGATACTCCAATCCGGGGGTTGAATGATCGGAGGTGAAACTAGTGTCTTCTTCAATATTCCAAATGCCTTGTGGCACTCCTCATTAAACTCAAACGGGACGTCCTTGCCCAAAAGCGCAGTCAAGGGTCTCGCTATCTTCGAAAAATCTTTGATGAATCTCCTGTAAAATCCGGCGTGACCCAAGAAACTTCTGATCCCTTTAACGTTGGTCGGTGGCGGTAACTTCTCAATCACTTCCACTTTCGCTCTATCCACCTCTATCCCCTTGTCCGAAATCCGATGACCAAGTACAATGCCCTCTTGCACCATAAAGTGGCATTTCTCCCAATTCAAAACCAAGTTCGCCTTGAGACACCTGTCTAAAACTCGATGGAGATTGGTTAGACACGCATCAAAGGAGGGTCCATGGACGGAAAAATCGTCCATGAACACCTCCATAATGTCTTCAATGACATCGGAGAAAATAGCCATCATGCATCTTTGAAAAGTTGCGGGTGCATTGCACAATCCAAATGGCATGCGTCTATATGCGAAAGTGCCGTAAGGGCATGTGAATGTTGTTTTCTCTTGGTCACTCGGATGGGTAGGAATCTGAAAGAAACCGGAGTAACCATCGAGAAAACAAAAATAAGAATGCAGTGCAAGTCTCTCTAACATTTGGTCAATGAATGGAAGGGGAAGTGATCTTTACGGGTGTTTGTGTCAAGTTTTCGATAATCAATGCACATTCTCCATCCCGTAACAGTTCTAGTCGGTATGAGTTCATTGTTTTCATTTGGAACGACCGTGATTCCTCCCTTCTTAGGTACGACTTGCACCGGGCTAACCCAAGGGCTATCCGAAATCGGGTAAATGATACCCGCATCTAACAATTTCTAGACCTCTTTCTTGACCACTTCTTTCATGTTCGGGTTTAGCCTACGTTGATGATCAATTGACGATTTGGCATCATCCTCTAAATGTATGCGATTTCAACGCCTTAATCGCCCAATATGCCTTGTGCTCCAACTCAACCGGTAGGTGGCAAGATTTCCCATAAACGAGTTGAAATGGAGTCATCCCGATAGGCGTCTTGAATGTTGTTCTGTAGGCCCAAACCGCATCGTCAAGCTTCAAAGCCCAATCCTTTCTTGACTTGGCCACTGTTTTTTTCAAAATTTGTTTGATCTCTCGGTTAGAGACTTCTACTTGACCGCTCGTTTGGGGATGGTAGGGAGTGGCTACCCTATGGTGAACATCATATTTAGCCAATATGCCCTGAATCTCTCTATTAACAAAGTGAGCTCCTCCATCACTTATCACCACTCTTGGGACTCCAAACCGAGGAAATATGACTCTTTTGAACATCCGTGACACAGTGCTTGAATCATTCTTCGGACTACCAAGTACCTCCACCCATTTCGTCACATAGTCTACTGCCACAAGAATGTATAGGTTGCCGCAAGATGATGGAAACGGTCCCATAAAATCTATTCCCCATACGTCAAATGGTTCCACCTCCAATATAAAGTTCTGTGGTGCCTCATTTCTCCGCGAGATGTTGCCCGTTCTTTGACAAGCATCGCATGAACTTACAAAAGTGTGAACATCCTTGAACAAAGTTGGCCAATAGAAGCCCGATTGTAGGATCTTTGTGGCTGTCTTAGCTGAGGCAAAATGCCCTGCGTAATCCGATGCATGGCAATGGTGTATCAATTGCTTCACCTCTTCCTCCGGAATGCATCTTCGAAATAATCCGTCCTTACCTCTCTTAAACAA
>NW_010964268.1:283938-284489 GCF_000463585.1 Tarenaya hassleriana | reverse complement strand
GGAGCATGTTCGGGGTCCCAATCAGTGTGTGATTTCTCTTTTGAACCTTGAGATGAGTCAAAAATGGTATGGGCGGTCGACAGGATGCTTCCAAGGTCCAAGTCTTCATTTCCAGTTGAAAACGAGCCGGTCACCCATTTTTCGGGCGGGTCGCTCGCTTCTACAGTGTCTGGATCATTTTCGCTCAGAGAAAACGGGCGGGTCGCCCATTTTGACGGGCGGTCGCTCGCTGCTACAGTGTCTTGATCGTTTTTGCTCAGACAATTCGAGCGTGTCGCCCGTTTTTTACACTGGGTCGCTCGTTTTTTATCCCGGTCGCTCGCGTGAACAGTGTCACTGCTCAGACAAAATGAGCTGGTCGCCCATTTTTCGGGCGGGTCGCTCATTTTGTTCTGCACTTCAGCATCACGTCTTGAGAGTGGTCGGGTCGCCCATTTTTCTGGCGGGTCGCCCGTTTTTGCTGAAATTCCATTTTCGGCTTCTTGACCGTCCAATGCTCGTCTTATCTCTTCAATCTCCTCCCAATTGCTGTATAGGCTTTCTTTTTCCGC
>NW_010964268.1:282699-283847 GCF_000463585.1 Tarenaya hassleriana | reverse complement strand
CGTGAATTCGACTGTCTCATCCTCGATCTTCATCGTTAATCTTCCGGCTCGGACATGAACTACGGCATCCGCTGTGCTCAAGAATGGGCGGCCCAAAATGATTGGAACTTTGGAATCTTCATCCATGTCTAGCACTACAAAATCCACTGGTACATAGAATCTGCCAATCTTGAGGGGTACGTCCTCTAGAATCCCTGCTGGATACTTGATAGATCTGTCCGCTAGTTGTAAGGCCATCCTCGTGGGTTTTAAGTCGCCTATATTCAGCTTCTTGTAAACGGACAACGGCATCAAACTCACACTAGCTCCAAGATCACATAGTGCCCTATCAATCTCAATGTTTCCCAACTTGCACGGTATAGAGAAACTTCCCGGATCAGATATCTTCGGGGGAAGTTCATGCTTTGTGATGGCTGCGCTAATTTCGGTGCTCAATGCTACGGTCTCTTTTTCCACTACCCGCTTCTTCGTCAAAATATCTTTTAAGAACTTCGCGTATGAAGGCATTTGGAGGATTGCCTCATGGAAAGGCATCGTAATCTCCATCTTCTTCAACATTTCCGCAAACTTTCCAAATTGGCTGTCCTCATTAAATTTCTTTAAGCGAGAAGGGAAAGGTATCGGGGGTACCTTAGGTGAAGGAGGAATGTAGACTGGTTCTTTCTCCTGTTCTTGCACTTTAGGAGTGTCTTCCTCTACAGATTTTCCTTTTTCTTCTCTTGTTAGCCTTGGAGGTGTTGTCTTCTCAACCATCGGAGGGATGACCTCCGGAAGTTGTTTCCCACTCCTTAGTTCCACTGCATTGATGTGCTCGCGAGGGTTCACCTCGTTCTTACCGGGAAGCATGCCTTGCTGTCTTGATGAGGAGGAAGACGCAAGTTGGGCAACTTGATTGTCCAAGATCTTCAAATGAGCTTGTACACCTTCCAATTGCTTCTTGAATGCAACTTGCTCATTTTCGATACCTCCAATGGATACTCCTTGTGATTTTTGACCTTGGAGGATTTGAAATAGCATATCCTTGATGTCCGGGTCGTGCTCCTTGGGTTGCACTTGATGTGGCCTATAATTGGAATTCCCTTGATAACCTTGGCTCCCTTGACCTTGTTGTTGATACTTTGATTGAAAACCCGGAGGTCCTTGGTTGT
>NW_010964268.1:280454-282203 GCF_000463585.1 Tarenaya hassleriana | reverse complement strand
CATTTTCAATGCTCCCAATGGATACTCCTTGCGATTTTTGACCTTGGAGAATTTGCAATAGCATATCCTTGATGTCCGGGTCTTGCTCCTTGGGTTGTACTTGCTGCGATCTGTAGTTAGAATCCCCTTGGTAGCCTTGGCTCCCTTGACCTTGTTGTTGATACTTTGATTGAAAACCCGGAGGTCCTTGGTTGTTCCGTTGGAAAGTGGGTTGAGGATTTAGCGCATTCGACGTGTTCTTGTAGGAGAAGTTGGGATGATTTCTCAATCCCGGGTTGTATAGGTTGGATGGATGAGTGTATTGGTTTGGACCGACATAGTTGACTTCTTCCGCTTCTTGATCAACCATGTACATACCCGGTTGAACTTGTGCTAAATTGGGATCCTCCACAGCAGCTACTTGTTTGGCATTGGCGAGTTGGACTTTTATCTCAGCAAGGTCGGCCAACACTGCCTTAAGAGCTGCGTTTTCTCCCACATCTCCTTTCACCGAGCTTCTCCTACTGAATTCGTTGGACGTATGGCTGCGTCCCTTGGCCAGTTTTGCAATTGTCGCCTCTAGCTCTTGGAAAGGGATGTCATATATGTCACCTCCACACGCTGCATCAATCCAAGACCGAGTATCATCCTTCAACCCATGGATAAAGATGGATAGAAGGTAGTCTCTTTCCATTCCATGGTGAGGGCACATTCTTTGCTATTCCTTGAAACGTTCCCATGCATCATGGTGATTCTCCCCATCCTCTTGCACAAATGCATTGATCCGATTCCTCGCATGTTGAGTCTTGGTAGGGGAGTAGTATTGCATAAGGAATTGCTCTTCCATCTCACCCCATGTCGAGATAGAGTTTGGCTCAAGGGTGTAGAGCCAATCTCTAGCTCTCTCCGTAAGCGAGTAGGGGAAGGTTTCAAGAAACACATCTTCAAGAGTAATCCCCGGTCCCTTCTTGATTGCCTTACAATTCATCTTGAAGTTCGTAAGGTGAGCATTCGGGTCCTCGTTTGGTCTCCCACGGAAACTCATGTTGTTGAGTATTTGGATGCATTGTGGTAGGAGTTCAAGTTCTTCTAGTGGTCCCCGATTTATGCATGATAGTAGCTGGGTGTGCTTCGGTTGTGTATACGTTCGAAGTGTTATAGGGGCTGCTTGGGCTGGACCTCTTTGGGCATTGGCCCCTCTCAATAGCTCTTCGGCCATCTCGGGTTGTTCTCTTCGTGCGTTGTTTTCTCTCAGCATTTCTTCGGCCATTCCCCACTGTCTTTGCTGTCTACGAGCGAAGCGTAGGGTCCTTTCTATTTCAGGGTCGAAGACGAGTTGATCTCTACCGGTTGTGCTTCTTGTCATGCACCGGAAGAGCTGCACACCAAAGAGACAAAACAAACCGAAAGTGCTGTGAAACGGTTATGTCGCAAAGTAATCCAAGCAAATATCCAAGCAATGGTGATCTAGCAAAAATCTAGACTAACACGAAAACGCCTAGCCCCCGGCAACGGCGCCAAAAACTTGATGCGCACGCACCGAGTCTTATATTTAATACCCGATTCGTACCACTATCCGCAAGTATACGGTAGTTGTAGTAACGGGGTTGAACACGAGGACTAGATTGTGTTAATCTATCCCTAGGTTAGATTGATGGTTAAATAAAAATATGATTTGTGATGAGTGTCGGAATACAAGAAAGCAAGCAAAATTAACGGGTTGTAAAACAATGGAATTGAGGCGTTGTGGGTTCGGGATCCCTCAAGAAT
>NW_010964268.1:276943-280063 GCF_000463585.1 Tarenaya hassleriana | reverse complement strand
GAATCATCTGCAATGATTCAAGGATATTTACCGTAATATAACAAACATGCTAATCATATAACGGGAAAAGTAATGCATTCATAAACCAATGAATCAATACATAATCAAAATGTCATATCACGGATCATCCTAGAGCATTACAGGGTGTCGGGATCGTATTCGCGTGTATGGGTATTTACTAAGCATGCATGAATAACGATTATGACTTGTATTCGGGAATCATCAAGCAACAAAGATAGAGAATTCACCTCTCGGTCTACTAACTCCCTACCTATAGAGTAATTCGTCAATCTCTCGATCTATTTAAGTTAACCCTAGATGCATGAAGACCGCTATCATCAACCCTAAATCGATTAAACCATATCTCTATGTGAATAATACGATCTATCCTATTGATTTTGATCCGAAACCAACTCATATCTCTATGTAGTTTAGAATCTAAGATAATTGACCAAGGGGTTAGCAAACATCAATCCAATAAAAGTGCAAATCAATAGAACCGAATCAAATCAAAACCGAAATCCAAGTTAGGGTTCAAACATACCCAAAACACATACGAATCCCTAACCCATAGTCGTGGATCTACTCACGGTTCATGGAAAACAATAAAAAGCTCATAAAGAAAGAGATAAAAGAGAGGAAAGAAAGTCTCATGCAGATGTGTAGTCTCCACGATCGAATCTTCCTTCTTCTTCCCGAAATCCCGTGAACTTCGATTCTTCTCTCCCCAAAAGCTCTCCAAAAGTCTGTATCTAAGTGTTCTCTAAGGCTCTCCCCTGTACTAGGACGTGGCTAGGTGTTTTTTATAACCCTAGGGCGGCTCCCAAGAGTCCTATTCCCATTCTGATGCTGAAAATCGCGAAACAGGGTTTTTGACTGGATCCGGGCCGATTCCAGGTGGATCCGGACCGGATCCAGATTCCTAGGGTCGAATTCTGCGTCCTTGATCCGGACCGGATCCAGTTGGATCCGGCCCTGCGCTGGCATTTTTCTGGTCTTCACGAATTCGCTCATAACTTTCTACTTCGCTGTCGGATTTACGCGATTTCAGTGTCTACGTGAAGTTCTTGAAGTGCTCTTTCTAACGCACGATTTGGACCTCTGTAGAGAAAGTTATTGATGTCGCAACATTAGTACCTCATCCGTACTTCTCTTTTAATGCTCCAAATAGCTCCTTTCCGAGTCCAATCATCTTCGAAAACTGTAACTCTGCAAAACTAAAGCACAACCGAGTTTTGTTTCCTAACACGCCTAGAATGCCTATGAATGCATGTGATTATCCTATAAAACCTAGACAAACTCTCATCAAAATATAGAGAAGAATAGGAGTTATCAGTATCCATAGGTTTGCATCCTTTCATGCCAAACCGCTCTAACACCTTATCGATATAGCTCTTTTGTGATATACCTAATATACCCCGAGAGCGGTCTCGGGATATTTTAATCCCTAACACAAAAGAGGCTTCACCAAGATCTTTCATCTCGAATTGCTTCGATAGAAATCTCTTGGTTTCGCGCATAAAGCCTATATCGCTTGTGGCAATCAGGGTATCATCAACATATAACCAAATGATGATGAATTTGCTCCCACTGATCTTAGTGTATACACATTCATCAACCGAATTCACCTCAAAACCGTGTGAGGTGATAACTTGATGAAATTTACGATACCATTGACGAGACGCTTGCTTTAAACCATAGATGGACTTCTTAAGTTTGCAAACCATTTTCTTTGTATCACCAACCACAAAGTACTCTGGTTGCTCCATATAGATAGTTTCCTCAATGTCGCCATTGAGAAAAGCTGTCTTAACGTCCATCTGATGGAGCTCTAAATCATAATGAGCTATGAGTGCCATCAGTATCCTAAAAGAATCTTTCGATGAAACCGGAGCGAAAGTCTCTTTATAGTCAATACCTTCCTTCTAAGTAAATCCTTTAGTGACAAGACGAGCCTTATATCTTTCTACATTACCACGTGAATCCCGTTTAGTCTTAAAGATCCATTTACATTTAACGGGCTTCACATCCTTCGGTAATGGAACAAGATCCCAAACATCATTGTCATCCATAGATTTAAACTCTTCCTTCATGGCATTGATCCACTTTTCCGAATGAACACTTTCGATAGCTTGTGATGCGCACACACCGAGCCTTATATTTAGTACCCGATTCGTACCACTATCCGCAAGTATACGGTAGTTGTAGTACCGGGGTCGAACACGATGATAGGATGTATTAGTCTATCTGTAAGCTAGATTAGGTGGTCAAATAAAGGTGTGGTTTGTAGTAGGTGTCGGAATACAAGAAAGCAAGTAAAATTAACGGTTTGTAAAACGATGATTTAAGGCGTTGTAGGTTCGGGATCCCTCAAGAATCGCATGGACGGTTAATGATGCTACAATGTCTACGGGTTATCCTCCATATGGGGGTTTCAAGCACTTCTTCTAGAGTTTGTCTCTCCCAAGCTTAAACTCACTACCTAGAGGATCGATTCACCCATCTCCCAATGATCTAAATGATCTCTAGATGCATTAGTGTATCCTATCATGAACCCTAAGCAAGCTAAGCCATCTTCCAATGTGAATAACTCACTCATTTGACATTTGGTTCCAAACATCATTCTCATATCCCTATGATCAATGTGTTCTAGAATTATATCAATTAGGGTTTCAACCAAATCAATAGCATTAAGCACAAAACATCAAACCCATGGAAGAAACTCAAAGTCATCATAGATTAAACATAGGTGTCCATATAAAAGTGGGGATTCCTCACCCACAACAAAGTCACTACTCCATAACTAGGGTTTCAAAACAGAAAGCAAAATGAAGAAACACGGAAAAGGAGAAGAAATGCTCAAGATGGTCTTCAATGGTGGTCCTCTTCTTCTCCTAGCCTCCTTGATCTCCAAAATCCCCCTTTTCTTCCTCTCCAAGGTGATTTTTCTCCCAAGTGTGTAGCCTCCTTTCTTCTCCTCCAACTCCCCTTTTTGTCCAAGTTCAGAATTAGGTTTTTCCCTCAAAACACGGGCTTTTTCCTTTTTGGGCCGATTTTGATTTCAGGCGGGTCGCTCATTTTTCTTCCGGTCCCCCGTTTTTCGGGCGGGTCGCTCATTTT
>NW_010964268.1:275674-276768 GCF_000463585.1 Tarenaya hassleriana | reverse complement strand
AAAGTCCCAAATTAGGTTTTCTCCTCAAAACACGGGCTTTTCCTTTTTGGGCCGATTTTGATTTCAGGCGGTCGCTCATTTTTCAGGCGGGTCGCTCATTTTTCTTCCGGTCGCCCATTTTTCGGGCGGGTCGCTCATTTTCCTCTGACACGCGAAAAAGTGAGCGACCGCTCATAAAATGAGCGACCGCTCATAAAATGAGCGACCGCTCATAAAATGAGCGACCGCTCACAAAACGGGCGACCGCCCATAAAATGGGCGGGTCGCTCGTTTTGTCTGAGCTTCCCGAGCATTCTCAAATTCTTGTTCTTCCGTGCCCGCTTCGTGAGGATTCATCGTAGAGTCTTCCTGCAAGGAAAAACAAGCAAAACAACCTACCCATGGCCATCTAACGTCCTATGATGCCTAGAATGTGAGAAGAATTGTGATGCATGACGTTATAAAAACCGGTGAAAAACCCGTGTGATCAAATCCCCCCAGACTTGAGGTTTGCTCTTCCTCGAGTAAATGTGCAGTTATAAAACTATCCAAGGGGTGATAAGATACAGTCGGAGAACAAGTGGGGTTTTGAGTGGATTGGTTGTACGGGTTAAAGTCGCTGCGAATGAAATTGGGTTTGATATACTCTATCTTTTTCAATACTCGAGCGAAATCTTATCAATGAGATTTTCATTGCTTCCTGCGGTCTAGGATGAAAATAGTTCCTAGTTGTCGAGCATGTCTCCTAAACACATCCAAAATGAGAACCCTAAAAGTCACTTAGCCTATAAAATATTTTCTCTTGCCCCATATCTTTCCTTTTTATTCTTTTTTTTTGTGTTCTTTTTTTTTTCTTTTTCTTTCTTTCTCCCCCTTTTTTTTCTATGATGCAATCCCGGGCTTCTAGGACGTTGGAATTTGACGAGTCCACTCTTTTTTTTCTTTTGTGTCCTTGTCCCATAAGTTAGACCCGAGCCTTCATTTTCGACGCACTCATGTCCCCGAATGATTTTCATTAACGAGATGATGACAGAGGAGTGTCAGGATGCATCGTGTTTCCTAGGGCTTGTTGCTTCCTATAGGCTTCCTAACTTAGAGGTCAAAGGGTGGTTTTT
>NW_010964268.1:268228-274595 GCF_000463585.1 Tarenaya hassleriana | reverse complement strand
GGTTCGTGTATCCTCGCGTGCAAATAGGGTAGATGCCATGAATTGCTTAAGGTAGCGGACTGCGGGATGTCGTATCATGAAGGCTTCAAGTTCCCAAGGGGTGAAGTGCGCGACTGCTATTTGTGTCCAGAATTTTCTAGCCTTGGCGATTGTTATCTTTGGGATTGTTGCCGTGCTGCCCGCTTGAACGCCCAAAATTTGAGCGAGTTGCTCCATCTTGAGATAATATTGGTGCCCTTCTAAATGGAATCCGATGTAGGCATTGCGAGGATCGACATTCCTTGGGATGAAACATTGGAAAGTGCACGCAAATTCTGTTGTCAATGAAAGGTAGGTGCGGGGATTGGCGCGGAATAGACGTTCCCACCCGGCGAGCTGGAATATCCCCTCGATCCTCTCATAGAGTTGCTTTGGTTGAATGCCATGGTAAACGTATTTTGAAGCCTTAATCCCCCTCTGACGGATTTGGTGTAGAAGGATAGTCTCCTCGTTGGATTGGGGTCGAAACGGGATTGGATCCCCGTGTTCTTGTTCGGCGTCAACTCGGATTTCATCCACGAGGCTTGAAAAGTGGGCGTTTTGTGGCTTGAAGTCTATAACTTCGGTATTGTGTCTGAAATGTATTTCCGTATCCTCCTCCAACGGTCGCTGGGATCCATCTGAAACATGCGGAAAACATCATCAAAAAAGTGGTCAGAAGGAGTGAGCGGGTCGCCCAAAAAATGGGCGGTCGCTCGGCCAGGCGGTTTTTTTCTCAGAGAAAACGAGCGGGTCGCCCGAAAAATGGGCGACCGCTCGTTCTTTTCCTTGACCATTTCTCTTCTTTTTTTTTCATGCGGGCGACCGTTCGAGAAAACGAGCGGGTCGCCCGTTTTGTCTGTTAAAATTTTTTTTTCACGTTTTCGAGTGTCCCGTCGATCAGAAATTGTCCGCTGCTCGAATTAACAGAAACGACATACATTCAAGTAATGAAATGTAGTTCAACACAACCCAAGAATCTAAAATCCGAAGCATAGTTTAAAACAACCCAAACATGCCATGTTTTAGCAAAATGTGATCCAAAACACCGGTAAAATAAAGCATCAGAGCTGAACTCGTCCTAAGATAAGGTAGATCACGGTGCCGCCTTCTTGCTGCCCTTGCTGGTCTTGCTTGCTCCGGAGGTGGATGATGCATCGGTCTATCGTGGTGGGAATCTTCATCTCCGGAGGCATCTTCATCCATCATCTTCTCAACCGTACAGATGATCTCGCGTTGGGCACTCTCAATAGAGCAGTTGAGAGTGGCTTCAAGCATGGCAAAGTGATCTTCCATCGATTCTTCGATGGATGCGAGACGAGGTCCAAAACCCTCTATGGTGGTGAGGCGAGTATCGAAGCTCTCCAGCTTTTGGATGATAAGGTCTAACCTGGGATCGGGGATAGGTGCTGAGGTCTCTTCACCATCAGAAATCAAGAGCCTTCCCCTGCGACCTCTTCGGTCTCCGGTACGTGCCGGAGGATTCTCAAGGAAGTCTAGGCACAGTGTCGCGGGGGTGAATGTCTCTATCTCCTCGCATGGCAGACGCAAGTATCGCTTGAGTCCATCGTCACCCAAATAGATCCATTCCTCTCCTATCCTCCGGACGTGGTCTCGAGTCTTTAGGGAGTCCATGTCGAGGAGGCAATGCAAATCGATGACGTCTTCTTTGTAGAATGTAATCCCCGTGTCTACTCTCCGAGCAATCTTTGTGATGATGCCTTCAACACATATTTTGACGTCCTTAGCCTTCGTGTTGGCCATGTTGTACAGGTGGATTGCTACCCTCGATGCTAAATCCATGGTCGACCATCCTCCTCGCACACAATCATCGAGTGATGGCCCGTCGTGAAATTCTTGAAGTGCCAAATATAGGTAACCCATCTCGAGCTTATGGATCTTACCCGGTTCGTCACGAGCGAATATGGAGTTAGACATGAATTGATGAGCGTATCTGATCGCTGGGTGCTGGATCCAAGAAATCTTGCCTTTAGAACTGGAATATCTTCGGATGGCTATTTTCTGCCAGAATTCTTGGAAGACATAGGCGGATATCATCGGTATGAGCGAGTGTGTTCCCTTGGGGATGCCTAGGATGTCTGCAAACTGGGACATGTTGAGCCGCACCCATTTTTTGTTCAACCTGAATTCCATGTAGGCGTCCTCTATGGAATTGTCCTCGGGGAAGTAGCATGTGTAGGTCGCAAGGAACTCCCGATTGATGCTTCGGAAGGTCGGTTCTGCACTTTGTACAGTCTCTCCCAGCCCAATTTCTCAAAGATGTAGTCGACGTTCGCTTGAATTCCCAGCAGCCGAGTGGTGCGATCACATACGAACTTGCTTCCCCGTTGTTTGATTGTGTTTAGGTGTCGAGCTTTTGTATAGGCCTCGTCGTGCCTATCAATCTTCACGGTTTTCATCGGTCCCTCTATAAGATCGTCGATCGGTGCCTCTAAAATCTCGGTGATTGTTCCAGGTCGCATATCCCTCTTTTGAGAACCTTCTCGCTCTTGAGAAGAACTGGCATTGTCACTTGTTCGGGGTCTTTTCGGAGCCATCTACATCGAATACACGGTAGGGTTTGGGTCGCACGAGGTCAGGACGTAAGGATGGAAGTTGCGGGATTTGGACAGAGGTTTCGAGCGGGTCGCTCGAAAACCAAGCGGTCGCTCGGTAGGCGAGCGATCGCTCGCTGTTTGTTTCCTTGAAATTTCTCGACCGGAATCGAAATTTCCGGCCTAATCTTCCTAACCCATGCAAGTTTCGACTAACCCACGTAACAATGTAATCCTATTTCGACCAAGCAAGCCCTAGATCTAAGATTTGGAAAGAGGAAGAGAAATTAGGGCTTACATTAGAGAGGAGGATCTTCGCGACAGAGAGAGAGCTTGCTCGGCAGTGAAGTGACGAGACAACGGAGGACGGACGAAATGACACCCAAATCACCAACAGAAAGAAAGGAGAGGGGTTGCGGCCGAAAGAGAATGTGAGGGAGAGAGAGTGGGGTCTCGACACCCTCTCCCTTTTGTGTACTTCTTCGTTTTTTTTTTGTGTAACGGGCGGTCGCTCGTTTAATGGGCGACCGCTCGTTCATTTTGCATTTTGCTCAGAAGAAACGAGCGGGTCGCCCAAAAAATAGACGACCGCTCGTTCAATTTTATTTTTTTTTCGAAGAGCTGGTCGCTCATAAAATGGGCGACCGCTCACTTCCCGGGTTTTTCGATGTAAAATGGATCTTTCCTCGCACTCGTGTTGTATTTGATCGAAGAGGTTGTTACGAGGAAATTTTGGAGGCTTGATTAAGAAAAGAGAAAAGAAACAAAGAAGGTGAAGAATGTACATCCCGGTATGAACCGGGTTGCTAGTTAAGGTCGTAGCTAGACCGGAATGCGATTCAATCGATTAAAGAGAGGGAGAGTACAGAGGTACCTCCTTCTGGTCTAATACTCCCTGGATTGTATGGCTTGAGTCTTTGAGTGTTGACCATGAAAGTTCTGCCTTTTCCGTTGTCGAGTTCTACCGCTCCATGAGAGGTCTGCTGCGGTTTTCCAGTCGTAATTCAATGCCTTAATCGCCCAATATGCCTTGTGCTCCAACTCAACCGGTAGGTGGCAAGATTTCCCATAAACGAGTTGAAATGGAGTCATCCCGATAGGCGTCTTGAATGCTGTTCTGTAGGCCCAAACCGCATCGTCAAGCTTCAAAGCCCAATCCTTTCTTGACTTCGCCACTGTTTTCTCCAAAATTTGTTTGATCTCTCGGTTAGAGACTTCTACTTGACCGCTCGTTTGGGGATAGTAGGGAGTGGCTACCCTATGGTGAACACCATATTTAGCCAATATGCCCTGAATCACTCTATTAACAAAGTGTGCTCCTCCATCACTTATCACCACTCTTGGGACTCCAAACCGAGGAAATATGACTCTTTTGAACATCCGTGACACAGTGCTTGAATCATTCTTCGGACTACCAAGTACCTCCACCCATTTCGTCACATAGTCTACTGCCACAAGAATGTATAGGTTGCCGCAAGATGATGGAAACGGTCCCATAAAATCTATTTCCCATACATCAAATGGTTCCACCTCCAATATAAAGTTCTGTGGTGCCTCATTTCTCCGCGAGATGTTGCCCGTTCTTTGACAAGCATCGCATGAGCTTACAAAAGTGTGCACATCCTTGAACAATGTCGGCCAATAGAAGCCCGATTGTAGGATCTTTCTGGCTGTCTTAGCTGAGGCAAAATGCCCTGCGTAGTCCGATGCATGGCAATGGTGTATCACTTGTTTCACTTCTTCCTCCGGAATGCATCTTCGAAACAATCCTTCCTTACCTCTCTTAAACAAGAAAGGTTCATCCCAAAAGTAGTCTCTAACATCGTGGAAGAACTTTTTCTTCCCGTTGTAGCTTAGCTCCGGGGGTACAACCTTGGCAACTAAATAGTTGACGTAGTCCGCATACCAATGGGTCATGTTCTTGATTTCCAAGGATAAGATGTGTTCTTCCCTTAGTGAATCGTCGATTGGTACAATTTCGGGTATTTCCAATCTCGATAGATGATCCGCCACTGTATTCTCCGTTCCTTTCCTATCGCGGATCTCTAGATCATACTCTTGCAAAAGCAATACCCATCGGATCAACCTTGGTTTAGCATCCTTCTTCGTGAGCAAATACCTTAAGGCGGCGTGATCCGTGTAGACGATGACCTTAGAACCCACCAAGTATGATCTAAATTTCTCGAAGGCAAATACTACAGTAAGGAGCTCTTTCTCCGTGGTGGAGTAGTTCATTTGAGCGTCATCGAGCGTTCGACTTGCGTAGTATATGGCGTAATGCTTCCCATCTTTCTTTTGTCCCAATACGGCCCCGACCCGAAGTCGCTAGCATCACACATTAACTCAAAAGGGATACTCCAATCCGGGGGTTGAATGATCGGAGGTGAAACTAGTGCCTTCTTCAATATTCCAAATGCCTTGTGGCACTCCTCATTAAACTCAAACGGGACATCCTTGCCCAAAAGCGAAGTCAAGGGTCTCGCTATCTTCGAAAAATCTTTGATGAATCTCCTGTAAAATCCGGCGTGACCCAAGAAACTTTTGATCCCTTTAACGTTGGTCGGTGGCGGTAACTTCTCAATCACTTCCACTTTCGCTCTATCCACCTCTATCCCCTTGTCCGAAATCCGATGACCAAGTACAATGCCCTCTTGCACCATAAAGTGGCATTTCTCCCAATTCAAAACCAAGTTCGCCTTGAGACACCTGTCTAACACTCGATGGAGATTGGTTAAACACGCATCAAAAGAGGGTCCATGGACGGAAAAATCGTCCATGAACACCTCCATAATATCTTCAATAACATCGGATAAAATAGCCATCATGCATCTTTGAAAAGTTGCGGGTGCATTGCACAATCCAAATGGCATGCGTCTATATGCAAAAGTGCCGTAAGGGCATGTGAATGTTGTTTTCTCTTGGTCACTCGGATGGATAGGAATCTGAAAGAAACCGGAGTAACCATCGAGAAAACAAAAATAAGAATGCAGTGCAAGTCTCTCTAACATTTGGTCAATGAATGGAAGGGGGAAGTGATCCTTACGGGTGTTTGTGTTAAGTTTTCGATAATCAATGCACATTCTCCATCCCGTAACAGTTCTAGTCGGTATGAGTTCATTGTTTTCATTTGGAACGACCGTGATTCCTCCCTTCTTAGGCACGACTTGCACCGGGCTAACCCAAGAGCTATCCGAAATCGGGTAAATGATACCCGCATCTAACAATTTCAAGACCTCTTTCTTGACCACTTCTTTCATGTTCGGGTTTAGCCTACGTTGATGTTCAATTGACGATTTGGTATCATCCTCTAAATGTATACGATGCATGCAAAGAGAGGGGCTAAGACCCTTAATGTCTCCTAGAGTGTAACCTAGGACTTCCCTATATTGCCTAAGCAACTTGGTGAGTTTTTCTACTAGATCCTCATCTAATGCATCATTAACGATAATGGGATAAGTAGAATTTGAACCAAGAAAGACATACCTAAGCCCTTGGGATAAGAGCTTTAGTTCCACTTGCGGAGCATGTTCGGGGTCGACAGGATGCTTCCAAGGTCCAAGTCTTCATTTCCAGTTGAAAACGAGCTGGTCGCCCATTTTTCGGGCGGGTCGCTCGCTTCTACAGTGTCTGGATCATTTTCGCTCAGAGAAAACGGGCGGGTCGCCCATTTTGACGGGCGGTCGCTCGCTGCTACAGTGTCTTGATCGTTTTTGCTCAGACAATTCGAGCGTGTCGCCCGTTTTTTACACTAGGTCGCTCGTTTTTTGGTCCCGGTCGCTCGCGTGAACAGTGTC
>NW_010964268.1:264710-267321 GCF_000463585.1 Tarenaya hassleriana | reverse complement strand
GTCTGAACGGAGGAACCGAACACTGTTAGACATGGTTCGGTCGATGATGAGTCAGACAGATCTTCCGAAGTCCTTTTGGGGCTATGTGATGCGCACGCACCGAGTTCTAAATTTGTAACCCGGTTCGTACCACTATCCGCAAGTATACGGTAGTTGTAGTACCGTGGTCGAACACAAGGACTAGGATGTATTAGTCTGTCTCTAAGCTAGATTAGGTGGTCGAGTAAAAATGTGGTTTGTGGTAAGGGTCGGAATATAAGAAAGCAAGTAAAATTAACGGTTTGTAAAACGATGATTTAAGGCGTTGTAGGTTCGGGATCCCTCAAGAATCGCATGGATGGTTAATGATGCTACAATGTCTATGGGTTATCCTCCATATGGGGGTTTCAAGCACTTCTTCTAGAGTTTGTCTCTCCCGAGCTTAAACTCACTACCTAGAGAATCGATTTACCCATCTCCCAATGATCTAAATGATCTCTAGATGCATTAGTGTACCCTATCATGAACCCTAAGCAAGCTAAGCCATCTTCCAATGTGAATAACTCACTCATTTGACATTTGGTTCCAAACATCATTCTCATATCCCTATGATCAATGTGTTCTAGAATCATATCAGTTAGAGTTTCAACCAAATCAATAGCATTAAGCACAAAACATCAAACCCATGGAAGAAACTCAAAGACATCATAGGTTAAACATAGGTGTCCATACAAAAGTGGGGATCCCTCACCCACAACAAAGTCACTACTCCATAACTAGGGTTTCAAAACAGAAAGCAAAATGAAGAAACATGGAAAAGGAGAAGAAATGCTCAAGATGGTCTTCAATGGTGGTATTCTTCTTCTCCTCCTAGCCTCCTTGATCTCCAAAATCCCTCCTTTTCCTCTCCCAAGTCAAGTCTCCCTCCAAAGTGTGTAGCCCCCCTTCTCTCTCCTCAAACTCCCCTTTTTGTGAAAGTCCCAAATTAGGTTTTCTCCTCAAAACACAGGCTTTTCCTTTTTGGGCCGATTTTGATTTCAGGCGGTCGCTCATTTTTCAGGCGGGTCGCTCATTTTTCTTCCGGTCGCCCATTTTTCGGGCGCGTCGCTCATTTTCCTCTGACACGCGAAAAAGTGAGCGACCGCTCATAAAATGAGCGGCCGCTCACAAAACGGGCGACCGCCTATAAAATGGGTGGGTCGCTCGTTTTGTCTGAGCTTCCCGAGCATTCTTGAATTCTTGTTCTTCCGTGCCCGCTTCGTGAGGATTCATCGTGGAGTCTTCCTGCAAGGAAAAACAAGCAAAACAACCTACCCATGGCCATCTAACGTCCTATGATGCCTAGAATGTGAGAAGAATTGTGATGCATGACGTTATAAAACCGGTGAAAAACCCGTGTGATCAGCTTGACTAACGGTGATAGGATCATCGTCAGTCATCGCAATGCTATCCTCATGTTCTTGGAGAAAAACTATATAATCATCTGGAATAGCGTTTCTCCTTTCTCTAGTGGATCTACGCAATGGCACAATTTCCTGAGGCAACAATTCTTGAGGTTGCTCATGGATTTCAGGAGCGACGATTGGAGTTTCTTGATTTCTAGCTACGACTGTTAGGATTTCCTGGGATCTCATGAGCGAATCCTATTTCTAAGAGATCGGTTCTAGGGTTTGCGCAGCGGATGTAAAACAAAAATTTGATAAAACCCTAAAACCTATCATGCATGATCTTGTAGAAACGTTAGAACGCTTACCTCAATCGATCCGGGGCCTGTTTCAATTGATGTATCCGTCCGATCACCATAGGCAGGAAGAATACCTCGCCCTCTACACGTATCCACATCTCGGGATGGATTCCAACCTTTGGAACTTGTCTGCTAGGACACGAATCTTCTACTCGATGATGTGCTTTGAGAAAGAAAGATTAAGATCACTTCTTCAACCCCTTAGACTCTCTAAAAGGGTCTTTCCTGGGATCTCTAGAGCGAATCCTATTCCTAAGAGATCGATTCTAGGGTTTGCGCAGCGGATATAAAACAAAAATTTAATAAACCCTAGAACCATGCTTCTAATGAATCGTAGAAACGTTAGAACGCTTACCTCAATCGATCCGGGGCCTGTATCAACTGAAGAATTCGTCCGATCACTTAGGCAGGAAGATTACCTCGCCCTCTACACGTATCCACACCTCGGGATGGATTCCAACGATTGGAACTTGTCTGCTAGGACTCGAATCTCTATTCGATCTGTGCACCGAGAAATCTCAAGACTTAGAACTCGTTTTTGGATCTCCAAAAACTCTCTCTTTTCTGCCAAAAGTCGGCTCACTTTCGTCTCTCTCAGTTAGGGTTTTTTTTAATCTCCTTCTTATAAGGTTATTTAACCCTAATTCGGTTTAATTTCGGAAAAACTGAAGCCCGGAACGGACGGTCCAGAAAAGCCCGTCTGTTCTGGACCGTCGGGTCTGGCACGGCGCGACTGCTTTCTCGTTCACTGAGTTCGACTGTCTGAAATAGACGACGTTCGTCTATAGTGCGGCCACACATTTATGCAGTCTCGCTCACACGAGGGGCCCAGCGATATCTCTCTCTTTTACGAGAGGTACAAATCCCGTCTTGACTATCTACAACCAA
>NW_010964268.1:262896-263323 GCF_000463585.1 Tarenaya hassleriana | reverse complement strand
GCCACTGCTCATCGGTAAGGTTCCTTTCTTGGAATCTTGCATCTTGAACCGTTTCAAGACCTTATCGATGTAAGTACTCTGACACAATCCTAGAAGACGCCTCGATCTATCTCTATAGATCTTGATGCCTAAAATATAGGTCGCTTCTCCTAGGTCCTTCATAGAAAACTGTGTTCCTAGCCAAGACTTAACGTCTTCCAAGGTAGGAACGTCATTCCCTATAAGGAGAATGTCATCCACGTACAGCACTAGAAATACAACTGTGCTCCCACTGTCCTTCTTGTAAACACATGGCTCGTCTTCGTTCTGTGAGAAACCAAACTTTTTGGTTGTCTCATCAAATCGAAGGTTCCATCTTCTCGAAGCCTGCTTCAGTCCATAAATGGACCTCTGAAGCTTGCACACCATCCTCGGGTTCCTTGGATCG
>NW_010964268.1:262088-262878 GCF_000463585.1 Tarenaya hassleriana | reverse complement strand
AGTCCATACTTGGTTGTTTGACATGGATTGCATCTCAGACTTCATAGCCTCGCGCCATTTCTCAGAGTCGGGACTCGCCATAGCCTCTGGGTATGTGGTAGGCTCGTCAATTTCTAATAACATGAGTTCTTCATTCCCAGTCACGAGAAATCCATATCTCATTGGCTCTTGGCGATCCCTGCCTGATCTCCGAGGTTCACTGGTCAAAGGTTGAGTCACAACCGGCTGTGAAACAGGTTGAACTTCTTCAACTTGTTCACTCGGCTTAGCGTCTATCTGCTGCTCTCAAACTTCCTCAAGTTCGATCCTACTCCCACTGACTCTTTTGGAGACGAACTCTCGCTCCATAAAAGTCGCATTCCTGGCAATGAAAACCTTGTTCTCTGCCGGAATGTAGAAGTAGTAACCCTTAGTTTCCTTAGGGTAGCCTACAAATAAACACTTATCAGATTTGGAGGATAACTTATCAGTCATCTGACGCTTCACATAAGCGTCGCAACCCCAAATTCTGACAAACGACAACGCGGGACGCTTCCCCGTCCATATCTCATATGGCGTCGTTTCAGCCGACTTCGTTGGACTCCTGTTCAGCAGATACGCAGCGGTCTCTAAAGCATAGCCCCAAAAGGACTTCGGAAGATCTGTCTGACTCATCATAGACCGAACCATGTCTAACAGTGTTCGGTTCCTCCGTACAGACACGCCGTTCCATTGTGGCGTTCCAGGAGGAGTTAATTGTGATACAATACCACAATCAACCAGATAGGCAGTGAACTCTTGGCTCATATAC
>NW_010964268.1:258375-260991 GCF_000463585.1 Tarenaya hassleriana | reverse complement strand
TAATGACATCAGGATCAAGTCCGCAACCAAGTCACCATCGAGGTTCACTCCCATACGCTCAAGTTCTTCAACATGAGCTCTCATGTTGAGGACGTGGGTGTTGACAGAGCTACCTCTCGGCATCTCCGTCTTCACCAGAGCTTTCAGCGTCTTGTACTTTTCAGTACGCGCTAGCTCCTGAAACATGGTCTTGAGTTGGTTGATCATATCAAACACCCTCTTCCCCTCAAACTGCCTCTGCAGATTCGGGGCCATGCTTCCCAACATGAGACAGGAGATCTCATTGTCGTCAGTCTGATGCTTCTGCCAAGCATCCTTGACGGCTCTCGTGGCGTTGGCTGCAGGCTTTGGTGGTAGAGCCCCTTCGAGGACGTATGACTTCTTGTCATGCTTGAGAACTATTCTCAAGTTACGATACCAGTCTAAGAAGTTTGTCCCAGTCACTTTATACTTCTCAAGGATAGATCGCATCGTCAAACTCGGTACGCTACCGGTTGACGCCATGTCCTACAAAAGAGACAAAACAGAACGAACAAAACAAATGCAGATTCTATTAATGATCTACTACCAGCTAGTCCATCATCAAACAATGACAACACAGATGCAAAGATGAGCTATATTCCCATAAAGAAAAATAACCCTACAATAAATTTCTATATGGGACTAAGATCCGTATTTCACACAAGAATAAATTGTTACACCTATCCTCATGCTATTTAGGTAGACATCTAATGTCAATCACATCCAATGTGATTCTTAGATCCTTTATGAGACTAATGATATCAAATATCACTGCATACTCGTCTCATCTGTACCATTAAGTCTCAAGTCAAACCTGACGACTTAACCTAAGGTAAACCATATTCAAGCTGTGGGAACCACGATTTCCCACTCTGCCTCACAAAGATAATCCGGCATGCTCAGCTTTGGCATGACCCGTGTTACGGACGATCGATCCCTTGACAGGCGCTCTAGTAATGGGAGCTATACACTTAGCATTACATAAATAAGGGATTTTCGAAACCGCACCTAGATCAAGCATCTACTTTCAAGCTATGAGAACCACCATTTCTCCATCTTGCCTCACCAAGATAATACGGCACACCCAGCTTTGGCATGGCCCATGACACGTAACTTTCAAGCTATGAGAACTACCATTTCTCCATCTTGCCTCACCAAGATAATACGGCACACCCAGCTTTGGCATGGCCCATGACACATACGATCGAGGCCTTGACAAGTGCTTTACTCGTAGAGCTACTAGATCTAACCGGTTTATGTGCAATGATTAACATGATCCGAATAGACAATCCATTCGATTATGTAATCCCAATCTCGAAGCTCCCACTCAATCAAGCATATCTAATATCTCGATTAAGTTACATGCATTCATTCACTATGGACCATCCATAAGAATAAATCATGTCTATTTGAGTCACAGTTGATCAGATTAAGCAACGATTGCACAATCGGATCAGAAAACGAAAAAATTTCAGAATCTGGACCTTGGACTGTCCGTTCTAGACATAGAACGGACGTTCCATGCTTCGCAGAACGAGCGGACCGACTTCAGAAGTCAGAACGGACGTTCCACGTGGAAACAACACAGGACGGACGGTCTGCAGTTGGCGGAACAGACGGTCCATGACACCAGAATGGCCAGAAGGTAAAGTGAGATCGTAAGTTCCGACGGTTAATGCAGCGAACGGACGGTCTCAACCATCCGGAATGGACGGTCCGCAGCAGACGGAACGGACGGTCCAGTGCGGACCATCTGTTCTGATCTGTGCAGTCCGCCACCCCGGACCGTCCGGTCTAGCTTACCTAGAACGGACGGTCTAGGGTTTGTCCCCGTGATCAGATCACGTTCTCCGGCATTCTCAGCCCCGATCAGACCCGAAACCGATCTGAATTCACCTGTGGACCCAAAATTCGAACTCCTGCACTCTATGCAACATGAACCATGCAATCTACCATAGATTCAATCATCAAACATGCATAGATATCAAAGCAATCATGGATTCAAACAATTCAAATCCTAAAACGTGCGTGATCGGGTTCTACGAAATCAAAACAGAGCAACCAGGCTCTGATACCACTGTTGGGATTCCTGGGATCTCTAGAGTGAATCCTATTCCTAAGAGATCGATTCTAGGGTTTGCGCAGCGGATATAAAACGAAATTTTAATAAACCCTAGAACCATGCTTCTTATGAATCGTAGAAACGTTAGAACGCTTACCTCAATCGATCCGGGGCCTGTATCAACTGAAGAATTCGTCCGATCACTTAGGCAGGAAGATTACCTCGCCCTCTACACGTATCCACACCTCGGGATGGATTCCAACGATTGGAACTTGTCTGCTAGGACTCGAATCTCTATTCGATATGTGCACCGAGAAATCTCGAGACTTAGAACTCGTTTTTGGATATCCAAAAACTCTCCCTTTTCTGCCAAAAGTCGGCTCACTTTCGTCTCTCTCAGTTAGGGTTTTTTTAATCTCCTTCTTATAAGGTGATTTAACCCTAATTCAGTTTAATTTCGGAAAAACTGAAGCCCAGAACGGACGGTCCAGAAAAGCACGTGGACCGTCCGTTCCAGCACGTAGAACGGACGG
>NW_010964268.1:253949-254192 GCF_000463585.1 Tarenaya hassleriana | reverse complement strand
GAATTCGTTCGATCACGAAAGGCAGGAAGATTACCTCGCCCTCTACACGTATCCACACCTCGGGATGGATTCCAACGATTGGAACTTGTCTGCTAGGACTCGAATCTCTATTCGATATGTGCACCGAGAAATCTCGAGACTTAGAACTCGTTTTTGGATATCCAAAAACTCTCCCTTTTCTGCCAAAAGTCGGCTCACTTTCGTCTCTCTCAGTTAGGGTTTTTTTAATCTCCTTCTTATAAG
>NW_010964268.1:247358-253758 GCF_000463585.1 Tarenaya hassleriana | reverse complement strand
ATGAAACATGCAATCTACACTAGATTCAATCATCAAACATGCATAGAAATCAAAGCAAACATGGATTCAAACAATTCAAATCCTAAAACGTGCGTGATCGGGTTCTACGAAATCAAAACAGAGCAACCAGGCTCTGATACCACTGTTGGGTTTCCTGGGATCTCATGAGCGAATCTAATTCCTAAGAGATCGATTCTAGGGTTGTGCAGCGGAAGTAAAACAAAAATTTTATAGAACCCTAGAACCATGCTGCTATTGAAACGTAGAAACGTTAGAACGCTTACCTCAATCGATCCGAGGCCTGTATCAATCAAAGAGCACGTCTGATCACGAAAGGCAGGAAGAATACCTCACCCTCTACACGTATCCACACCACGGGATGGATTCCAACAATTGGAACTTGTCTGCTAGGACTCGAATCTCTATTCGGTTTGTGCACTTCGAGAAAACGATCTTAGAACTTGTTGAGCCTTTTTGGATCTCACCAAAAACTCTCTAAGAACTGCAAAAGTCACCAGATCTTCCGTCTTGGTTTTTCCGTCGTTTTTCTCGTGCGTTTTGTCCTTCCCTGCGTGTGTGACCCTGTAGGCTCATTCGATATAGTAGTATAGCCCGAAATCTCTATTCCGGATATACAAGTCATTGGCGGTCTCTAGCAAGAAACTATGACTACCTATCTCGAATAGAGTTTGTTCGTGATCATACGAACGCCAGTGATGATTCCGGCTGGTGATCCTTTTGTATCGCGATATCATATGTCGAACATAAGGCATGGACAAGCCACCTTATCTGATTCGACTGCTTTCTCGTTCACTGAGTTGGACTGTCTGAAATAGACGACGTTCGTCTATAGTGCGGCCACACATTTCTACAGTCTCGCTCACACGAGGGGCCCAGTGATATCTCTCTCTTTTACGAGAGGTACAAATCCCGTCTTGACTATCTACAACCAATACATGATTCGTTTCGTGCCTGATACACGCCTTTATAATCCTCCTGTTACGCAGGACGTTTGACGTATTCAAAGCACGCAACTCCTCATGTTGGATTCCGTAGATATCTCAGGTCTTAGGATCCAATCATGGAACCGCTATATGAGATTCAAGTCATGACGCTAGTCCATGTGACAATCTCATGTGGGTCAATCCAGTATTCCGTTCTTCAACGAATACCTATGACAGTGATCGTATCCAATACCTATGATCATCGCTATGATCATCAATCACACGTCATACTAGTCTTATTATGTCATCATTCCCATAATGACACAAGACTAGGGAGTTTAGTATCATTCATAATGATACATGGATTTCATAACAGATCTAGTATGCAAGAACATGTAATGAATCAAATACTTTCATAAAACCATAGTAAGTATCAATACATCGAATGTATCTAAAGAAAGCTCATAAACAGTACATCATAGAGCATTAAACCAACATCTAAAAGGGTCTAAAAGTTCTATTGGTCGGCCCCTCAGTGTTAGGGTCCTTTTTCTCCTCTTATTCAAGTGATTAACCCTAGATTCAGACTTTAAAATTAAATCCGAACCCCAGACCGAACGGACTGCCTAGTAGTCCGTCCGGTCTGGACACTTTGTACGTTCGGACCAGTTTCATAACTGGGTCCGTTCGAACTGATGGGTCAGTCCGTTCGGTCCAACATTTGGTCCGTTCGGACTGAGCTCTCTAGTCCGTTCGGTCCAACAACTTGGTCCGTTCGGACTAGATGCTTCGGTCCGTTCGGTCTACTCTTAGACTGGACGGTCCGGACTACTTATCCAGATTTCTCGACGTCTTCTCGTGCATTTGTCCTTCCCTGCGTGTGTGACCCTGTAGGCTCATTCGATATAGCAGTATAACCCGAAATCTCTATTCCGGATATACAAGTCATAGGCGGTCTCTAGCAAGACACTATGACTACCTATCTCGAATAAAGTTTGTTCGTGATCTTACGAACGCCAGTGATGATTCTGGTTGATGATCCTTTTGTATCACGATATCATATGTCGAATATAAGGCATGGACAAACCACCTTATCTGATTCGACTGCTTTCTCGTTCACTGAGTTCGACTGTCTGAAATAGTTTATAGTTCTCTTGTTACGCAGAACGTTAGACGTATTCAAAGCACGCAACTCCTCATGTTGGATTCCGTAGATATCTCAGGTCTTAGGATCCAATCATGGAACCGTCATATGAGATTCTAGTCATGACTCTAGTCCATGTGACAATCTCATGCGGGTCAGTCCAGTATTCCGTTCTGTAACGAATACCTATGATTGTGATCGTATCCAATACTTATGATCATCTGTGTGATCATCAATCACACATCATACTAGTCTTATTATGTCGTTATTCCCATAACGACATAAGACTAGGGAGTTTAGTATCATTCCTAATGATACATGGATTTCATAACAGATCCAGTATGCAAGAACATGTAATGAATAAAATACTCTCATAAAATCACATAGAAAGTATCAATACATCGAATGTATCTCAATAAAGCTCATAATCAGTACATCATAGAGCACTAAACCAACAATCTCCCACTTGCTCTAATCATGAACTGCTAAACATCTAATGCCCATATCCCTGACATGACCCTCATGCTTCGACGAAGGGAGAGGCTTCGTCAATGGATCGGCAATGTTGTCATCTGTCGACACCCTGAAAATGTGCGCGTCTCCTCTGTCTATGATCTCCCTGATGAGGTGAAATCGTCTGAGTATGTGTTTGGATCGTTGATGGGATCTGGGTTCTTTTGCTTGTGCGATCGCTCCATTGTTGTCACAATACAGAGCAATGGGGCTATCAGCACTCGGAATGACACCCAAGTCACCAACAAACTTTCTGATCCAAACAGCTTCCTTTGCTGCGTCCGACGCTGCAATGTACTCAGCTTCTGTAGTAGAATCTGCAACGGTCGCTTGCTTGGAACTCTTCCAGCTAACAGCGCCTCCGTTTAAGCAGAAAACATAGCCAGACTGCGATCTGTAGTCATCCGGGTCTGATTGAAAACTAGCATCGGTGTAACCTCTTACAGCGAGCTCGTCTTCCGACCCACCGTATATCAAGAACACATCCTTAGTCCTTCTCAAGTACTTCAGGATGTTCTTGATGGCGATCCAGTGTGACTCACCTGGATCTGACTGGTATCTACTCGTAATGCTCAACGCGTAGGATACATCCGGTCGAGTACAAAGCATGGCATACATGATGGATCCAATTGCCGAAGCATATGGAATCCGGTCCATGCGTTCTCGCTCATCAGGTGTCGTAGGACACTGAGTCTTGCAGAGAACTGTGCCACTGCTCATCGGTAAGGTTCCTTTCTTGGAATCTTGCATCTTGAACCGTTTCAAGACCTTATCGATGTAAGTACTCTGACACAATCCTAGAAGACGCCTTGATCTATCTCTATAGATCTTTATTCCTAGAATATAGGTCGCTTCTCCTAGGTCCTTCATAGAAAACTGCGTTCCTAGCCAAGACTTAACGTCTTGCAAGGTAGGAACGTCATTCCCTATAAGGAGAATGTCATCCACGTACAGCACCAGAAATACAACTGTGCTCCCACTGACCTTCTTGTAAACACATGGCTTGTCTTCGTTCTGTGAGAAACCAAACTTTTTGATTGTCTCATCAAAGCGAAGGTTCCAGCTCCTCGAAGCCTGCTTCAGTCCATAGATGGACCTCTGAAGCTTGCACACCATCCTCGGGTTCCTTGGATCTACAAAACCTTCGGGTTGTGTCATGTACACATCCTCGGTCAAGTTCCCGTTAAGGAACGCGGTCTTGACATCCATTTGCCATATCTCATAGTCGTAATATGCGGCTATGGCAAGTAGGATCCTGATGGACTTCAGCATAACTACGGGCGAAAAGGTCTCATCATAGTCAATACCATGAATTTGACGGAATCCTTTCGCCACAAGTCGTGCCTTGTACGTGTGCACGTTGCCATCCATGTCGGTTTTCTTCTTGAAGATCCACTTGCATCCGATGGGTTTTATCCCTTCAGATGCATCAACCAGAGTCCATACTTGGTTGTCTGACATGGATTGCATCTCGGACTTCATAGCCTCGCGCCATTTTTCGGAGTCCGGACTCGCCATTGCCTCTGGGTATGTGGTGGGCTCGTCATGTTCTAATAACATGAGTTCCTCATTCCCAGTTACGAGAAATCCATATCTCGTTGGCTCTTGGCGAATCCTGCCTGATCTTCGAGGTTCACTCGTCAAAGGTTGAGTCACAACCGGCAGTGAAACAGGTTGAACATCTTCAACTTGTTCACTCGGCTCAGCATCTACTTGCTGCTCTCCAACTTCCTCAAGTTCGATCCTACTCCCACTGACTCTTTTGGAGACGAACTCTCGCTCCATAAAAGTCGCATTCCTGGCAATGAACACTTTGTTCTCTGCCGGAATGTAGAAGTAGTAACCCTTAGTTTTCTTAGGGTAGCCTACAAATAAACACTTATCATATTTGGAGGATAACTTATCAGTCATCTGACGCTTCACGTAAGCGTCGCAACCCCAAATTCTGACAAACGACAACGCTGGACGCTTCCCCGTCCATATCTCATATGGTGTCGTTTCAGCCGACTTCGTTGGACTCCTGTTTAGCAGGTATGCAGCGGTCTCTAAAGCATAGCCCCAGAAGGACTTCGGAAGATCTGTCTGACTCATCATTGACCGAACCATGTCTAACAGTGTTCGGTTCCTCCGTTCTGACACGCCGTTCCACTGTGGCGTTACAGGAGGAGTTAATTGTGATACGATACCACAATCAACCAGATAGTCAGTGAACTCTTGGCTCATATACTCGCCACCATGATCGGATCGAAGTGTCTTGATCGTCTTGCCAAGCTGGTTCTGTACTTCGTTTCTGAAGGCCCTGAACATTTCAAGTGTTTCAGATTTATGTCTCATCAAATAGACATAACCGTATCGACTGAAATCATCAGTGAACGTAACGAAATACAGATAACCTCCTCTAGCTGGACAGCTCATTGGTCCGCATACATCACTATGTATCAGATCCAATAACTCTGTCGCTCTCTGTCCTTTCCCTTTGAAAGGATACTTTGTCATCTTGCCCATCAAACAAGACTCGCAAGATTCAAGAGACTCAAAGTCAAATGAATCCAGAAGACGTTCAGAATGAAGCTTCTCTATGCGCTTCTCGTTTATATGGCCTAGATGACAATGCCAGAGGAAGGTCGGGTTTAAGTCGTTCGGCTTAAACCATTTAGTACTCACGCTTAAGATGGATGATGTTGAGTTTGAAGGCTGATCATTCAAGACGTATAAACCATTAACTAGATAACCATTACCATAGTAAATATCGTCTCGATAAATCATCAAACTCGAGTTCTCAATCACAAATCGAAAACCATCCAAATCCAGACAAGAAATAGAAATAATGTTTCTGCTAATCGCAGGAACATAGTAACAATTACTAAGCTCTAAAACAAGTCCAGAAGGAAGATGCAAATCGTAAACGCCAACACACAACAACTCTTGCTCCATTTCCGATGCGTAGATCCGCTTCTCCCTTAGCTAGCATCCTACTTCTTCTTAGTCCCTGCACATTTCCACAAATGTGTGAGGCACTTCCGGTATCTAACACCCATGAAGATATAGTACAGATATTAGCCTCTATAACGTGGATACCTGAGGCAGGAGCTTCACCAAGCTTCTTGTCCTTCAGATCCTCCAAGTAAAGGTGACAATTACGCTTCCAGTGTCCAGACACTTCGCAGTAATGACAGTCACCCTTATCGGGCTTAGGCTTGGGCGTAGAGGCAACTTTTGCCTTTTTCGCCACCTTCTTCTTAGCTTTACCCCACCGCTTCTTGCTGGAGTTGTTCTCAACAGCAAGCACAGTCTTGGGCACTACAATATCCTGCTCGGCATATGATACTGCATCACGAACTGATTATAGTCCTCAGGTAATGACATAAGGATCAAGTCTGCAACCAAGTCAGCATCGAGTGTCACTCCCATGCGCTCAAGTTCCTCAACATGAGCTCGCATGTTGAGGACGTGGGTGTTGACAGAGCTGCCTCTCGGCATCTCCGTCTTCACAAGAGCCCTTAGTGTCTTGTACTTTTCAGTACGCGCTAGCTCCTGAAACATGGTTTTGAGCTGTTCGATCATATCAAACATGCTCTTCCCCTAAAACTGCCTCTGCAGATTCGGGGCCATGCTTCCCAACATGAGACATGAGATCTCGATGCCGTCAGTCTGATGCTTCAACCAAGCATCCTTGACGGCCCTCGTGGATTGGCTGCAGGCTCTGGTGGCAGAGCCCCTTCCAGGACGTAAGACTTCTTATCGCGCTTGAGAACAATTCTCAAGTTCCGATACCAGTCTAAGAAGTTCGTCCCAGTCA
>NW_010964268.1:234673-245851 GCF_000463585.1 Tarenaya hassleriana | reverse complement strand
AAAGAACATGAAATCTACCCTAGATCCATAATCAAATCATGCATAGTTTTAAAGCAAACACGGATTCAAACAATTCAAATCCTATAACGTGCGTGATCGGGTTCAAACAAAATCATGCAGAGAAACCAGGCTCTGATACCACTGTTAGGATTTCCTGAGATCTCATGAGCGAATCCTATTCCTAAGAGATCGGTTCTAGGGTTTGCGCAGCGGATGTAAAACAAAAATTTGATAAAACCCTAAAACCTATCATGCATGATCTTGTTGAAACGTTAGAACGCTTACCTCAATCGATCTGGGGCCTGTTTCAATTGATGTGTTCGTCCGATCACTATAGGCAGGAAGAATACCTCGCCCTCTACACGTATCCACACCTCGGGATGGATTCCAACCTTTGGAACTTGTCTGCTAGGACACAAATCTTCTATTCGATGATGTGCTTTGAGAAAGAAAGATTAAGATCACTTCTTCAACCCCTTAGACTCTCTAAAAGGGTCTAAAAGTTCTCTAGGTCGGCCCCTCAGTGTTAGGGTTCTTTTTCTCCTCTTATTCAAGTGATTAACCCTAGATTCGGACTTTAAAATTAAATCCGAACCCCAGACCGAACGGACTGCCTAGTAGTCCGTCCGGTCTGGACACTTTGTCCGTTCGGACATGTTTCATAACTGGGTCCGTTCGAACTGATGGGTCAGTCCGTTCGGTCCAACATTTGGTTCGTTCGGACTGAGCTCTCTAGTCCGTTCGGTCAAACAACTTAGTCCGTTCGGACTAGATGCTCTGGTCCGTTCGGTCTACTCTTAGACTGGACAGTCCGGACTACTTATCCAGATTTCTCGACGTCTTCTCGTGCATTTGTCCTTCCCTGCGTCTGTGACCCTGTAGACTCATTCGATATAGCAGTATAACCCGAAATCTCTATTCCGGATATACAAGTCATAGGCGGTCTCTAACAAGACACTATGACTACCTATCTCGAATAGAGTTTGTTCGTGATCTTACGAACGCCAGTGATGATTCCGGTTGATGATCCTTTTGTATCACGATATCATATGTCGAATATAAAGCATGGACAAACCACCTTATCTGATTCGACTGCTTTCTCATTCACTGAGTTCGACTGTCTGAAATAGACGACGCTCGTCTATAGTGCGGTCTGAAATAGACGACGTTCGTCTATAGTGCGGCCACACATTTCTACAGTCTCGCTCACACGATGGGCCCAGCGATATCTCTCTCTTTTACGAGAGGTATAAATCCCGTCTTGACTATCTACAATCCAGCACACGATTCGTTTCGTACGTGATACACGCCTTTATAGTCCTCCTGTTATGCAGGACGTTTGACGTATTCAAGGCACGCAATTCCTCATGTTGGATTCCGTAGATATCTCAGGTCTTAGGATCCAATCATGGAACCGTCATATGAGATTCAAGTCATGACGCTAGTCCATGTGACAATCTCATGCGGGTCAATCCAGTATTTCGTTCTCCAACGAATACCTATGGTTGTGATCGTATCCAATACCTATGATCATCTATGTGATCATCAATCACACATCATACTAGTCTTATTATGTCGTTATTCCCATAACGACACAAGACTAGGGAGTTAAGTATCATTCATAATGATACATGGATTCCATAACACATCTAGTATGCAAGAACATGTAATGAATCAAATACTCTCATAAACCATAAAAAGTATCAATACATCAAATGTATCTAAATAAAGCTCATAAACAGTACATCATAGAGCACTAAACCAACAACGACAACATCTGCAACAGGTTCCAAAGTGTTATCGGCTAAAATAGGAACATGGATCCTTAACTCCTGCGAAGCAGAAGTGCTATCCATTTCCTCTCCAAATATGAATTCGTCAATCCTTTGTCCAGACTCTGTATCCTCAAAGAATGTCGTTGTTCCCGTCTCAAAGATCGTTCCTTTAGTGGGATCATAAAATTTATACCCCTTTGATCTTTCCGAGTAACCAACAAAGTAACAACTCACAGTCTTGGGGTCCAGTTTCCTTTCATCAGGTCGATAAATACGAGCCTCTGCTGGACACCCCCAGACGTGAAAATGCCGCAAGCTGGGACTTTTACCCGTCCACAACTCTAAAGGCGTCTTAACTGTTGCTTTGGTTGGTACTCTATTCAGGATGTAAACCGTTGTTTTCAATGCCTCACCCCAGAGGGATTTGGGAAGAGTAGAGAACGAAATCATACTCCTCACCATTTCCTGAAGTGTTCTGTTCCGCCTTTCCGAAATACCGTTCATGCTAGGCGTACCCAGCATGGTATATTGGGGAACAATACCACATTCCTCCAGGTACTTGGCAAATGGTCCTGGACGTTGTTCACCTGATCCGTCATTTCTGCCGTAGTATTCACCACCACGATCAGATCTAACGACCTTAATGCGTTTGTTAAGCTGAAGTTTGACCTTAGCTTTAAACGCCTTAAAAACGTCCAAGACTTCTGACTTCTCATGAATCAAATAAAGGTAACCATATCGAGAAAAATCATCTATGAATGATACAAAGTAATGTTGACTATTCCAAGAAGCCATAGGAAATGGTCCACATACATCCGTATGTATCAATTCTAAGACATCCGAAGTCTGATAGGTTCCCTTACCGGTTTTGTTTGTTTGTTTACCCTTGATACAATAGACACAAAGATTAAAATCCAAAAATCAAGAGTATCAAGAATTTCATCTGTCACTAGACGTTCCATCCTCTTTCGAGAGATGTGCCCTAATCGCCTATGCCATAGAACAGCGGAATCTCCTTCAGTCAATTTACGCTTTGTACCATGAGAACTAGCACTGAAAGTTTCATGATACGAAGCAACATTATCAAGCAAATATAAGTTATCTGAAACTGAAAAATAACCAGTGCCAATAATAACCGAATGAAGTGAAAGAGTAAACTTCGAGTTTCCAAAAGAACAACAATAACCAAATTTGTCCAATACAGAAACCGAAATCAGATTCCGTCTAAAAGAAGGAACCACAAATACATCTTTCAAATCCAAAAATTAGCCAGTTTTCATCAGCAACCTAAATTGCCCGATGGCTTCTACTTCCACCTTATTACCGTCACCCACAAAGATGTATCTTTCACCATCATTCGGCATCCGGTAATGCAGGCAACCCTGGAAAGACACACTAATGTGAGTTGTTGCACCTGAATCAACCCACCAAGTGTGCTTAGGGATGGAAACTAAATTGACCTACGAACAAACCAAAGAGAGAGTCATACCCTTCTTTACACGCCAAGCGTGAAATCTTTCACATGCCCTTTTCTGATGGACAACCTTATGACAGAAGAAACATTTTTGCACTTTTTCCTGATGTGCAAAATGTTTCTGCGTCGGAGTTGAACCAGAGCCAACGGTCCCTGATCCTTTCTTTCTTTTCTTACCCTTAGAAGTGGTGGCTACAAAAACATTATGCCCTTTATCCTTTATCAATCTCTCTTCCTTAGGCATATGTCCCAAGAAGACTGGAGGGATGGATGCTTTAATGATCATAAGACAAATGCGGTTTGAAGATGTGCAAAATGTTTCTGCGTCGGAGTTGAACCAGAGCCAACGGTCCCTGATCCTTTCTTTCTTTTCTTACCCTTAGAAGTGGTGGCTACAAAAACATTATGCCCTTTATCCTTTATCAATCTCTCTTCCTTAGGCATATGTCCCAAGAAGACTGGAGGGATGGATGCTTTAATGATCATAAGACAAATGCGGTTTGAATCTTCCCAACTATTGATTTTGATGCGATCAGCATCAGAAATCGGATCTGTAGTAGTTGGTTTAGGCTCCCTCATCGCAATGTCTTTACCATTCAAAGCCAACACAATCAATAAGTGTTGTTTCCATCCAGCAAAGTTCGACCCATCTAGGACGGGTATCGAACCAATGTTGGCTGAGATACCTGAAGCCGTTTGCAGAACTGAAAGGCAAAAGCTCATGTCAGACAACCATTCAATAAAACCTGAATTGAATGAACACTTAAATTGGCATATCCGAACAAGACACTAGCACAACATCAATATTCAATCTTTGGACTGAAGTATTGACTTGCAATAAGTGACTCAAAGTGATGAATAAACAATGTTAATCTAACATCTCATGCGATAAACTAACCTTTGGGTCCGTTCATCACACTTATGTCATGACGAATGATTAACACTTGTTTATTATCACACTAGTTATTGGAGTTTCCTTGATGTTGCATTAAATGAGGTGGTTGGGAAGCTAGTTGCTGGAGTTGCCTTGATGATGAAGAAGCTTCCTTTGGATAATTGTCTTACACTCCAAGCAACTTCCTTTTACTTGGTGGCTTCGATCCGAGGTGCAACTAGGTTGTGGAACTCGGTTTGTCCTTATCTTTGCTCCATGTGTGCTTCTGTCAAGATCTTCGTTTCGAGATGCTGTTGGGTCCGATGTCCTCATCAAAAATCGAGAGCTAGCTGACAATTTTTGTCGATCTCGATGAGACTGTTGTCTAAATATGCACATAATGTTTTGCTCGTATCTTAGATCTGCATGATCTTGGCTTCTATGCATAGCTATGAAAAAGAGCTTTCTAATGTTATAAAGAAAGAATTATTTGGGAATGTTTTGTGGATGTTATAAAGTTGATAATATCACCAGCCAAAAATTAACCTATCCATCGAATGATGGCTGATTATGTGGCTCGAATTCCGTATTCCTCACGATTTGAGTCGACAGCTGAATCATGGATCACATATCGAATGACAACTAAAATTTTTGGTTGATTTTCAGATCATCGGATTTCCAATCGAGAGCTGGCTGTTGATTTTTGTCGATATGTAGGCACTCGATGAGATTATTGTCTAAATATGTACATAACTTTCTGCTCGTATATTAGATCTGCATGATCTTGTCATCTCATGCATAGCTATGAAAAAGAGCTTTCTAATGTTATAAAGAATGATTATTTGGGAATATTTTGTGGATGTTATGAAGTTGATAATATCACCACCCAACAATCGATCTATCCATCGAATGATTGCTGATTATGTGGCTCGAATTCCGAACCATGAGGCTATTGCTGGCGATTTGAGTCGACAACGAAATCATGGATCACTTATCGATTGAGCACTAAAAATTTTGGTTGATTTTTAGATCATCAGATTAACAATCGAGACTTGCTGACAATTTTTGTCGATATGTAAGCACTCTATGGGACTATTGTATAAATATGCACATAACTTTCTGCTCGTATATTAGATGTGCTTGATCTTTGACATCTATGCATAGATATGACAAAGAGCTTTCTAGTGTTATAAAGAGAGGATTATTTGGGAATATTTTGTAGAAATTATGAAGTGTATAATATTACCAGGCAACAATCGACCTACCCATCGAATGATGGCTGATTATGTGGCTTGAATTCCAGACCATGAGGCTATTTGTAACAACCCATATATTAAAAAAAAAACCCTGGACCGTGACCACGACCAAACTGGAACGGATGGACTAGGCCATCCGGAACGGGCGGACTAGACTATCGGCAGCGACGAAAATCGCGATTTTCGTCCGGATCCGACCTGAAAACGACCTGTGCGCACTAATCCCGACTAGAAAACCAACTTTTTGACCCTTGGGGCCTGATTTATGTCCAGATCTGTCAAAACTGTGCCTTTTTAGCCCTTCTCCCGCTTCAGTTCTTCATCATCTCTCTAAAACTCGACCCTCTCTGCAAATCCGAAAATTTCTCTCCAAAATCCGGGAAATTAACGCTCAAATTGGTTCCTACAGAGCACAAGGAGCTTCACCAAGCTTCCATTCAACATCCAGAGCACGAGCTTAACCCGAGGTGAGTGAATTTGAGTTTAATTCGGAAGTCTGTTGACATGGAATTTTGGGTTTTTGGGTGATTCGTGCGAAATTGTTGCTTGATCCTTGTTCTACATGCAATTTTATGAGTTTAGTGTATTACCAATAGCAAATCGAGCTTGTTTGAGTGTTTTTGATGAATTCCGAGGGTTAGAACGTCCGGTCTAAGGTCAGACCGTCCGTTCTAGGTCTGCAGGAGAAATCACGAAGTCCAGAGGTTGAAGACGAAGTCCATACCGTCCGTTCTAGACAGTCCGGACCGTCCATTCTGGACAAGTCAGACCGTCCTATCTGGACAGGACAGAACGTCCATTCCGAACCGATTGGACCGATCGGTCCAGGGACTAGATCGATCGGTCTGAAAAAAAAGAAAAAAAAAAGAGAGTAACGGAACCTTAAAAATTCACCATGTGAGAAAGTGAAAAAACTAGACTAGCCGGACCTAGTATTACCCCGAGTCAAATAGTGAAAAAGTGAAAAATGTAAAATAGACCGAAAATACAGGCCAGACCATATCCCACGTAGTCTGGATCCAAAATTTATAACAGGTAAGATTAAAAACCATGGAATGAACTGAACTGGTTATCCGGACGGACCGGGACCAGATAGGTCATACCGGAGGTACAATTCGGCAATATGAATGGAAAGACTCAAAGAAAATATATAATTAAATATAAAAGACTGTGCAAGCGAAAATGCATGTATATAAATGTGTGTGATTGGGGTAGCTGGCATGCACTAGCATTAATTCGAAAGGGTTCGGATTAACGTTTAGTGCGTGATTGTAGAAACGGGCGTTTCTGAATGATTGCACGATGATTGCAAGATTGCGTCCCATCCATGGGCCATCTGATCCGGGTCGGATGTCACCCATATGGGATATGATTGTGTATGAGGCGATAACCTAATCGCGCCATTCCGAACGATAGAACGATTATGGGCACCCCGATGACTTCCGTAGATAGCCAATCGTTGTCGGTACTATCACGTGATGAGGAACACACGGTTCTTGGAACCGTGCCAACGTTTTCGTTAGCGACGCAGCGGACCCCGGGATGTGAATATGCCGAGGATGAGGCATCACACATACCTAAGATTCGGGTAGATTGGGGTCTCCCGAAGAGGTGGTACGGACTTACTCTGCTAGGTTCGGGCAGAAACCTGACAAGTATTTCCGCGGCGGATGGTCGGAGAGGGGGAGTTGCAGCGATTGGCTCTCCGTCGATGGCGTCGATTGTAGCCGATGTCTCGTGAGCTCCGGTATTGAGAGGTGACATCAATGCCGAAGTAGGGTGACACACCCAGTATCGAGGGTGGGGTGATGTGTTTGGACGGAGAAAAATATATTTATGCCGGATCCGAGTGGTTGCGGAGTAGATGGATTCCGAGGAGAGAGGTGGTTGTGCTATGCACATGGGCAGTACATTACCTACGCATGGTGCGCGTAGAGACGATTTGACGGACCCTATCCTGCGACTTGTTTTACGGACTTGATTGTGATTGCTGATATGCTTATCATTGATTCTATATTTTCGATTCCTATTTATTAGAATATTGGTATACATATATGTATTTGCTTTCCCTGATTCCATGAGAATAGAACTCCGGGTTACGCCCGAGTTCACTCTCTAAGCAATTAGCTTAGGACGTTGTTACGCAACGTTTCAGGTCGTGAGCAGCAGTAGCCGAGGAGCGGACATCGGAGACCTGGGCAGTGTACCACTACCGATCATGTATAATTACGTATTTTGATACATTTATATTTTGGAAAACGGTTTGTGTTATATCGGTGGTAGACTTTTAAGGTTTGTAATAATGTTATACTACCACTCGACTATGTATAATTATAACTGAGAATAATGTATCATAAATGTATATATGTGTGTTCCTTCCGCTAACTCTGAAAATAAAAGTTTTAAATTTTCGCAGATATTTGGAATTGGGTTTTATTTTAATTGTCCATGTGACGCAGCTCATATTGCGGGATACGGGTTTCGGGCGTTACACCGTTGGTATCAGAGCAGTTCCTACCACGGGGAAAGAATGTGCTCGCATTTTCACTGGAATTTGGGGATGTGTAAAGATTGATTTTTTAAAGATTTTATAAAAATCCAAACATGATCACCAGGTCCTGATACTAAATAAAGTTTCTTGTCCGCAGTAGCCATGCCTCCAAGACGTGTTGCACCTGTGCAACGACCTCAAGGACCGAGGGCATCTCCGCCGAATAATGATATGGCGGAAATGCAACGCCAGTTCGCATTGTTCCAAGGGAACGTCTGGCAGTTTATACGAGGTTGCATGCCACCGCCACCTCCACCGCCTGCTGCTCCACCCGAAACAAGGCCGGAGGGAGGTTTGCCACCACCACCACCACCGATGCCTGCACCTCCGAGGATTCCAGAGCAAGTGGTAATGGACTACTTGCCATTTGTCAAGGAACTACGAGCCTTGGGCACTCCGGAGTTTGAGGGTTCTCTTAGCCCGGAGGCAGCAGAAGACTGGATGATCAAGATCTCCCACCACTTCAACTACATTTGGTGCCCAGTGGAGTACCATACTGAATTAGCGAGCCATCATTTGGCTGGCGCGGCTCGCCACTGGTGGGAGGAAGTTGTAAGTTAGGCTCCCGCAGGACACCAATTCTCGTGGGAAGAGTTTCGGGTAAAGTTCGAGCAGAAGTACTATCGGAGGCAAGATCAAGGTCACCGTATTACGGAATTCCTTTGCCTTGAACAGGGTAACATGACTGTTCGAGAGTACGAAGCAGAATTCAACTGGCTGCTAAAGTATGGAGGCCACCTAGTGCCAACCGAGGAGTACAAGATCCAGAAATTCATTGTTGGGTTACGTGCTTCTCTCAGGAGGAGAATCGAGTGCAATGAGTACCCTGTTGGTTTAGTGCTCTATGATGTACTGTTTATGAGCTTTATTTAGATACATTTGTTGTATTGATACTTTCTATGGTTTATGAGAGTATTTGATTCATTACATGTTCTTGCATACTAGATGTGTTATGAAATCCATGTATCATTATGAATGATACTTAACTCCCTAGTCTTGTGTCATTATGGGAATGATGATATAATAAGATTAGTATGATGTATGATTGATGATCATATGGATGATCATAGGTATTTGGATACGATCACAATCATAGGTATTCGTTGGAGAACGGAATACTGGATTGACCCGCATGAGATTGTCACATGGACTAGCGTCATGACTTGAATCTCATATGACGGTTCCATGATTGGATCCTAAGGCCTGAGATATCTACGGAATCCAACATGAGGAGTTACGCGCTTTGATTACGTCAAACGTCCTGCGTAACAGGAGGACTATAAAGGCGTGTATCAGGTACGAGACGAATCATGTACTGGATTGTAGATAGTCAAGACGGAATTTGTACCTCTCGTAAAAGAGAGAGATATCGCTGGGCCCCTCGTGTGAGCGAGACTGTAGAAATGTGTGGCCGCACTATAGACGAACGTCGTCTATTTCAGACAGTCGAACTCAGTGAACGAGAAAGCAGTCGAATCAGATAAGGTGGCTTGTCCATGCCTTATATTCGACATATGATATCGTGATACAAAAGGATCATCAACCGGAATCATCACTTGCGTTCGTAAGATCACAAACAAACTCTATTCGAGATAGGTAGTCATAGTGTCTTGCTAGAGACCGCCTATGACTTGTATATCCGGAATAGAAGATTTCGGGTTATACTACTATATCGAATGAGCCTACAGGATCACACACGCAGGGAAGGACAAATGCACGAGAAAACGTCGAGAAAACTGGATAAGTGGTCCGGCCCGTCCGGTCTAGGAGTAGACCGAACGGACCGCAGCATCTAGTCCGAACGGACCAAGTTGTTGGACCGAACGGACTAGAGAGTTCAGTCGAACGGACCAATTGTTGGACGAACGGACTGACCCATTAGTTCGAACGGACCCAGTTATGAAACTGGTCCGAACGGACCAAGTGTCCAGACCGAACGGACTACTAAGCAGTCCGTTCGGTCTGGGGTTCGGATTTAATTTTAAAGTCCGGATCTAGGGTTAATCACTTGAATAAGAGGAGAAATAGAACCCTAACACTTGGGGGCCGACCTAGAGAACTTTTCAGACCCTTTTAGAGAGTCTAAGGGGTTGAAGAAGTAATCTTAATCTTTTTTTCTCAAAGCACATCATCGAAAAGAAGATTCGTGTCCTAGCAGACAAGTTCCGAAGGTTGGAATCCATCCCGAGGTGTGGATACGTGTAGAGGGCAAGGTATTCTTCCTGCCTATAGTGATCAGACGAACACATCAATTGAAATAGGCCCCGGATCGATTGAGGTAAGCGTTCTAACGTTTCAACAAGATCATGCATGATAGGTTTTAGGGTTTTTATCAAATTTTGTTTTACATCCGCTGCGCAAACCCTAGAACCGATCTCTTAGGAATAGGATTCGCTTATGAGATCCCAGGAAAACCCAATAATGGTATCAGAGCCTGGTTCCTCTGCATGATTTTTGTTAGAACCCGATCACGCACGTTATAAGATTTGAATTGTTTGAATCCGTGTTTGCTTTGATGCTATGCATGATTTGATTATGGATCTAGGGTAGATTTCATGTTCTTTGTAGCAAGAGGCTTCTGTTCTGAGTTCACAGGCGAAAACGGGGTCGAAATCGAATCTGAATCGGGACCGTAACGACGAAGAACGTGATCTGATCGTGTTTTTCCGCCTAGACCGAACGGTCTGGTCCTCTGGACCGGACGGTCTAGGGTTTGTCGTCTCCCTGGACTAAATGACCTCAGTCCGTTCGAACCAAGATGTTGGACCGAACGGACTAAGGTGTGTAGACCGAACGAACTGCTTAGCCAGTCCGTCCGGCCTAAGTCACTAGTCCGAGAGAGAAGGTCCGAAGAGGCAAGTCTGAACAGTCTGGAGAGTCAGTCCGAACGGACTGACCATTCCAGACCGAACGGACCGACGCAGACCCGAAGACCGAACCGCCCAGACCGATCGGTCTAGGCCTAGACCGAACGGTCTAGGTCCCGACGCTTCACCAAAATTTGATTTTGCGTTTCGGGATCTGGTTAGAGCAATCGTTACTTAAAACCGATCAACTGTGATTCATAATAACATGATTCTTTCTTATGGATGGTACATAGTGAATGAATGTATGTAACTTAATCAAGATATTATATATGTTTGATTGAGTGGGAGCTTCGGGATTGGGATTGCATAATCGATTGGATTATCCATTCGGATTATGGTCAATCGTTGCACAGAAACCTGTTAGATCTAGGAGCTCTACGA
>NW_010964268.1:233207-234081 GCF_000463585.1 Tarenaya hassleriana | reverse complement strand
ATCGTGATTCTCGCATGCTTAGCATATACCCATACACGCGAATACGGTCCCGACACCCACGGTCATCTTAGATTGATAGTTTACTTGTTTTTATTGCATTATTTCCTTATTTTCTATTCTTTCCATATACTTCCACCATCACTTCCACTTGCTTGCTTCGATTTACTTTCGATTAGGATTTAGACTTAGCTACCGGTCCTCATGTTCGACCCCGTGTTACGACGATCCGTATCCTTGCGGTGAGTTGTGAATCGGGTTATAGATTTTAGACTCGATACACACGTATCAGCATCAGACTGACGACATCGAGATCTCCTATCTCATGTTGGGAAGCATGGCTCCGAATCTGCAGAGGCAGTTTGAGGGGAATAGCGTGTTTGATATGATCGAACAGCTCAAAACCATGTTTCAGGAGCTAGCGCGTACTGAAAAGTACAAGACGCTAAGGGCTCTAGTGAAGACGGAGATGCCGAGAGGCAGCTCTGTCAACACCCACGTCCTCAACATGCGAGCTCATGTTGAGGAACTTGAGCGCATGGGAGTGACACTCGATGCTGACTTAGTTGCAGACTTGATCCTTATGTCATTACCTGAGGACTATAATCAGTTCGTGATGCAGTATGATATGCATGGGATGACTAAGAGCTTAGCCGAACTGCATGGGATGCTGAAATCGGCCGAGCAGGATATTGTGGTGTCCAAGACTGTGCTTGCTGTTGAGAACAACTCCAACAAGAAGCGGCGGGGTAAAGCCAAGAAGAAGGTGGCGAAAAAGGCAAAAGTTGCCTCTACGCCCAAGCCTAAGCCCGATAAGGGTGACTGTCATTACTGCGGAGTGTCTGGACACTGGAAGCGTAATTGTCACCTTTACTTG
>NW_010964268.1:232174-232897 GCF_000463585.1 Tarenaya hassleriana | reverse complement strand
TGGGAGCGCAGTGGTCTTCCTTGTGCTTTATGTAGATGATATATTGCTCATCGGAAATGCTGGCATTGTCGTCTAGGCCATATAAACGAGAAGCGCATACAGAAGCTTCATTCTGAAGGTCTTCTAGATTCATTTGACTTTGAGTCTATTGAATCTTGCGAGTCTTGTTTGATGGGCAAGATGACAAAGCATCCTTTCAAAGAGAAAGGACAGAGAGCGACAGAGTTATTGGATCTGATACATAGTGATGTATGCGGACCAATGAGCTGTCCAGCTAGAGGAGGTTATCTGTATTTCGTTACGTTCACTGATGATTTCAGTCGATACGGTTATGTCTATTTGTTGAGACATAAGTCTGAAACACTTGAAATGTTCAAGGCTTTCAGAAACGAAGTACAGAACCAGCTTGGCAAGACGATCAAGACACTTCGATCCGATCGTGGTGGCGAGTATATGAGCCGAGAGTTCACTGACTATCTGGTTGATTGTGGTATTGTATCACAATTAACTCCTCCTGGAACGCCACAGTGGAACGACGTGTCTGAACGAAGGAACCGAACACTGGACATAGTTCGGTCAATGATGAGTCAGACAGATCTTCCGAAGTCCTTTTGGGGCTACGCTTTAGAGTTCGCTGCTTACCTGTTGAACAGGAGTCCAACGAAGTCGGCTGAAACGACGCCATATGAGATATGGACGGGGAAGCGTCCCGCGTTGTCGTTT
>NW_010964268.1:231196-231869 GCF_000463585.1 Tarenaya hassleriana | reverse complement strand
GATGAGTGAACCTCGGAGATCAGGCAGGATTTGCCAAGAGCCAGCGAGATATGGATTTCTCGTGACTGGGAATGAGGAACTCATGTTATTAGAACATGACGAGCCTACCACATACCCAGAGGCTATGGCGAGTCCGGATTCCGAGAAATGGCGCGAGGCTATGAAGTTCGAGATGTAATCCATGTCAGACAACCAAGTATGGACTCTGGTTGATGCATCTGAAGGGATAAAACCCATCGGATGCAAGTGGATCTTCAAGAAGAAGACCGACATGGATGGAAACGTGCACACATATAAGGCACGACTTGTGGCGAAAGGATTCCGTCAGATTCATGGTATTGACTATGATGAGACCTTTTCGCCCGTAGTTATACTGAAGTCCATCAGGATCCTACTTGCCATAGCCGCATATTACGACTATGAGATATGGCAAATGGATGTCAAGACCGCGTTCCTTAACGGGAACTTGTCCGAGGATGTGTACATGACACAACCCGAAGGTTTTGTCGATCCAAGGAACCCGAGGATGGTGTGCAAGCTTCAGAGGTCCATTTATGAACTAAAGCAGGCTTCGAGAAGCTGGAACCTTCGCTTTGAGGAGACAATCAAAAAGTTTGGTTTCTCACAAAACGAAGACGATCCATGTGTTTACAAGAAGGCTAGTGGGAGCACA
>NW_010964268.1:226012-229390 GCF_000463585.1 Tarenaya hassleriana | reverse complement strand
GATCACGAACAAACTCTATTCGAGATAGGTAATCATAGTGTCTTGCTAGAGACCGCCTATGACTTGTATATCCGGAATAGAAGATTTCGGGTTATACTGCTATATCGAATGAGTCTACAGGGTCACAATGCAGGGAAGGACAAATGCACGAGAAAACGTCGAGAAAAATGGATAAGTGGTCCGGACCGTCCGGTCTAGGAGTAGACCGAACGGACCGGAGCATCTAGTCTGAACGGACCAAGTTGTTGGACCGAACGGACTAGAGAGTTCAGTCCGAACGGACCAAGTGTTGGACCGAACGGACTGACCCATTAGTTCGAACGGACCCAGTTATGAAACTGGTCCGAACGGACCAAGTGTCCAGACCGAACGGACTACTAAGCAGTCCGTTCGGTCTGGGGTTCGGATTTATTTTTAAAGTCTGGATCTAGGGTTAATCACTTGAATAAGAGGAGAAACAGAAACCTAACACTTGGGGACCGACCTAGAGAACTTTTCAGACCCTTTTAGAGAGTCTAAGGGGTTGAAGAAGTGATCTTAATCTTTCTTTCTCAAAGCACATCATCGAATAGAAGATTCGTGTCCTAGCAGACAAGTTCCAAAGGTTGGAATCCATCCCGAGGTGTGGATACGTGTAGAGGGCAAGGTATTCTTCCTGCCTATAGTGATCGGACGAACACATCAATTGAAACAGGCTTCGGATCGATTGAGGTAAGCGTTCTAACGTTTCAACAAGATCATGCATGATAGGTTTTAGGGTTTTTATCAAATTTTGTTTTACATCCGCTGCGCAAACCCTAGAACCGATCTCTTACGAATAGGATTCGCTTATGAGATCCCAGGAAAACCCAATATACCCTACGTTGAGTCGGTACATCAAACAACTCGACAAAGTGGAACGAAGCGAGAAGGAGAAGATGGACGCCAAGATACAAGACCGTGGTCCATACAGGAGAGTGCCAGTCAACCGTCCCCCGCTGAGGATTGGGCAGACGAGTCAACCCCGTGACAAGGGGAAGGCTCCAGCGTTTCACCCCACGATCCCGGTGTTGGTTGTAATGCTCTAGGATGATCTGTGATATGACATTTTAGACTTTGTATTGATTCATTGATTTATGAATGCGTTACATTCTGTTATATGATTGGCATGTTTGTTATATTTCGGTATCTTTGAATCATTATAGAATGATTCTAAACACCCTGGTCAGTTATCATTGTGGGACAATGATGAATTAAGACTAGCATTTGGTGTGATCGATGCATTGGATGCATATCCCAATCATGGGTACTCATTGTGAACGAGTGACTGGTTGACCCGCATGAGATTGTCACATGGACAGAGTCATAACTTGAATCTCATACAACGGTTCGTTCTTGGATCCTCAGACCTGAGATGTCTAGAATATCTGATATGAGGAGTGGCGTGTCTTGACTGCGTCAAACGTCGTCTTTAACCGGATGATTATAACGGCGTTGATCAGATACGTTTACGAATCATATGGAGATAATAGACATGCAATATGGGACTTGTCACCTCCTCAATAGGAGAGATATCGCTGGGCCCTCTCGTGGAAGTCGGACTATGAAAATGCGTGGCCACGCTATAGATGAAGTTGCATCTATTTTATTAGTATATTTGCCAAGACGAGAAAGCGGTTGAACTTGAAGGGTGGCTCAAACCATGCCCTTGTTCAACATATGATATCGGGAGATAAAGGATCAAAACTTGAGCTGTTGCTGCCTTGGTTAGATCACCTCTAACTCAATTCAACCTGGGTGGTCATGGCGTCTTGCTAGAGGCTAACCATGACTTGTAGATCAGGAATGGTTCTCGAGGCTACTGCCACTGCGAATGGGCCTACAGGGTCACACATCATTAGGGATGGACTTATATATGAAGTATCGGAAAGATAGACTTGGATTTGGTCAAACAACCGGTTCTCGGACCAAATCAGAGTGTCGGGACGAGTTTCAGCCTTCTGACTCGGACACTGCGAATGGGCCTACAGGGTCACACACCATTAGGGATGGACTTATATGTGAAGTATCGGAAAAACCGTTTTCGGATCAAATCAGAGTGTCGGGACGTTTTCAGCCTTCTGACTCGGACCGAGTCAGATCCATGAGAGTCGAAGCCCAGAAAGCGTTTTGGGCTTGGCTGATGTTTTGACTCGGTCGAGTCAAAGTTTCGAGTCAAAGTTTTGACTTGGACTGAGTCAATACTAAATGGGCCGGGTCAAGAGTTGACAATGGGCTTGGGTTGATTCGTTCTGACTCGACCGAGTCAGAGTTCTGACTCGGACCGAGTCAATACTCGGAAAAAGTCACTTTTCCACAAGGATTAGGGTTCCTATCTTATAAAAAGGGTATTGGACGCCGTCCTCAACCCAAGACAGACGAAAAGAACCCTAAGACAGAGCAAAAACACAGAAGAAATCGTTTCTTTCATAGTTCTAGCTCTCGGGATTAGATCCCACTACATATACTTCACAGATCCTAGCAGATCGGTTCCAAAAGCGTTTGGAATCCTTTCCGTCGGTTTAGATACGTGTAGAGGGACTGTAACTTCAGTCCTAGGTGATTAAACAGGCCCCGGATCGACTCCTACTTCCGTTTCTTCAGGAAAGAGGTAAGTACTCGATTCCCACAGTGATATACACGGTCTGTTCGGGTTTTGCAGGTTTGGTTGTGTGTGACGTTTGGCTAGGTTTAGATCTTTTTCTTCCGCTGCATGAAACCTAGAAACCAGACCCTAGATTGATGAGATCGCATGCTAGGAACCCGTAGCGAAACCCAACAGTGGTATCAGAGCCTGGTTTTCTGTATATCGCCGTGCTTGTCGCATGCCTATATGAATTTTCATGGTTAAAATTGCATGATAGGCTTGATCTATGCATATTTAATGATGTTATGATTGTTATTTGATGCATGGATGAGTTTGGGGTCGAAGACGGCTTGATGACGCATCAAATTAGGGTGAAAACCTAGATTTCGTGGCCTGAAAGTGTCTCCCAGAGTTTTGACTCGGACAGAGTCAGAGTTTTGACTCGACAGAGTCAGAACGAGAGAAACTCAGAGTTTTGACTCGGACAGAGTCAAGTGTTGACTCGACCGAGTCAGAACGAACCAAAATGAACAGAGGCCTTACAGACTTCTGACTCGGACCGAGCCAGTTTTGAGTCGGACAGAGTCAGTACAGAAAGTTGTCCGGTTGTCAAGTTTTGGTTCAGATTGATCTGTAGATGATTTCGGCTTCTGACTCGGACCGAGTCAAGAGTTGACTCGGACCGAGTCAGTTCGTCAGACTTTGTTAGATACAATTGTTGCATCGTTTCAAGTGTCTAAGCCGAGATTCTGATTCTACCGATATGATCGGAA
>NW_010964268.1:223240-225750 GCF_000463585.1 Tarenaya hassleriana | reverse complement strand
TGTCCCATACTCATCTAGGAATCACATAGGATGTGATTGACAATGTGTTGTCTACCTAAATAGCATGTTTTTGAGCGTCATGCCCTAGCTGACTCAAAAGCATGTGAAATATGGATCCTAGTTCACTTAGAAACTCATTGAGGATGTTTTTCTTAGTGCGAGCCTGTCATATTGCATCTATTGTCTGCGTTAGTATGTGTACTAAGCGGCTTGCATATTTTCTGTCTGTTTGTCTGTCTTTTTCTGTAGAACATATCTGTTGCAGAAATCTGTTTTATCTCACCATGCGATCTATCCTTATGAAGGATAAGCCCCTGACCACGGCTTCTAGATCGATCATTGATGCTTATTGGAAGCATGATGATGATGATCTGGATGTGTCCAGCTTGATGCTTGGAAAGATGTCTTCGGAATTGCGTGAGCAATTAGATGACATGGATAATTCATTGATGGTTGATCAGTTGAATGTGTCATTACAAGAGAAAGCTGGGAGCCAAGGGAAGAAAGATATGGTAGTTGTTGGAAAGCGTTCCACCAAAAGGAAACGTTCCAAGGGTAAGGGCAAGAGGAAAGTGGCAAGCGTTTTCATTGAACCTAAGCCTGAGTCCAAGAAGGAAGAGTGTTATTTCTGTCATGCTATCGGGCATTGGTATAGAAATTGCAGACTCTACCTGGAAGATCAGAGGAAGAAGAAGCTTATAGAAGCTTCGACTTCTGGTATCTTCGTTATAGAGGCAAACTTGTTTACTTCTACATCATGGGTATTAGATACCGGATGTGCCTCGCACATTTGTGGAAATGTGCAAGGACTTCGAGGAAGTAGACAATTGTAAGGGAGAAGTAGATCTCCGCGTCGGGACTGGAGCAAGAGCTGCTGCATTAACCGTCGGGACTTACGATCTCACTTTACCTTCTGGCATTGTATTGGAGTTGCATGATTGTTATTTTGAACCTGCCATCAGCAAGAACATTATATCGATTTCATGTTTAGACTCGGATGGTTTCAGATTTGTTATTGAGAACAAATGTCTGTCCATTTATAGAGGCGATTTATTCTATGGTAAGGGTTACCAGTTTAATGGCCTTTCGTGACCGTTAGTACCAAACGGTTTAAGCCGAACGACTTAAACCCGACCTATCTCTGGCATTGTCGACTTGGCCACATCAACGAGAAACGCATTCCGAAGCTTCATTCTGATGGACTTCTTGATTCTTTAGATTACGAATCAATCGAATCATGCGATTCCTGTTTGATGGGAAAGATGACAAAATCTCCTTTTACTAGAAAAGGAGAACGGGCTACGGAGTTGCTAGAACTCATACATAGTGATGTGTGCGGTCCTATGAGCTCGCCCACTAGAGGAGTTTTTCTGTATTTCGTTATATTTACTGATGATTTCAGTAGGTACGGTTATGTCTACTTGATGAGACATAAATCTGAAACACTTGAATTGTTCAAGATTTTCAGAAACGAGGTACAGAACCAACTTGGCAAGACGATCAAGTTGCTTCGATCTGATCGAGGTGGCGAGTATATGAGCCAAGAGTTCACTGACTATCTGGCAGATTGTGGGATTGTCTCCCAGCTGACTCCATCTGGAACGCCACAATGGAATGGCGTTTCCGAGAGGAGGAACCGAACCTTATTGGATATGGTACGGTCTATGATGAGTCAGGTCGATCTTCCTAAATCCTTCTGGGGATATGCTTTGGAAACGGCAGCGCTTATACTGAACAACTGTCCAACAAAGTCGGTTCAGAAGACTCCATATGAGATATGGACTGGGAAGCGTCCCAGGTTAGCATTTATGAAGATTTGGGGATGCGACGTTTACGTGCTTCTGATAAGCTATCCGCCAAGTCTGATAAATGCGTATTTGTGGGTTACCCTAAGGAAACTAAAGGGTACTGGTTCTACAACCCATTTGAGAACAAAGTGTTTGTTGCTCGGAATGGATCTTTCTTGGAGAGAGAGTTCGGCTCCAAGAGAGTTAGTGAGAGTAGAATAGATCTCGAAGAAGTTCGAGAACCACAAATAGTCGAAGAGCCGAGTGAACAAGTCGAATCGGTTCAACCTGTGTCACATGTTGAGACAACACCTCCTAGTGAACCTCGGAGATCTGGTAGAATTCGCCAAGAGCCTACAAGATACGGATTTCTTGTGACTGGAAACGACAAACTCATGTTGTTAGAACATGACGAGCCTACATCGTATTCAGAGGCTGTGGCAAGTTCTGATTCCGACAAATGGCACCAAGCCATGCAGTGTCTGAGATGCAGTCCATGTACGACAACAAAGTATGGACTTTGGTCAACTCATTCGATGGCATTAAGACCATTGGATGTAAGTGGGTTTTCAAGAAGAAAACCGACATGGATGGCATCGTGCATACCTATAAGGCACGACTCGTCGCGAAAGGTTTTCGTCAGATTCATGGTATAGACTATGATGAAACCTTTTCACCAGTCGTGATGCTTAAATCCATACGGATTCTGTTAGCCATAGCTGC
>NW_010964268.1:218722-222616 GCF_000463585.1 Tarenaya hassleriana | reverse complement strand
CTAAGTCAGAGTACATACATTGACAAGGTCTTGAATCGGTTCAAGATGCAAGACTCCAAGAGGGGTGTGTTGGTTGTAATGCTCAAGGATGATCCGTGATATGACATTTTGACTTTGTATTGATTCATTGATTTATGAATGCGTTACATTCCCGTTATATGATTGGCATGTTTGTTATATTTCGGCATCCTTGAATCATTATAGAATGATTCTAAACTCCCTGGTCAGTTATCATTGTGGGAACACTGATGAATTAAGACTAGCATGAGGTGTGATTGATGCATTGGATGCATATCACAATCATGGGTACTCGTTGTGAACGAGTGACTGGATGACCCGCATGAGATTGTCACATGGACAGAGTCATGACTTGAATCTCATACAGCGGTTTGTTCTTTGATCCTCAGACCTGAGATGTCTAGAGTATCTGATATGAGGAGTGGCGTGTCTTGACTGCGTCAAACGTCGTCTTTAACCGGATGATTATAACGGCGTTGATCAGATACGTTCACGAATCATATGGAGATAGTAGACATGCAATATGGGACTTGTCACCTCCTTAACAGGAGAGATAACGCTGGGCCCTCTCGTGGAAATCGGACTATGAAAAACGCGTGGCCACGCTATAGATGAAGTTGCATCTATTTTATTAGTTGATTTGCCAAGACGAGAAAGCAGTTGAACTTGAAGGGTGACTCAAACCATGCCCTTGTTCAACGTATGATATCGTGAGACAAAGGATCAGAACTCGAGCTGTTATTGCCTCGGTTAGATCACCTCTAACTCAATTCAATGTGGGTGGTCATGACGTCTTGCTAGAGGCTAACCATGACTTGTAGATCGGGAATGGTTCTCGAGGCTACTGCCACTGCGAATGGGCCTACAGGGTCACACACCATTAGGGATGGACTTATATGTGAAGTATCGGAAAGAAAGACTTGGATTTGGTCGAAAAAAGGTTTTCGGATCAAATCAGAGTGTCGGGACGGTTTCAGCCTTCTGACTCGGACCGAGTCAGTACTTGACTCGGACCGAGTCAGTTCCATGCGAGTCGAAGCCCAGAAAGTGTTTTGGGCTTGGCTGATGTTTTGACTCGGTCGAGTCAAAGTTTTGACTCGGACCGAGTCAATACTAAATGGGCCGAGTCAAGAGTTGACAATGGGCTTGGGCTGATTCGTTCTGACTCGACCGAGTCAGAGTTCTGACTCGGACCGAGTCAATACTCGAAAAAAGTCTCTTTTCACAAGGATTAGGGTTTCTATCTTATAAGGAGGTGTTGGACACCGTCCTAAGGAGAGAATTGACTTACAGAACCCTAAGACAGACCTAGAACAAAAGAAAATCGTTTCTTTTGAGGTTCTAGTTCCTGGGATTCGATCCCAAGTCTTGAAAAACCCTATTCACTTCACAGATCCTAGCAGATCAGTTCCAAAAGCGTTTGGAATCCTTCCCGTCGGTGTGGATACGTGTAGAGGAGCTGTACTTTCAGCTCTTGGTGATTAAAACAGACCCTGGATCGATTGCTACTTTCAGATCTTCAGGAAAGAGGTAAGTATTCGATTCCTACGGTGATATACACGATTTGTCGGGGTTTTACGGATGATTTTGGTTGCGTGTGACGTTTGACTAGGTTTAGATTATTCTTCCGCTGCATGAAACCTAGTAAACCAAACCCTAGATCGATATGATCGCATGCTAGGAATCCGTAGCCCAAAACCCAAAAATAGGAGTGTTAGGCTATGAAACTCGGTTTGGTTGTGTTTGTATAGGATTACAGGTCTTGGATGAGATTTGGACCGAAACGCAGACTTATGTCTCATCAAGTAGACATAACCGTACCTACTGAAATCATCAGTAAACGTAACGAAATACAGATAACCCCCTCTAGCGGACGAGCTCATAGGACCGCACACATCACTATGTATGAGTTCTAGCAACTCTGTAGCCCGTTCTCCTTTTCTAGAAAAAGGAGATTTTGTTATCTTGCCTATCAAACAAGAATCGCACGATTTGATTGATTCATAATAAAAAGAATCAAGAAGTCCATCAGAATGAAGCTTCGCTATGCGTTTCTCGTTGATGTGACAAAGTCGATAATGCCAGAGATAGGTCGGGTTTAAGTCGTTCGGCTTAAACCGCTTGGTACTAACGTTATAGATTGACATGTATTTAGATGATTCGTCATCCAAAATATAAAGACCATTAAACATATAACCTTTACCGTAGATGATTCTACAAATGTGCGAGGCACATCCGGTATCTAATACCCATGATGAAGAAGTACATAAGTTGGCCTCTATAACGAAGATACCAGAAGTCGAAGCTTCTGTAAGCTTCTTCTTCCTCTGATCTTCCAGGTAGAGTCTGCAATTTCTATACCAATGCCCGATGGCATGACAGAAATAACACTCTTCCTTCTTGGGTTTGGGCTTAGGCTTAGTGACAACACTTGTCAATTTCCTTTTGCCCTTACCTTTGGAACGCTTCCTCTTGCTGGAACTCTTTCCAACAATCACCATATCATTCTTCCCTTGGCTCCCACCTTTCTCTTGGAATGACACATTCAACTGATCAACTATCAAAGAATTGTCCATGTCCTCTAATTGCTTACGCAATTCCGAAGGCATCTTTCCAAGCATCAAGCTGGACACGTCCAGATCATCATCCTCATGCTTCCAATAAGCATCAATGATCGATCCAGAAGCCTTGGTCAGAGGCTTATCTTTCATAAGGATAGATCGCATGGTGAGATAAAACAGATTCCTGCAACAGATATGTTCTACAGAAAAAGACAGACAAACAGACAGAAAATATGCAAGCCGCTTAGTACACATACTAACACAGATAATAGATGCAATATGACAGGCTCCCACTAAGAAAAACACCCTCAATGAGTTTCTAAGTGAGCTAGGATCCATATTTCACATGCTTTTGAGTCAGCTAGGGCATATCTGTTGTAGGAATCTGTTTTATCTCACCAAGCGATCTATCCTTATGAAGGATAAGCCTCTGACCACGGCTTCTGGATCGATCATTGATGCTTACTGAAAGCATGAGGATGATGATCTGGACTTGTCTAACTTGATGCTTGGAAAGATGTCTTCGGAATTGCGTGAGCAATTAGATGACATGGACAATTCATTGATGGTTGATCAATTGAATATGTCATTCCAAGAGAAAGTTGGGAGCCGAGGGAAGAATGATATGGTAGTTGTTGGAAAGAGTTCCACCAAAAGGAAACGTTCCAAGGGCAAGGGCAAGAGGAAAGTGGCAAGTGTTGTCATTAAACCTAAGCCTGAGTCCAAGAAGGAAGAGTGTTATTTCTGTCATGCCATCGGGCATTGGTATAGAAATTGCAGACTCTACCTGGAAGATCAGAGGAAGAAGAAGCTTACAGAAGCTTCGACTTCTGGTATCTTCGTTATAGAGGCGAACTTGTTTACTTCTACATCATGGGTATTGGATACCGGATGTGCCTCACACATTTGTGGAAATGTGCATGGACTTCGAGGAAGTAGACACATGGCGAAAGGAGAAGTAGATCTCCGCGTCGGGAATCGAGCAAGAGTTGTTGCATTAACCATCGGGACTTACGATCTCACTTTACCTTCTGGCCTTGTATTGGAGTTGCATGATTGTTATTTTGTACCTGCCATCAACAGGAACATTATATCGATTTCATGTTTAGACTCAGATGGTTTAGCTTGAGATTTCATGAGGTATATGTGACTTGAACACAATGAAATCTTGACTGAATTCAAGTCAGTTCAATCAAGATGTTCCGATCATATCGGTAGAATCAGAATCTCGGCTTAGACACTTGAAACGATGCAACAATTGCATCTAACAAAGTCTGACGAACTGACTCGGTCCGAGTCAACACTTGACTCGGTC